>NC_031769.1:7351973-7359301 GCF_001522545.3 Parus major | reverse complement strand
TCAGCAGTGGCCTGTGGCTCCCTCTGCCGGCCATCCGGCCGCACTGCGGGCACGGCGGGTTCCGGGCTCGCTCCCTTGGAAAATCCCCCCGGGACGGCGGCTCCGCTCCTTCCGCCAGCCCCCCGAGCCCTGCCCGTCAGTGCCACATCCGAGCGCCTCTGAAGGGATGGTGACTCCACCTCTGCCCTGGGCAGCGTGTTCCAGCGCCTGGCAGCCCTTTGCCTGTAGGAATTTTTCCTAATATCCAATCTCAGCTTCCCTTGGCACGGCTTGAGGCCATTTTGTCTTGTGTATGGCTTGCTGCTTGGGAAAGGGACCCATCCCTTCCTGGCTACAACCTCCTTCCACTGGTTCTAGAAAGAGAGAAGGTCCCCCCCAGCTCATCCTGGAGCTCCTTTTCTCCAGGCTGACACCCCAGCTCCCTCAGCCTCTCCCTGTAATACTCGTGCCTCAGCCCCTTCACCAGCTCTGTTCCCTCAATGTGTTTCTTGTAGCGAGAGCCCAAAACTGAACACAGGATTTAACATGTGGTGTCACCAGTGGTGAATCCAGGGGGGACAATCCCTGGTCCTGCTGGTCACACTGTTATTGATACAAGTGACAATGCTTGATTTTTGCTCTTTTAAATATGAGGAAAATTAGTATTTCCCTGCCCCAATGCTTCCACAGCTTTCAGAAGTTTATTTCCAAGGATTTACTTTCCAAGAGAGAACTGAGATGTGGAGCTGCTGCTGTCATGCAGGAGTGACACCTGTGCCCACCCACCTCATCCTCACTTTGCTCACCCCAAGGGACCTTGGGCAGCATGAGGCGTTTCTCTGTCATCAACCACAACAGCCCAGGCCACGTTTAAGGCTGCAAGAAAAAGCCCTGCTGATGCTCCCAATCTCAGTCTGGCTGGGGAGCACCTGGAGAAGCAGATGGGTTTGGGGAGAGGGTCCCCACTGAGCTTTGAGTTCGGGTGGCTGAGCTGCCTTCTGAGAGCTGCCAGCACCACCACAGCTTGTGAGGGTGAGTGTGGAGCTGGATCCTGGGGATCCAACCCCATCCCCATCCCTCTGCACATCCCTGCTCAAACCCCAGTCGGTGCCTCTCTGCAAGGCTGATGCCAGGCTGTTCATACCACGTGAGCTGTGTCACTGAATTTGGGTCTTTTATGCTAATTCTGGGCTTATTCCAGCTGTGAAGCAGCAGCTCTTGATTCTGTGTCAGTCCTGGAATGTGGGGAGTTTATGAACCAAAGCAGCAATGTCAGTCCTACACCAATGGGAATTTGTGTCCATGAATTTGATTTACTCTTCTGACTTTTCCCTTCCTATTTAAAACTGCAGTGATGATACTGAGACAGGTAAAAACTAATCTCATCTCATCTCATCTGTCTCCACACTCCACAAGAAAGAAATGGATTCTAGAATGGCAGAACAAACACCACCTGCTTTCAGGGGACTTTCTCCCTTGCAGGTTCACAGATATGCAGGAATGTCACTGACTTTCCATGAGGATATTTAAGGTTATCATTCAATGCAGGCGCCTGTTTTCACTCAGAGGTCAGTATTTTTGGCCCTGCTATCTCTGCTAACACTGAACAGTGGATAGGGACTTTCAGGGCTTGAAGAGGGAGGACAGACAGGAAAATTAGCACCTGGACCTGCAGAGAACATTGAGTAAGACTTGCTTAGCTAAACTTGTAACACCCCATCCTTCTCATGTGATACCTTCCAGTTCTCTCTTTTAGCTTTAAGGGAATTTCAGGCAATTTTTTCTGGTTCTGTGGCTGAACTGACCTTTCAGCCCAGAATCACTGGCTGGTCTATAACTCCCACCACCACACTGACAGTCAAACAAACAGGTTAAACACTGACTTTCTGATCTCATCTAGTACGTTTTTTTAACAAGAATCCAAGGAAGTTTGAAAATTAAGCGATAAAGTTAAAGAGAGAGGAGCATCCCCAGAATGGGAGGAGAGGGAAAGAGTGGAATGGAGCAGTGAAAGGTGGAGAACTCCACTCAAATCCTCACTTGAGCTCCATCATGACTGAACAGTCTGCCTGCATTGGTGGGGGGGACCAAGAGCACTCACTAGAGCTTGGACTCACGTTCAGTGCCACGTGAGTCCTAAGATCTGAATCCCTGCTTTGCTTTTGGCAGCTCTGGTGAGATCCTCCCTCCTGCCCTGTGGGTATCACAGCAGAAGAGGAGGTTGGGGCTTGGCTGCTCCCTTTGGTGCCAGCAGCAGCAGTGACTGCCCAGGAGCCTTCCCTGTGTCTCACAGCTCTGTACAGCAGATTCCCACTAGATGGAGCGATGGCTGAGCTGCAGCAAACCTGCTGAAAGGCTTGGAAGTGGTTTCACAAGGGAAACAGCCCCTGAATATAAAGAGTTTTATTTTCCTAGGACTTCTTTAGTAAAGGAAAGTTTCCCATCTGAGTTATGTGAGGAAGAGCTCTTCTTCATGGCATGGAAATACAGCTTGCTTCTTGTATCCTGGGATGAAGTGTCCTCCTGGCAGCTCCTGCTGAGGGAGGAGCAGCCATTGGCACTGTTGGTGCTCTGTCACAGGACTGTGACCCTTGTACCATGTCCCTGAGCCTGCTCATTCTCCCAGAGACCTCTGTCCTGTCTCTCTGCCCTGAGATGTGACCATCCTCACAGCAACACAGCGTCTCCCTGGGCCTGGCTTGACTTTTGGCACCTGGATGTTCACCAGAGCCTTCCACCACCCCCTCGGAGCTCGCTTCAGCTTGAGTGGGTTCCCCCAAATTGCAGCATGAGTGCATTTCACCCTCTTGCACCCCGAGGCATATGGCCCATGCCAGGAAACGTGGACCTCAGGTGTCCAAATGCACTCCTTGAGTCCACACGAGGGTGGAGAGGGTGGAGAGGGTGGAGGGTGTGGAGAGGGTGGAGAGGGTGGAGGGTGTGGAGAGGGTGGAGGGTGTGGAGAGGGTGTGGAGAGGGTGGAGAGGGTGTGGAGAGGGTGTGGAGAGGGTGGCAGCAGCTGAAGCTCCTGGCCACAGCCAGGGTGTGCACATGGGTGTGGGACAGCAGCCATGCTCCCAGGGCTGGTGCTGGGGCGCTGCCTCCCTGGCCCAGGCACCCCCTCCTTTCCCAGCCTCGCCACCACTGAATGCTCACCTGAGAGCAGTGGCCACACGGCTCTCCATCCTGCAGGGCCCCATGCTGCCCGTGTGTCTGTAAAAAAACAGGTTCACCTTTTTGGTGTCATTTAAAAAGCTTAATAAAAAGACAATTAGAAGACAGAAATAAAGCAAAATGAGCAAATTTCGCCCAGGTGCTTCAGCATTCAGCCAAGAGCACACCTTACTAACAAAGAATTGTCCCTTAAAAACACCAATCTCTTAAATATTCATAAATTCTTATGCATGATTCAAACACTTCTCTTAAGTTTTAGATGTTCATTTGTTTAGCTTCAACTCTCCCCTCCCCAGTAGATCAGTCCTCTTGGCTCTGTTGAGTCTCACAACTTCCCGATAACAGAGGTTCAATAAATTCCTCCCTTGGAGCTCCAGTCACTGCTGTCTTCATCTGGATAAGATAATTTAGGAATGCAGGGGGGTGTTCTGACTATCTTTTCATCCTCTGCATTATATGAACAAAAGCAGTCTTTATTTTAATAGTATGCTACAGCCTAAGAAATATATTTATGTGTGTGTATATACATATATGTAAAACACCACTATTTCTAAATTTCATCAATAGCAGAAATAAAAGAAACTATATTAATACAGAAAAGTTATCCAACATTATACATATAACATTCATTTTAATATTTGCAAAAAGCCAATAATATAATATGTATCTATAACATGTCCTTGCTGGGGTCTGTCCTCTCCCTTATTATTCCTTTTGGGATGCCCAATTCCCAGAGCTCTGGAGGAGGGTGCCCTGTGCTGGCCACGCTCTGGGAACTCTGACTGCACCTCCCTGACCTGCTGCTGGCTGCTCTGAAGTGCTGCCATGCTGTGGTGCAGACACATGTTCCAGGAGCTGCAGTTCTGGGTGTCCCTGCAGGGAATTGGGCTCTGCTAGAGGTGCCAAATCCCAGAGTCGTGGGTGCTGTCCTAGGGGGGGCTTCCTAATGACAGCAACCCCTCCTTCCTTAGAGACCATGGTCTGAGAGAGGAAATGGGCAGGGAGTGGCACATGGATGATAAAAGGTGAAAAGTACACAAGCTGCAGGGGAATTAAAGAGACATTTCCAGCCTGGGCTGGCCTCACTGAGGGGTTTCACTGGGCAGAGGAACCTCTGTCCTTCTGGGGCACTGCAGTTCCAGGTAATGCTGGGTTTCATAAGGGCAAGGGCTGATGCTGCAGACAACTCTCCCCTCTGCAAACAGCAGCAGTCCAAGGATAAATCCATCTGTGCAGCAAAGAGTGAGAGAGCTGCAGGTACCTTTAGCCCACACATGGAATAAGGAATAACCAGAGCCTGAGCAGCCTCAGGCAACATATTTCAGATCTGACAAGCTGGAAGGCTTGGCCTCCTTCAGACATACCTGGTGTCCCCAATGAGTGATGATAATAGGATCCAAGCAGGGAATTAGATCCAGGCAGGCTGAAGGTTACAGCACAGTCTCCAGCCGGGCTCTGGAGACACAGCTGCTCTCCACGGGAGCCCTGCACTTTTGTCAAGCACATTCTGAAAACTGTAACTGACCTTGAACTTTGGGGCTGCAGGAACACTGGTTGTTCTGTGGGAAATGGCAAGCGATTCTCACTCTGAAAGGCTTCAGCTGATCATCACTGAGCTTCCACTCAAGGCCCTTTCAGTTTGATGGCCCTTCTTGTCCCAGAGATTTTATGGGTGTTTTATGTGTGTTAGGGATGGGAATTGATTTACCCACCAAGAAACCACAGTAGATTTGGGGTAATTATTCAGCAAAGATTGTGTAACACACAAGAGGTCATTCTGGCAAGGCTCCTTCAGGAGGTGCAGACAGACAGATGGAAGAACATGCCTGGCATACTGGGATGACCCTTCCTGTGGTTCATGGTGGGATCTTTTCTGCCATCTCTTCTGGACATACACCCTCTGAACCCTCATGGATTGATCCCTCTCTGTCACTGAGTTGCAGACCCAGCTGAACTTTGCTGAGTGTTTTTCCTTTAATCCTAATGCAGGGGGGTAGAAATGCAGGATGGAGAATTCTGCAGCCAGGTTTTCTGGTCATTTGGCTGCAAAGGATGGAAAAAAATGCAAAAAAAATTGCAATAAATTTGCATGCTTTAAAGATTTAAGTATTGATTAAGAATTACATGGTTTAATAATGGAATGTGCATATTATCTGACTAAATTTCAGAAAAAATAATCCTATCTCTCTGTTACATTTAGAATGAAGTTCACTTTTAAGTGAAATATTTGCTGTGATTCAGCACTAAGCCTGAACTCCAGCATCATGACAGTATCCTGCTCCCAAAGGCTCCCTGAAACCAAACTGAAGCAAACCAAGAGGGAGAGTTTTCCATAAGAGCCGCTGCCAGCTCCCATGTGGACATTTTTCTACCATCACCCACTAATCCTTTCTAAAAGCAGGAATTGCCAGCTGGGGGGTTCCTCTCTGGAGGCCTTGGGAATGCCCTTCTGCCCATCTGGTGGTGTCAGGCTGTAGCTGGTGCTATTCAGTGGTGCCCATGGAGATGCTGGGTGACAGAGGCTGTGAGGTGCCCTAGAAAGGTGAAAACACAGATGTGTTTCCACTCAGCACGTTTGTTTTTAAGCCCAGCGTGGTGGTGTGGTAGATCAGGGCTGCACTGGCAGGTTGTAAACGTGGAAGGGTGACAGGATGGTTTTCCCATCTATCTTTGGACTACCCAGCGTGGTTGGCTGCTTTCCTGTTCCTGGCTCAGACTGCTAGGGGGTCTTTGGTGGGCTCTGCTGGTGATGCAGCAGATGTTTTTGGTGATGATGTTTTTTTCCAGAAAAAAACCCAAACCAGCCCACCTGTAGCTGTTTAAAACCTGAAGTACCTGAACTTTTCACCTGAAGCCCATCAGACTTTAAGGGTGGGGGGGTGTGTGGGTGTGTTGATCTGTTGTTCCAGAGCTGTGTCATTAGCACACAGTCACTGTTCCGAGTGCAGCCCTCCTGTCCTCATAAAAATTGCTAAATAATGAATCTCCAGCCACAAAACAGACCTGGGTACCAGAAGAAATCTGATTTTACCCCTGTGGCCCAGCTGTCATGAGCAGGGTTGTCACATCAGAACACTCTCCTGGGTCACATCAGAGCACACCAAGCCACAGCCGCTGAAAATCCATCAGTGTGACCCCCCTGCCCTACCATGGGCAGACTGTGGCCTTTACCTGGGGGCTGCACATGCTGCAGCTGTGCCAGGGCTGTGCTCCTGCACAGGGGTCACTCAGAGCTGAGCCACTGCCTCTGAGTGGCTGACCCCCTGTCTCGGCCATCCTCTGACTCTGGCTGCACTTCAGGGTGGCTGGAGTGTAAAATAAAGCTGCATTTCTCCTCTCCTGTGCCATTTCTCTCACTGCTAGAGGACAGAGGTTTGGCTACTGCCAATGCACTGAGGTGCCAGTTGCAGCTTAGTTAATGTATGCTAAGTAAGAAATTTAATTAGCCAGTCTGCAGGATAATTTCCCTGGTTTGATGTGCATCATTACCACTTCTTTCCTTTGTATGAAAATTATGAATTCTGCTTAGATGTGTTTCATTATTTTTTTTTCTTCTATTTACAATTTCTTCTCCCTCCTTCTTGTCACTGCGATGTCTCCCCTACCTGCTAATGATATCTTAAAGTGAGCTTTGAACTGCACTAAATCATATGATTATATATATATTTAATCATAAGGTAGGGTAGAATATGGTAGGGTAGGATAGAATAAGAATAAGAGTAAGAGTAAGAATAAGAATAAGAATAAGAATAAGAATAAGAGAATGGGAAGGGAGGAGAGGAGAATTTACTAAGGGCTTAAAGCATGTTATTATCCCTCTAAAGCACTGACTGTCTTGGGGCATGGACCACCTCAGATTCTTCCCTTTTGTACCTTGTTTTGATAAATTTATTCTCTCCGTGTGCCTTATACCTTGTGTTTTTCAGGGAGGGGTACAGATAAAGTCTGTGCTCCCTGAGAGGGCCTAAAGAGGTCTGGCTATCCTCACCCTTTTCTTCTTCCCATTGCTGCTGGATGAACCTTCCTGAGCACAGGATGCCTGTGGTTGTCATGTGACTGCTCTCTCCATATGAGGATATTTCTTATTGACCATGTTCACAGACTCCATCCATCCATCCATCCATCCATCATCCATCCATCATCCATCCATCCATCCATCCATCCATCCATCCATC
>NC_031769.1:7240710-7351038 GCF_001522545.3 Parus major | reverse complement strand
ATCCATCCATCCATCCATCCATCCATCTCCATTTCTTCCTCCCTCCTCTTCCCTGCCCCCTGACACCATGCCACTGCTTACTCATCCCTGCTACTTTGAAACCTTTCTAATTTTCCTGTTTGGCAGCCAGGGACTGCTGATGGGGACTCATTTGTGGGCTCTGTGCTGCCTCACCTGAAGTGGAATAAGAGGCCTCTTATTCAGAGAGCAGAGACAAGTTGATAGGTGGTGTTTTACCTATCTCTGAAACTCAGGGTCTGCTTTTTGGAGGCTTTTTCAGAAGCTGTTCATGCACTGTTAGTTTGAAATTGTACTTGCAATAACTTATTTCTGGAGCTTTCCTATTGTGCTGTTGGTGCTGACAATTAATTATTAAGGCAGCTTATTTACAGGCAGTGCTTACTTTTGTCTAGCACCTTCAGTGAGATGTGAATAGCAACATTTTTTGTTGCTGGCACAGAGAGGCAGATTCATCCTCTTTCAGAGCAAGACTGGAATCCAAACAATAACTCTTGACAAGAGAGCCAACCTTGGTTTTAAGAAAAGAAATTCAGCCTTTGAATTCACATGTATAGGTCAGTAACCTTGAACTTGTTTGCTGTTGCTTTTTTTAAGTTTTTGTTTGTTAGTTTACATTTTACAGCAAAGGTTGTTCCCAGTTATTCCCAAGGTTGTAGTCTCTGGAGCAATTTACAGCAGATGATTGGAAATCTGGGAAATGGGAGTCCCTCTTCATCTCATCCCTATCCCTGGAAGGAGATGTTCAGTGCTGTCTCTTGGTACTGACAGCTCAGTTCCCCTCCAACCAGCTGCATTTCGCTGTGCAGCTGTGGGGGACAGTGCTGGCTCCTTTGCAACCCCCATCCCACAGCAGAGGCTGGACAGAAAGTTCTTGTGGATGCTTTTAGCATCAGCCTTGTCTGCCCCAGAGCTTTGGATGATCTTCTGTCCCTGGGAAACTGGGGAAAAAGACAGGAGCTGCAGCCTCTGCTGCCTGAGGCTCAGTGGGAGAAGCCATCTGCAAGTCCTTGTGGGCTTATAAAAGCCAACATAATGAACAAAAGGCCCATGTTTGCACTAAGACTTGGTTAAAAGCCAAAACCACAATGGGGTTTGTGAATTTTCTTTTTTCCCTTTTCCTACACGGTAACTAAAAGCCATCCCATCAAAGGCAAGTCTGGACCAACCAAAACCGAACCTGTATGAGCACTGGCATTTTTCCTTATCCTTGTGTCTCTCTGCTTGGCTTCTGCTTAGAAAGTTTAGCCAAGAAATCACAAATCCATCCCCTTTGAGACACCAACTCTGCTGTTCATCTGCATTTTCCCAGTCTCAGCCACAGGCATGATGCTGACAAGGCCACGTGCTGGTGGGGCCTCTTTCTGTTCAGAGAGATTTAGGGGAGGTCTCTGTCCATCACCTTCCCCTAACTCCAGTGGGACAGGAATCATGGACTTCCAGCTTGACACAGGATCTGCAGGGACAGGCTCATGGATGGCTCTACAAACTGCCCAGGCATTCATAAACTCCCTTAGCTTATGATCAAGACCTTGTCTTGCACAGGGGGACAACACAGAGGTGCTCGTGGTGTTCACCTGGAGCCAGGGCTGTCCTACCTGTGCTTCCCAGTGCCTTTGGCAATGAGCAGCACAATGAAGCAAGATCCCCATGGCTTTTCCTGCTCTGCTCTCCAAAATACCAGCTGTGTCCTTGGAAGGCTCTTTTTCACTCAAAGAAATACCACTTTATCCTCTTTTTCTCCCCCACAGCTGTGGCTCTGAGCTCTGGCAGCTGCAGGACCACAGGGCACGAGTGTTTGCACCCACTGGCACCAGGCCTGGTGCTCTGCCTCTGGCACACAGCTTGGCCCTTTGCTGAGGCACATCCAGGGGCTGTTCTCTCTCCCTGCACTTTAAAGATGTGCTTGAAAATAAAATGAGTGCTGCTTGTGATGTTCCAGGGAGACAGATGCTGGAGAAAGTCCCCTGCTGATTTTGGGCAAGCAGGAGGACATGAAAAATTGTTTCCAACTTTTCCAGAAGCAAAAGATTCGAAAAAAGCATCTTCTGAGGAGGGAGGCTTAGCTTCCTCTCACAGTCTGCACATCTTCTCAGCTTCCCTTGGATCAGAACCCTTCAAACCTGGCAAGGACAGTGGATAAACAGAGAAGCAACATTGGGTGTCTGGGTTTCAGGCTCCTGCATTTTTACTCTTCTCTTTCTCAGCACTTGCTCTGCAGCACAGTGGAGATCATTCCTATAAGCCACATTTATGTGCACTTCCTTTTTTCACCCAGTCTCAAAATCTGCCAAGCAGATGGAAAGCTCTGAAGGACTCAATGACCTTGAACAGGCTTTGGGTTGAGCCCTGGTGCCCATCATGGGCTGTAGCACTGGGGACTGTTTTGAACATGGTCCTGCTGTTGTGTGGTGAGTAACTTGTTCACCCCAAACTTCCCAGGTCAGCTCAGCTTAGTGCAACTGGTATTCCTGACTTTGAACTCAGTGCAGGTGCCTTAACCTCGCCATGCCGCTTCCCTGCCCATAACAGGGGGATTCCCCAGCCTCCCAGGGATGAGAGATCCCAGATGTGTGTGCAAAGAGACCTTCAAAGCACCACAGGACTCACCATGTCCTCCTGCAGCCTCCCAAACCAGGCTGCTCATGGAGGTTACTGAGGACCACGTAGGAAGGAGGCACCCACATAAAGCCCCTCGAGTCCACCTGTGCCCCAGAGATGTGTCCATCTTGTGTCACTGCCTCTGGAACTCATCCCAGTGATTTATGCCCGTGGGTAGGAGCAGCCTGACCTGGGGAAAGGGGTTTTTCATTCACATAAGCACAGGGATTTCAGGGTTTGGTGTCTGTGAAGCTGCAGGTGTTCCAAAACAACGCTGCAAATGTTGAAGCAAGTAAACAGCAGGGCGGGTGTTTTCCTTGTCCTAATAGATCCAGCCTCTGTGTGCTTCCCCAGCTCTGTGGGCTGCTCCAGCCAGGGAGGGAGTGTGCTGGGGTTATCCAGCAGCTCCAGGAGCTCTGCAGAGGATGAGGGAGAGGCTGACACCTTATTGTAGCTGATTAACGCCATCCATCAGTGCCTGATTAAAACGAGCAGGAATGTTTTTTCTTCCTCTGCAGCAGAAGAGCTCTCTTATGCAGAAAGTGCTTCTCTTAATTACCACTCTGTAAACCCTCAGTGAGACAGAGCATCAGCATTGTAGCTTAATTCCTCTCTGTGGTAATAACCTTCTCATTTCATAAGTGCATAAGGCAGGATAATACCTATGGGTTTTGGTGCTACTCTTTTCATTTTTTTTAAATTTTTTCCCCCTGTCGTCTGAATCAGAAGTGTCCTTTTTCAGTGATGGAATAGCAGAAAATGCAATAGGATGGCAATTCCTACAGCAATTAGAGGCAGAGCCATGCTGTAACCCTTGTGTGGGGCAGGGGAGTTCAGACTGAGATTGCAGATCCAGCTTTCACAGCTGGCTCATTTCTATTATCTGCTCATCTGTGCTCTCTCAGATTCTGGGTGAAACCCCAGCTTGGCTGACATCAGGGACAAAACTCCCATTTGCTTCAATAAGTTTGACATTTAATCCACTTTTTTTTTTTCCTTTTAATGCCATTAAATACTTCAAATAAAGTGGTGTTTTAAAATGTTTTAAAGCTCAGCCACCTAAAGAAGACTGTCAGAGGGCTCTTGAGAAAGTGTAACTTCATTGTGAAACCTGATTGTGGCAACAAACGCCCCCAAAGACTTGGACATAGCTGGCACTCATGCACAGCAAAAACAGCAAAAGGAAATGTGTTGAATTGTGGTGTGTGCCTAATCCTGTGGGGTGAGATTTGGACAGGATCATGTGAGGCAGAGAAAGGGATGAACAGATGTGCCTGGGAAGATGCTGTAGCCCTGAAATGCTGGCAAGCACTCACAGAAAGGCATTGAGGAATTTTTGGAAATCAGAGCTAAAAGTGGTCTTTGGCTGGGATAAATGCAAGAGAGTGAAGGTGAAATATAAAACAAATTCAAAAGAGGGGTAAATTATAAAACAATGCCAGTCACAGGAGGGGCTGTGAGGCAGACATGGGGGGAGAAAGGAGCAAGAGTCACCCTGTGTGCATCCTTTGCTCTGCTGGTGTGTGTAGAAACTGGGAAGAAAATTTTTATAATGGTTTTCCAGCTGCCTGCTGGGTTAAGAAGGGATTGTTTCAGCTGAGCACGTAGGCTGGGGTGATGACAGGACAGAAAAATGCCATGGCACCTTGCATCTCAGCTGGGATATGCTGTACCCAGCCCCTTCCCAAACATCAGGGCAAAACCCAGCCAGTAGAACCCAGAAAATGCCTTTTGCACTTAAAGGCTGTGCTTTTTTTGCCTTGCACTGAGGGCAGTACAAGGAGCTGGGGAAGGGAGGTTGAAGTGAAGGGCAGAGGTGAGCTGAGGCTGGGGGGACAGGGGAGGCAGCCTCAGCAGGCACTGGGGAGATGTGGTGCGGGGAGGGAGGCTGGGAAGGTGCCCAGATCCTGTGCTGGGTGATGGGAGGCTGGAGAGCCCCATGTGAGGCAGGGATAAATGCTGAAAAAACCCTTGGGTGGCACAATCAGCAATTTGAGCTTTCCTGTGCTGTTGTTACAAGAAGAGAGTGAAGTCTACCTGTGCCAAAGTGGTTTTATGAGGTGGGCTTTGACAAGGAGAATCAGTACTGCTCTCTACCTCTGTGGGCAGCAGTGCCTGGACAAGACAGAAAGTGGTCATGGAACCCCAGAAACTCAAGAGCAAAGCTATAAGTTTTACCTGGTTACCTGAATTACAGTCCAAAAAACAAACCCAACTTTTTGCTTCATGTTTTTGGAGCTTTTCAGACAGCAAGTCAAACAAACCCTTTTCCCAGGCAGAGAAATAGAGCAATCTTTGAGCACCTGTCAAAGTTCCAGTCCCAGTCTGGAGAGCCATTGTCCCTTCTCCACCCTGGTACCAGATGTGCTCCTTGTCAAGAGAGACAGAGCAGCTCCTGGCAGTGCAGGGGAAAACCTGTGTGGGGTTTGCTGTGTTAATCTTCATGAATCCTTTAGCCCTGCAAATTCACTTTCTCTTGCCTGGTGCACCCAAGATATTGACTTCTTCCTAAGGAAGGAGAGATTTTTTCTTGTTTCCAGAGGGGTTCCTCTGAAGTCTCCGCCAGCACACCCAGCTACAGCCACAGCCACACCAACAGCGTCCAGAGCTGGGGACAGCTGGGGCTCTGAGCTTTGTTCCAGGCCATGGTTTATGGTTTGAAGATCCTGAACAAATGACCAAACTGACAGCATGGAAAAAACAAAGACCTGAAATGACTGTAATCAGTTTTACCCAATTCTGGCAAGACCACATTCTGGTCAGCCCTGTGTGAGGCACGAGAGACTCAGAAGTCCCAGGCAGACAAAACAAATTGTAATCCCCAGAAGAAGAACAGGCTGTTTCAGCTAGATAGGAAATGTGACTCTCCAGGGAGATGCCTGGAGGCAGGACTGTTCTCCAGGTGGTGCATCTGGCTTACCACAGCATCAAAATGTAAAGGTTGCAAAAAGTTTTAGTGGCTCCAAAGCCCAAATCATGCATAATTGCACAATAATGCAAAACTGTAGATTTTTTTATTGTTGATTCTGATAAGCAAATACAATCATCTCAGAAACTGCATGAATTCACAGGAGCAAATATTAATTTTTGTATGCTTTGCCCTTTTTAAAGGTAGAGTACCTTGCACTCTACCTCTTCCCCTTTTCCTCTCTCCAGCATCTTGTTCCTGCACCATTGCCATTTGAAAAGCTTCCAGCAAGAATTTTCCTGTCTTTCCTTGTTCTTCACCCTCATTTCTAGACACAGCGTGTTTTTAATGCCTAATTGTTCTAATTGCCTAATTATCTGTCTCGCACAATTGTGATTCACAGCTGTAAAATGTTCTTTAGCTTCTGGATGAACATCTCATTCAGTTCCTCTCATGGCAACCAAGGTGATGTTGTTTTGCTTGAAGGAAAGGATGGCCCGAAGCCAGAACACCACCTCCCACTGCAAAATGAGCTGGGTTTGGTTTCTGTCCCCATGCAGATGTCCCCAAGACCTCATGGGCCACATCTCTGTGTGCCACCTCTGCAGGCTGATGGAAGTGTGCAGCAGGGAAAGTGCAAAATGCAGGAGACATCTTCAGCATTCCTTTTGTTCCCTGGCAGAGACAGATCTCTCTGTGCAATGTTTTGGGGTTCTACTGCTTGTGGCTTCTCAGGGCTTAAGGTCCTGGGGAAAGTAATTCCAGAAGTGAAATGACATGAAAGCAGGCAGAGCTGACAGCTATCCTTCCCCTGTCTTTTCAATAAACTCATTGTCCATCTAAATATCCTGTATTCCTCCTCAGCCACTCCTGAGGGCTCCATTAGCTATCTGAGAAACTGTACATATACAACTCAGCTTTTTCCAGTGTCTGAGTCATGAGCTTCTGCACCACAGCACAATGAGATAAGTTAGTGTGGGGCTTTTGCAAAAGCAGTGACAGTGCCTGAATCTGTAATATTTTGGGGATTTTTTGCTAACTCCAAATGTTCCTATTTTGAAGAAAGCATTGCTGGGAGATGTTGGGAAGCAGGGTGTTAGCAGCACAAACCGCAGCAGCTCCGTGGGACTGGGAATGCTGAACAAGGCTTGTCCCAGCACAAGGACACATCCCCAGGTATCCATGGGAGCTGAACTGTGAAACAAGTACAGTCCAGCAGCCAGGGATCAGCCTCTTTCCCTCCATACCCTGTTGAAGTTAAAGCTGTCAGAGGTGTGCACAGAAAAATGTCTGTTTATACCACTCTGCAGAATGAGAAAGTTATGAAGTTTAAAAAGCAGACCACTGCCATATTTTCATATACTGACTGAAAGCCTGGGAACTGCCAGTCTGTATTTCTTGTAGCAGGCTCTCCAGAGTTTCCTCAGCAGCAGCTGGACACCATGGGCATGCATTGGATTTACCAAGCTTGTGCAGGAAACAAGGTGCTGAGAACTTCTGGCTCAGATTTGTGAGGTTTAAAGAATGTTATTTTATTACAACGTGGAACATTCACAGTGAATGTCCTTCTGGAAGTGTGAGCAAGAGTGGAGTCACAGGCAGGTGGGTTTGCTTTTCTGTGTTTTCCAAGAACATTATTATAAATTAAATAACCGACAGCACAAATACAATGAGACTCTGCCTCGTGGCTTCTGTGGACACCAAGCCATGAGGGCTTTTAGCCTGGGAGTGCTCAGTGTACAAAATATGAGAAAATTTAAAGCTGTCCTCTGAGTGACAGTGAGCTTCATTTGAAACTGGAGGATTTGAAATTCCAGCAGGGATTTCCCTGGCAACACCCATGCCTGAAAGCAGGCTGGAGTCCTGTGCAAATGAAATGCTGGAGTGCTGACCTGCCTTTCCCTGGGGTGTGTGGGGAGGGGGTAGCTGCACAAGAAGAATTTTGCTTCAACACTGGCACTTCTTTGTTGCCTGGGAATATGCTGGATGGTTTCTTGGACACTTCATATGCCTTCCCACTCTTCAGGAGAGCCAGGCACATTCACATCCAGGAACACCAGAGCTCTGCTCTTGAACCAGCACCACTGATGCTGCTCCTCCCTCTGCTTAGCAGACCTGTGCAAGGGCTGAGCTCACTTGACGTGCAGAGCCAAGGCTGGATTTGGAGCTGGAGCTCTTGTTGTCACATCCAAATTACCTGATTAGGAGAACAAGACACCCAGATCCTCTGTAATGCGGGTGAGCTCCAGGAGGTTTACTTTTTATTTTATTAAGAAGGAAGGAGGGAGAAGACAGGGATGGAGGGAGAGCTGGATGTAACTGGGTACCCTGTCAGGTACCACTGTGGGCATCAGAGGGGATGACAGAATTCCCCTTTCAGTGGTTCCCTCTTGCTATGTGCACCATCACTGGCCCTGTTTGTGGAGCTTCCTGAAGCATGGCCCCAGCTCAGACAGGCTCCTGCAGGACTGGGCTGTGTGGCATTTTTGGGATGTGTTTCATGGGAAATGCTTGAGCTTGCACAACCCCCCAGGACACATCTGTGCACAGGGCACTGACCAAAACACCTCTCTTGCAGCACATCTGTCCCAGCAGCTGATACATATAGATAGATAGATAGATAGATAGATAGATAGATAGATAGATAGATAGATAGATAGATAGAGATATATATCTATATTTCTATAAAGGGACCATTTTCAGAGCCCCTTTGTTTCTGCTGCTATGCAAAAGCCCCCTCCAGACATACATTAAAGAGCTTCACTGCTTTCCAAATGGCTTGTTTGCCTACTAAGGGAGGAAAAAACATCTCTGAAGTTGGTGCCTGAGCAGCACTTATATCTCAATTATCTGCACGTCGCTTCTCTGTGTGTGAGATTATGAGCTAACACGGATTTCATGGCTTCATCAGCACCAGTTTAAGAGCAATATTATCCCTGGTCATGTCAATCCTTTGGTCAACTCAGCAACAAAGGTGATGCTTGCTGCCCTCTTGCCAGAGACCCCACTAACGAGCTGAGTGATTTATTCATTAAGGGCAGGGAAATCTGGAGCTTTATTCCAGAGGCCCTGGTGGGAAATTTGCATGAAGATTTCAGGCTGTTCACTTGCAGGAGCCCTTCCCTGCTGTGCTGCCCTTCCCCTCACTGCAGGAAAGGGTCCTGCTGTGCTCCAGCAAACCCTTTAATAGAAATACTGAATTCAAAGGGGGTTTTCTGTAGTTGTTGTTCTAAAAAAGTCATGGGACCAGGAAGTTGTCTGTTAAAAAAAAAAAAGAATTGGACTTTGGATCCTGGGTGGCTTTTTGACAGCTCTGGCCATGCTGAAACATCAGAAGTTTGCTCTTTATTAATTTAATAAAGAGGTCCCATTAATGAAGAGAAAAACAACCCCTTTTAAAAACTTTGGTCATGCAGAAAAGCAGCTTCCCAGTTCTGGAGCAAAGGGGTGGACCAAACTGAGTCAGCAGATCTCTAGTACCTGGACATGAAATTAAATCTGAGTTTGTTTTAGAAGTCAGGATTCATATTCTCAAATGGGATTTGCTGTAAGTCTGGGCACAATTGCATTTTGACTTTGTCCTGCTTGCTTAACTAAAGATATTACAGGCATTGGCCAGGCTATCTAATTTAAATCCAGATAATATTCTTTGTGTTGTTTCATGAAGGATGTGGGGATCCCAAACCCATGTATGAACCCAGGCTGTGTCCTGCTCCATGCTGGGATGAGCCCCTGATGGTTGCTGGCCCCTGGGACTTCCCTTTCCCCGTTTCTTTGCAGGAGGAAGGAGCAGGAAGGAAATTAAAATTAAACCGATATTTCATTTTTTCCTTTCTGTGGAGAAATGTATTAGCCCTGAAAACACAATCATCAACTTCCACATGGTCCAACCTGGAAACCTGGCTTTAAGCAGAGGGGGTTTAATGTATGAACCTCAGTGGAGGGGGGAGCATGGACAGGGATGATGTGTGTGGAAGCTGATGCCCCTGTCCCATCTGTTCACTGTAACCCTGACCTCAAAGCAACCAGAAACTGACACAGCCTCTGGTCTTGTCTCTGGCACTCAAACACTATTGGGAGAGGGAGATATCTTCAGGAGGAAATGCTTAGGGTGTCTTCAGGTGGAGGTTTCTTGGTGGAGGCATGACTTGGTCTGCTGGCCTTGATGATTCAGGCAAGTCTGGGTCTGTCTGCATGGAGGGTTCTGTCCTGCATGAAGGGTAAATGCAGGAGTGCAAGCTTTGGGACTGTTGATTTAATGACCATTTGGGCAGCCCCTCAGAGGAGATGCTGAAGCAGACATATCTCTGAAGGCTCTCAGGGACCACACACAACCCCTGTGAGTGCTGCCAAGTGCCTCCATCCCTTCCTGCATGGGGCTCAAAGCTTTAGGCTATTTTTGCAGGAAAGGCAATTTTGTCCTCTTATTGTTGGTGCTCCCAGCACTCCCTGTACCACCTGCCTCAGGGGCCTGGGTGGCAAATGCTCTGCTGAAACTCCCGAGCAATGGATACCTTCTGTAATTGCACCTTCGGAGCAGTCGACTGGCTCCTGCGATGAGCTCTTGAATAATTGAAGCAATATTTGCAGGGTTCGCACTGAAGTACTAACAGCTGTGGTATGTTTTGATATTTATGAAGCCAAATAAATTATGGATTAGTCAGTGCAGTGAGCCCAGCATGATGCTTATTGCTTCTGGAGTGCCGGAGCTGATGGAGTGCTATTCATCCCCTTTTACTTCCATTGTGTGGCTGAGTGTGAGTGGTGTCTATTACTGGACTTAATAGAGCTTGCTCACAGGTTTAAGTTCCAGTCCCTGAGAGCTGATGGGGTGTTTTAATTTGTTCTTCCCTCTACAGGCTTTCGAAAGACGTGCTGGGACCATATCTCAGGGTCACAGGCCATCGCATTGGCTCACAGATGTGGAGGTTATTGTTTCTGTGGTGATGGGGATGGGTGCTGGCAGAATTAGCAGCAATTCTTGGCATTAAACTGGAAATTATACAAAATCCAATCTTCTTGGCAAGCTGGTCTGTGGGTAAATATTGTCTTCTCTAGGATGCCTCATTCGTTGCACAAACTTTTCTTCATAACTGAGCCAGAGCTTGTGAGATTAAACTCTTTACTCTGTTTTCTATTATCTGAGAATGTACTTTTTTATGGATGAGAAACTTTTCACTTCACAAACGCTTCAAACATATTCCAGATTTCTCCCCATCAGTGGGAGCTGCCCGCTGGGAAGGGATAAGGAGGAGCAAGTAACCCTTTGGAGCAGCAGATGGCATCCTACCACTCTAAAGCTTCCCGGAGCTGGAAAGTGTAATAAATACATAATAGCAGGTGCCTGTGCTCTGTTCATAGCTTCACACAGCAGGAGGGGTTAGGAATCATTCTTTTACAAATCCAGTGCTTTCTCTGTTTGTTGTCCCTGTTTTGTGGGATGAAAAGAGGTATCTGCAGCTGGTCTGCTCACCTGGTCCATGGGGACACAGGGTATGCCCTCACAAAGTGGGCATAGAGAGCTGGCTGGATAAATTTGGGTTGGAACTGAGTGATCCTTAAGGTATATTACAACCTGACCTGATTTAGGCCAAATTTGGGAGGAAACTTCCAAAGGGGTCCCTCTAGAAAACAGATTCAAGAGGCTCCACCCCAAACTGGTTGGGGAGAAGATTTCCTTGGAGAAAAGTAGAAAAGCCTGTTTAATTAACAAGCAAAGTACTCACAAGCATAAAACGTGAATGTTTGATTGTTTGGATGAGATGGCAAATCCAAAAAAATTCCTTTCCATGGGGTGTAGCTCGGCTCACTCCGTCCCTTATCAGTCCCTCCGGCGCTGGGAAGTGCTGAGGCCCAGGCCCTGGTGGGCCACAGGCCTGAGCTCCTGGGTTTGGCTGAGTTTCCAGTCCAGAGCAGGGTTGAACAGATCCAAGGAAAAGAAAAGCCACATTTTGGGGAACTTCTCTGCCTCAGCTAGCTAACTAACAGCAAAGGAGAGCTCTGTCCTGCTGTCTGTCCGTGCTGCAGACAGCGCAGTCCAGAGCAGCCTGCGGGGGCAGTTTCTTGAGGGCTGTTTCTGAAAATAAACTGTGGCTTCTTCTTCCCCTCCTTTGCTCTATGAACCAGTCTTAAAGGTGCAGAACTTAACATCCAGCATAAACAGAACAGACAACTGGGGATACAAGCATCATAAAGTCACCCTAGGACACAATCCAAACCATGATTCTATGAAATTGTGCCATAGAGTGCCTATTAGTCTGAATAAGAAGTTATAAAGTCTAGAATGGCTGTCTCAGCTGCAGAGATGTTCCATGTAGACATCTGCATTTTACTACACCCCTCCACAAAACTGGCTGACATCTGTCCTGAAAATCTGTGGCACTGTAACTTTTTCCTAAAAATATCTTTCTACAGGAGATCCCAGAAGAAGCAGCCCAGGGCTACTGCAGATAGGTGAAGTCTTTGTATCCAATGAAGTGGGGATTAATTCCTCTTCTTTCCTTTCTTTCCTGAAGATGCTGAGTGAGGGCATGAAGGATATTTTCTCTTTAAAATCTTGATGTAGGTAAAGACTATAATTTTTCAGCATTTATTGGTTGAGGCAAAGTTGCAGATATTTTAAAGGAAGTTTGGGCTGAGTTTGTGGCTGCTGTTGCTGTGTTGCAGATAAATTGTTTACAGCCTGTCTCTAGGAACAAGTGAAAAAATTTCTCATATCCCAATTTCCTTGTAAATTATGATTATCAGAATCACCACAGTGAAAGCAAAAGTCTACTGGATCACAGAGACATGAGGTTTGAACTTACTGTTTCTGGCATTTCTTCTTTCAAAAAATGTCTCTTCAAGAAGAACTGCAGCCCACTGTGCAGAGGCAATAAAGATTAAAAATTATTCCACAGCTCCAGCTTTTATTTCCACTGAGATCTGGGACACTGTTTGGTCATGTCCCTTACAACACCTTCATCATCATCATCATCATCATCATCTGACAAGAACCTTATTGCCAGCTCTGGTACTGGTAGTCCTGCAGCAGTGATTTCAGCTCCTGCCATGGCAGCAGGCCCTCTCTCTTTCAGCACACCCTTGGCATGCTCTTACTGCTCACATTCCAGTGCTGATTTCCTCAGTAACCATTAACTTCCACGAGCACAAGATACAGGATAAAATTGCAGGCGTGGCCGGTGGCTTTTGAGTGAGAATGTGCCCATATCTGGTTTTCCCCCACAGCACTCTCAACATCATCATGGGTGCACGTGCTTCTTGCTCCTGGCAGCTCTGAGGGTGCTGGCTGTGATCAGCAGCTCCAAGGAGAAGCTGAGAGCCAGACCTCAGCTGTCTTCAGCTCACACTGGTTTCTAGAGTCCTACAGATTTCCCACAGATGTTTAGTAACTAGGAAATTTATGCTTATTGTGTTAGTCTTGCTTTTCTCATCTGTCTTTTGGCACCTGCCTTAGTGCACAGACAGAAAACGTCTGGAGCGTCTCTGTTTCTCAGTGGCATGGCCCTAACCATGTCAGAGGGACTGTGTCTCAGGATGGGCTGTCCCACCTCTGGGCTTATTTCCCCCTTTGCTCTGCAACGCTTTTTAATAGATTACAAACTTTTGGCATGGCATGCCAGACTCCTGTGATGGCCATGTTTCCTCATGTGTGCTGTGGCTCATGTGATGGCAGCATTGCTCTGATGAAGAGGGAGCCAAGTACAGACAAAAAAACCTCCTCAGTTCCCTGTTTTCTGCACATTCAAATGGGAATTTACAGGGAACAAAAGTCAATCAGGAACTGTCACAGCAGAATCTGGGCTCCTGACTTTCTGCGCTCTTTTCCTGTGGTGTTTCAGAGCAGAATGTGGAGCAGAGGATTTGTCTTGTTCACGCTTTGCTCTGGGTTTGGTTTTTTGGGTAAAGGACTAAGCCTCACTTTGAGTGCTCCCAAACAAGGTGGTGGGGAGCAGGTGCTCAGGGTCTCCTGCAGGCAGGTTCCAAATACTCACTGGAAATTACATGTCACTTCGAGTTACTGGAAGTGCTCAGCACAAACTGCAGTTCAGGACATTGACAACAGCTGTTGCAAAGGTACTCTAAGGATTCATTTCCAGCAAGGTTGAGCGCATCCACATCAGCTCAAAGAGTTGTTTCTTGCTTTAAAATGACCTAAAAGGTAGATTTAAAGTGAAGGAAGGAAAAAAAACAACAAACCAGCCTGGAGGGAACCTTGCTATTCTACAGGAATACTGGAGCACCATTTACTTTTGTGCTTTCCTGGGGCCTTGTTCCATCTGTATTTGCTTTTTACTCTTCTTTGCTCTCAGTCATGGAAATGGACATCTTGATTAAAGCATTTCTTCCAGTGAGGAGGCAGAATGTAGCATCATTTAATCTGAGACTTTTCATGAATGTCTCTAAGCAAAAAGAAAAAAAAATAATCATGAATTAGGTATTAGAATAAAGAATTTATTTAGCTTATGGCTTATTGAGGGGCTCACCATACTGGTTTTATATTTATCTCTTCCTAGTTTCCAAAGGGCTGCTGGGTTTGCTTTCAGACTGTAACCTGTAATGCTGAATGGGGAGAGGATGGAAAGATGAATTGGGAAGAGGAGGCAGATCTTAGCAAGTGCCCTAAGCTCTACTCTGAGCCTCCAGCTGTGAGCTTTAGAGACCAGAATAAAAATAAGCAAACATTAGGCTCAGCAAGGCAACGTGATTAAGGATTTGGCAACTGAGATCTTGAGCTTTTCTGTTATCTTTTCCATTTCTGCCATTTGCTCTTCATTTGCCAGTGGAAAGCAGGTAAGAAGTCCTGAGAGGAATGAGCACCACAGGGAGCCAGCATTTACTCAGGTCAAGGAAGAAAGCTGTCCTCAGCCAGCCCCCAGCCAGGCAGGTCTGGCAGCTCTGTGCCAGCCCCAGGAAGGACTGCAGGGCAGATGTGCCCTGAGACCAAACACGCAAAGTTAAAACATCCAGAGCTGGTCACTGCCAGCCCAAGTGAGGTTTGGGACAACATGGGCATGACAGCAAATGCAGGAGCATGTCCCAGGAACCAGCACTGGCCTTGTACCTTCACTCTATCCCACTAAATGCCATTTTCCCCATTGCAAACAGCAGACTCCACTGGTCTTCCCATGGGAACATCCCACATGCCCTTTCTCATTCACTCAATTTTCTTCCTTCCCACCCTTCAAAGAAGCAGCGTTCATTTGGCTTGAGCTCGTAAGCTTGGATGGGTTTATGAGCTCTCTGCCTGAACCCATAGACAATTACAAACATGGCTGGCTGCCTGGCTTTGTTAATTAGCTACCAGCAATGCTTCATTTTTCCCTCTGTGGTTTCCATCTGAATTAGTAGGGCACTGCTCATTAGTTCTCTTCCTCTTTGGGATGCCACAGTTGAACATTATGGCATCCAGATATGCCAGTGAGCTGAGAATGTAAGCTTGATTTGTTTGGACAATAAAAAAATACTGGTTGCATTTAGATAATTAAACAAAATAACAGCAAAGCTATTTTGTACTGTTGCAATCTGTCCTTCCTTGTCCCAGTGCTCCATTTTCTTGTTTCCTGATCTGCTGGAAACAAAGATTGGAGTAAGTGTCCTCAATCATTTCTTGGTTTTACTGTGAAATATTAAATTTCTCCTCCTCTAAATCTGGTTTGGTCTAGTGGGTGTTGGCTGATGGGACACCACCCTGGCACTGATGATGTGCAGCAAGTCAGCACTTGCCAGTTTGGGCTCAATTCAACCAGAAACAGCACTTTCAGCTACTTGATTATTTAATAACTTAAAAAAACAACAGCAGTAGCAACCAGGGTGGTAAAATAATGTTTTATTCCATGAATGAACAAACACTACCATGCCACATCCTAAAGTTCTTTCTACAAAAGATTGTGGACAGAGCAGATTTTTACATTTCTCAGTTCAAGTTCATTTCAGGCTCTCGAGCCTGTTCAGCGTAGCAAAATCTGGACACGCAGCATTCTCATGGTCTATTTGGCATTTTGCCAGATAAAGCAGATTTACACCGTAGTTCTTGTTCACACAATGTCGATGCACTGTAAATTAAAGGAGATAATCCCAACCAAACTAGGTAATTTCTGTGGTTTATCAATATATTTTTTTCATGGTGGTCAAAGTACAACCAACATTCAAAGCTTAAAATAAAGGTAAGAAAAAAGACACACTAAAGAACACAATGGAAACATCATCATTGCTGTCAGGATGTGAGTTTACCCACAGTACTACGTAAAAAGTAGGAACCGGCATTGACATTCAAGCTGTTAAAACAAGAAAAGAAATTACATTAATTGTTATATTTCCAAGCTAGTGCTTCTAAGGAGTCCTGATCAGCAAAGAAGTGTTACCGCATGCATGTTGAACACAAGACTAATATTGGATTGGGGATCTGACAAAGAGCTGACTTACATTCCTTTATATACAACAAAATGAAATATACAGTATTAATACTGGCTGTACATTTGGTCAGAATATTTTACAAGGAGCGACACTGTCAAAACTCTTATGATGCAGTATGTGGAAGTAGATGGAGGTTGGATTTCTTTCTGAGAGCTGAATGTTTTCACAAGAAGTTTTAAAAGTTGCTTTCCACTGCTAAAATGAACAGTTAGACCTTTTAAAGCAAAAAATCCTCTTTTTTTTTATTTTTGTGGGTTTTTTTTCTTTTTTATGGTTGTCAAAACTAGTGTGAACAGAAGAGACAATTAAATGTGTTTGGAGTATGCTAATCAATGACCTGGAATAAAACTAAGCCACAGACAGCACGTGCAATAAATCTCTGCACATTGTCTCTGTTTAAATGGCTTTATAAGATGATCTGTGAGGTCCCTGGTACAAATTCCTGTACCACAGCCTCACCTAGCTGTTCCCTAGCAGGTTGCCAACTATTTGTTCCAACACTAAAGAAAGAGAAAGAATAATCATGACTGTCGCATATTTTTCTACATCGCAATAAAAAATATCTCAATGTAAGCTTGATTTAGCTTATTTATGTGCATATTTTTCAAGGCTGCCAAAGAAAATACTCAATCTTGCTGGCAAAGCTATTTTGGGAACGGAAGAATGAGTTTTTCTTTGCTTTATTCCAATAGATTTTTTAATATCTGGGTAGCTCAAGTCCCATTGCCTCATTAGACCCCTGAGGTCTAAAGTGAGTTGGTTAATTTGTTTTATGGTTTTTCCCCATCCAGAACAAGCTGAGAAGCTAATAAGGTAAGCATGAGACCCAATGAACAACAGAAGTAAAAGCCATACAGAATTAACAGAATAATTACAGGAAGGTAAAGATCGGTGTAACTATGGTGATATTTCGCACAATTGGATTTGTGTATCCTGTAGCAATGACAAACCTCCTGAAGATGGAAAAGAGCAGGCAAGAGTATGAATCTGTATCCTTTAAAATAATTGTGCTATAATCTTCTCCATGTATTAGATTTTTCTTTTCTGACACAGTGTGATGCTAACTATAGTAACCTTAATGTGGATGATGGATTTCACTGCTACTGCTTGACTGCTTGGCTGCAGAGAGACATTAAATCCTCCAGTCCTCAAAGTGGTTTCTTGGGGTGTTCCTTCAAGTTCAACGTCTTACCATTTTCACTCTATAAGTCATTTTGTGGCAAACAAAAACAAAAACAAAAAAAAAGAAAAAAGAGAAAAAGAACCACCCCCCTAAAAAAAAAAACAAAACCAAAAAAAACCAAAGAAAAAGAAGATGTTGGTTGTGATGGATTTATTTCAGACAGCAGTTTCTGCTGAGTTCACCATGCTTAATGTTCTTCCATTTAGGAAGGAGTTGCTGTCAAGTAAAGCAGAGGAGCTGCTTTCAGTTTTTGTTGTTTTTGTTTTTTTTTTCAAATACATGCTAACAACATCTCTTTCTTCAGGAAAATGATCCAGTTGCATATTGTCAGAGAGATCTGCCTTGTGCTTAGCACGGACAAGTAGGGTTAATCATCCTCCTCCTCCTCTTTCAGCGGGGCTAGCGGGAGTTTGTCTGGAACCTGGAAACACTCCACAAAGAAGTTGACAATGGACTGGTACAAGTGCTGCTCAAATGCTGCATTGCTGAAGTAATGGCTTTGATCAGGGTAAATCTGAAAAAAAAAAACAGGTAAATACACACTTTTTAGAGCTTAAAGTTTCAGGACTGACCACCCACACCTGCAGCTTGAGCTGCAAACCCACTGTGTCTCCTCAGCATCATTGGGCTTCCCATGGATGCTCCTGAGGCCCAGGGTAATTTGGGCACCACAGTTCTCCGAGTGCAGACTTGCATCTTCCTTCACAAGGAACTTTTTTTGTGGTGGAGGATTTTCCATTCAATTCCCTTCTGAACAGGTTCAGTCTAAGAAGAACCAGCCCACACTTTCCTTGTGAAGACCAAAAAACGAGCAGTTTTGGAGAGAAATGGCATTAGGTTATACTGACTAAAATAAGGGCTTTAAAGCAAAAATGCCATTAAGTGAAAAAAATTAATAAACATTGCTGGAGAAGTAATTAAACTGAAAAAACCCCAAAAACCTCTGTGAAGCCAGAAATGAAATAGTTTCAACCCAACTTTTCATTTTAATGGAGCAGGTAACTTGAAGAAATGCAAGAGGATCATAATGGGTTGTCAAGGCAGGGATTCTAGGGTGGGTTCATTTTGAAAGATTTAACGGCTTGCACATGGACCATTCAACAAAATATCAGAGATATAATTTGGTGGAAAGTGGAGCTGTGCCATTCAAAGTGGGTTGTCAGATTTCAGTGACATATATCTTCGTAACTTTTCTGGTTGATTTAATTTAGGACTGAAATTCGTCCTGAATTTGTTGTGTTGTTCCCAAAGAAAGTCAACAGGCATAAATTTCTTAGGGATATGTCTCTCAAAACCTAATTTACTATAATTCAATAATGGTCCTACAACTGTCCAGACCAAAACACTGATGTCACAGAGACATGGGACTAATACAAACATGTTATATGCTGGTGCTACTTCAGCTGCCAGGCTGAGTTTGCAACTGGTTTTTCAAGCCTTGTTTCATAATATCAGTTTGAGTTCAAATAGGGAAATAACTGTTTAAATAGATGAAAAAGAAACATATACTGTACCTGTAAGCTGTAATTAGCCTTTGCCCTAATTAGGTGTGTGATAAGGTCCGTAGTATGCTGAAAATGGATTTTTTCTGTAAAAACAGATTGCAATCATTAAAGAGACAAATTTAATTAACAAAAATCAAAGCTACCACAAACATATAATGAACTAAAATGATGGGCTAACTTACCATCAGCAGTAGCATGAATGATCAAAAATGTCTGCTCCTTTAGTAATGAGACTCTGTGTGATAATTTGCTGATCTGTGAAGGTAAAGGTTGCAATAAGATTAAAAAACTTGCTAGAAATTAGCAATTTATATGGAGGCAATAGAAGTGCTTATTTCCACTTAATACTTTATCACCAGGAGAACAAGCAGACACCAGCACAGCATATTCTCCTGGCTACTTATATAAATCTAGAGGTAAAATAGACCCCCACCCTGTGCTGGCAGGGCAGTGTCAGCAGCAGGAACATGTCAGAGACCCTCTTCTGATAATGTTCAATAAAAGCCTGAACTGTAGAACACATGGAAAATACCAAAGTGAGTAAAAAGCACCAATGAAAAGTGTGCCCAGGTGTCTGTGCCTAAGCACATTTCATGGATCTGGAGGGATTTTGGTATGTTTTGAAAGCCAACCTCAATGAGTTTTGACAGCTTGGGGGATGATCTGATGTGAAATTCAAGTGTCCACTGCTGAGAACAACTTTGCACCCAGCTGTCTTTCAGATGCACAATGAAATATAAATACAAGCAATTTCTAGAAGAACAAAAGGCGTTTGCACTAAGGTAGAGATTATGAGTGCAAAATCTGAGAGACAATGAACTCAGAGTTTAGGTAGCCAGGATAAATGTTCCCTTGTGAGGGCACAGGGTGGTATCTGCTTTCTCTGTGACAACAGTGCCAGACTTTTGCTGCCTTCATGTCTTCTGGCTGGAGACAAGGCTTAGAACTAGATTTTCTCTGTAACAAATTTTCTTTGTGTTTCTATTCTTTATCAGATTTTGCCTCCAAATAATTTCAGCACAGGATCCAACTGATCCCATAAGGTGTATTTAACCATATCTTTATTAACTGGTGCTGTGTTTCCTTTTCCATGTCCTGCTCAGTTCTGGCACAGAGCTTTGCCTACCTGAAATATCACAAAGTTTGAGAAAGTCAAGCTGAGTTTCACTTGAATTTGTTTATCTCAGAGAGAATCAAAGTGGCAAGATCATTGGCAAGAACTTTCAAGGAGGTCATGACACCGTGTCCTCTTGGGCACATCTGAGTCACTCAGCTCTTTCAATCTCTAAAACTGTATTTACCCAGTTTAGAGAGGCAGACACAAGGGCTAATCAATAAAAACTTTATCCATGATTGCTATTAAGACAAGAAAAGCAGTAAGCAGGCTGAAGGACACCTTCAGTGCCTCTTGCATAACCTTGCTTCAGCCCCAAAGGAGAGCACGTGGAGGGAGAGTTAAGACCCAGTTCACATTTTATCAGGGAAATGCAGTGTCCATGCAGTTACCTCGTATGCTCTGTTATCAACCCCGTGCAAGCCCAAGTATCTTTCAGAAAAGGCTGAAGCTTGAAGAGAAAAAAATTAAAATATCACTTTCAGTCATGAATACACTGGTGCTTCTGAGTCAAATATTGCAAAAGCTAAAAAACTCCTTATTTTCTAACATGGCATTATTTATAGAGGATGCATTTCTAAAGGTTTTTGAAAATGCACTAAGGATATGTTTGTCATTGTCACCATGTACTTCTGGTGTCTCAATGAGTCACAGGAAAACCTTTTTTTATTTTTTTTATTTTTTAATGCAACTGAGATAGAAGAGCTCTATCACATAGTGCACCTTTCTCCTGTCACACAGGGCCTTCTCCATCAGCAGCAAGTTCCCTTTGGTCTCAGGGATAACTCCTGAAATCTGGCTCAACACCACAGACTTCCCTGCCAGCCCCCTGATTTTCAGTGGTGCAAAATGCAAAGGGAACTGCTATCCCTGAGAGAAAGGAGCATCACATGCAGGGTAGTGCTGTGGTCAGGGGCAGGATGGGCCAGGCAGACTGGATCACAGCTTGCATGGATGGGTGCTTCAGGCAGGAGGGAAGCACGTTCAAGGCAGTGGGGGTGGTTGGTGATAAAGGCTGGAGGGGTTTAAAGACAATTCTCCTTTATTTAAAAGGAGTAATAAAGTGTTTTGGTAACTCTGACTACCATGGCTGGTCCCACTGGTGCCACTAAAATTGCTTTAGTGGGGAAAAAGGGTCTATGGCTACTCCTAAAAAGACACAGAATATAAACCAAGCAGGATCTTGGGAAAGAAAGATGGCAAGTGGGAAAGGATAGGGAAGAAACATCATTTGTGGTCAGCAGGAGTGGGCTGAGGAATGGGATTTACCATACAGTCTGAAGTCTGTCACTGGGGAAAGAGCAGCTCCACAGGTGAACACCTGGTTGTCTTCACCAGCTGGAAGCATGTAAGTGCTCAGGTAACCACCATAATCCTGTAGCAGAAATGAGACAGGGTGTCAGTGTTCCAGCTGGGAGGCACTGCTACTTTTGGGTACAGAAACAGGGCAGCTGAGACCTTGCAGCAAATGCTGCAAAAATACAGAGCCTTTAACACCTTGCCCTGGAAAACCAGAGAACAAGGGACCTCTCCCTGGTCATGTGGCTGGCACACTCCTGAAGGCAGGAGGGTTGTGTACCCAAGAGCTGGCATTTTTCATCTCACTTCATGGCTACAGCTCTAACCAGATATGCTACCTCTCCAAAACGCTTACCCCAGATTTTCTCTCCTCAAAATGAGCATCACAATTCAGCGTCTGCTGCCAGCCTGTTAACAATTCCCTGCAGAGATGCTGCTCTCCGTGCTGCTCTCTTCGCCCACTCCAAGCCCCTGTCTCCCACAGTAAACAATTTTCTACTCACAGTCCCACTCTCATCTCAAACTGTGTGTACTTTACTGTGGCTGTTTCCCAGGCAGGCACACATGGCAAATCAGCCTCAGAAATCCACAGGGTTGTTGTACATGAGTTAAATTTACCCACATTCCCACAGGCTTTAAGGAGACAAGGTGAAAATGAAATGAACGTTTGCAATGGGAAAAAAATAATGAACAATCTGATGATGTTTTCTGAGCAACAGTCACTTTTTGCACTTGGAAGTTAATTTAAAAGAAGTCATTGATGAATACATTGGTGGAATGAAAGCCTCCACCTTTAACATCACTGAGCAAGGTGCAGTCTATCCCAAAATGAAATAATAATAAAAAAGTCACCACTGACATATTCAGTAAGTCAGGGTTTAACTCAGCTGTTTAGCCATATCAGCCAGCTGGGACAGCACAGAGGAGCAATGGCAAAGCATTACCTTCCCAAAGACACCGACCCTCGTTTTATCAATGAAATGCTCCTGCAGCATGGTCCTAGAACATGAAAAAGAGAAAGCAATGGGTTAAAAATATTTTTCCCTTCAAGGGCAAAAACGGTGATTTTAATCAGCTTTAAATTAAACTGGCCCCAGAAAAAAATCATGGAATGGTTTGAGTTGAAAGGGATTTTAAAGATCATCCAGTTCTAACTTCTCTGCCACGGGCAAGGACACCTTCCACTAGACCAGGTGGCTCCAAGCCCCATTCAACCTGTCTGTGGACACTTCCAGGAATGAGGCATCCACAGCTTCTCTGGGCAACCAGTGCCAGTTCTCACACCTTCACAGTTAAGACTTTCTTCCCAGTATCCAATAGAAACCTCCCCTCTTTCAGTTTAAAGCCCTTTCCCCTTGATGCAGACCATCTAAATCAAGCTGGTCCAAGCTGCTTTCACAGGGGTCTGTCTGATTTAATCTTGCAACCTCAAGTTCTGGATTTGACCAAGCAATGGCAACAAATAACCTGCACTACCTCTGGAAGCCATAATAAGCTATTGCACAGCTATTGCAATACTCTGATAGTGGTTTTAACATGATTATGTGTAGAATAAATCTAACAATATGACAGGACTTGACATTCAGGGTTTTGCCCTGGTTATTCTGTTTAAAAAGTTTTTTAAAAGGATTTTTTCCAACTGCCAGGCAAGCAAAAGATTAATGTAGGAACAGATATTCAAGCTTACTTGTTTGTAGCTGTACGACTGTACAGAGCTAAAAATAAATAGGCTTTGAACATGTGATACAGATAAGTGTGCTCTAATTTAGCTCTGTTTAAGGCTTGTTTTTCTCCCTCTGCTCTGGTTGACATGAGCTCCCTCTCACATGCAGTTGCAATTGTACAACCACATTGTCCCTCCCTCCCATCCTCTCACTCTACCCTACACACCATTAAAGCTACCAGGACTAATGAGTCTTGGGTTAATTATCACAATGAATTAATTTCTCCAGTAACAGCGCCATTCACCGGACAGCTTCCAGCTGATCCTTCTCCTCCAAAAGGCCCAGCCTCCTCTTGACCTCGTGCAGGAGCTTGGCGCCCTGGAAGCCGCTGCCGCGGCCGTCGAACTTGAGCACGATGGCGTTGTGGGAGCTGACCATGACGCTCTCCCACGTCACCTCAAACCTCTCCGTGACGATCTGGCTGCCGGGTGTCCCATCTCTGGAACAGAAATGGGCATCAAGGAAAGGCAACAGCACCCAGAGCTGGGGGATTACCATGGGATAGGGCAGTCCTGCAGGGTCAGGCACCCATCGTGCAGGGTAAGGGAAGGCAGGTTTGTGGAAGGGGACAGCAGTCTCTGCAAGGATGGCATGCAGGGGGCTGATAGTGTGGGATGGGTTTTGAGGCTGGGTGGAATCTGCAGGTTGGTTTCTGCCTCCCTCTGTGCACAGGAGGCTCTAAAGCTGAGGTTTGAACCACACCAGCAAGCACATCTCTAACTGGTCAGGCTTCCTCCTGTGAGTAACCAGGGCAGTGACACAGCTATCTGTCGAGTTTTCCCTTTTTTATGTCTGCTCTAATGTATATCTATTTTCTATGTTCCCCGAAGGTCTTTTTTATTTTCTGCTGAAGTGGTTCTGTCATCACTGCTTCACACAAGTACTGACAGAAATGATTTCTAAGGTTATAAAAAGTTGGCCCAAAATTGGTGAGAAGGGGAAAGGGGTGGGCAAGACCTCCTCTTCACCCTTCTGTTTAGGGTCTGATCCTGTACAGGGGAACTGTCTTGAGAAACACAGACCATACTTCAGCCAGGCAGCTCAGAAAAAACAATGGACAGTGATGATGATGACTTTAAGCAATAATTTAGGGCTGGGATTACTGTAGAGCCACTGGCATTTTTATCCACCTTTTTGTCATTTTTGGGGTTCTCAGAGACACCAGGCACTTCACTGCAGGACTCTAATGCACATGTGACTCCAGTTATTTGCATTCATCCAAGCGAGACCCCGGCCCACCCAGCTCCAGAGGCAGCCTAATCAAATGCCCTGCACTTGATGAGAACCAATCTTCCTCGAGCACTTTGATAATGAAGCACATTTTCTCTGCAGTAATTTTGTGATGTAACGACACCCTCGCTGCAGTGGCTTTGTCCTTCATGGAGAGTTGTGCAGGGTGGCACAGGCATCCACCAGGCATTCATCCCTCCTGCATGAGGCTTTCCTCTCATGGGGCTTTCCCTGGCAGGCAGCAAGTGATGCACTGGGATGCAGCCAGGACCAAACAGGTTCTTCCAAGGTCAGTGAATTCCCTCCTGCAACTTCTTTCCAAATTGCCAAAAAAACCCCCAGTAATGTGTATTATTGTTACTAAATGTTGCATAAAGAAATACGCGTCTGCTCTGCCCGCCAGGAGGAAAACCTACCCATCTAATATAAATGCTAACTTTGTGAAGGTATTCAAAGGATTCCAGCTCTCTTTTTACTGTCACTTCAGTGAGCACCAGCACTTACAAGGGAATGATTTCTGCATGAGGACACCTAAAATTTAAGCTCTAGTAAGGCTGACTGAATTCCACTCTAAAATTACCTGTTAATCACTAAGTGGGTTGCCTAAGCACTGGGACAGAAAGTCAAAATATATCTTGTATTCCTCCTCCTCCTGTTTCTGCCCCACAAATGACTGAGTGTACATGAAACACCTTCACAACATTCACAATTTACTCTGCAGGATTTCAACTGGGTGCCCTCCTGGGAGCTGAAAACCTTGGCTCAAACATGGGAAAGAAGGGATGTGTGTCTGGCCTCTCCCAGCTGTCAAGTGAGACAGGGTAGGGACCAATGTGCTGGACTCTGGCATTCCTTGTACAAAACACATCTTTAAAGTTTCTGATCATGGCCAAGGTTTCCAAGCTGCCCTGATAATGTGAACAGAAAGAAAGGACAAGCGAGAACTTACACAACCAAAAGCAAGGGGTAGTGCGCGGTGTCCGCAAAGGTTGCTGGCTTCAAGATCTGCATTGGCAATCCTAAGTAAAAAAAGAACAAATAATAACACATCTTCAATATGGGAATGCTGACATGATTCCAATAGATTTTTCTGGTGTTTTAGCCACAGATGAGTAGGAGCAGAATGGCATTTCTTCAGAGGCTGTGGCAAATATTACCTTAGAAACACAGATGTTGCCAAAGACCCATATTGTGATAACTGAGGTGACAAGAAATGTAAATGGGGAGTACAGTGCAAGCTGCTCAGTCATGCATCACTCTTACAGCATTCAATTAACATCTGTCAATAGCTATAATTTTCCTTTTTTGGCATCTGGGTGAGTGACGCAGACAGAAATCAATATTTCAGGGCAGCAGAGAAGGAGGAAAATTGGCAATGAAAATAGTAATTTAAAACCCAATTAAGTATGGTGGTTGGGGGAGGGAAACAGAATTATTTTGCTATAATGGTGTGAAGAGAGAGGGAGAAACAAGTATTTCAATCCTCACTTCCAAAGGGTTAAATTTTGTAGACGAGAGGCAAAGGTGCTGAAGCCCAAGCTGTTACACTGGTACAGAACCAATGTAAAGGAGGAATGTGATCACTAAAGCTTATTTTAACTGAATGTCATTTCTGTGGCTTTGTATCCATAGCCAAAACTGCTTCCATACAAACCCTCTCTGCATCAACGACAGCACGTTTATTTTTGAAATATTAACTACAGTCTAGATTAGCAAAGGCCCAGCAATTAAATCGGTATTAGGAGCATTTTCAGGAGATTAATACACAGATTAGCGGCATGGTTTAAGTGGTTTGCTTTGCAATCGTTACCTGACACTCTGCCTAATTAGTTATTCCATCTGAATGCTAATAGCTGCAAATTGGATCAATGGCCCAGGGACAGCAAAAAAGGCCACTGCTTGACTTTAAATATTACTATATGCAGTGTTCCCAAGGCTGCTCAGCCCAAAGCTTTGGAAACACAAGGATGGCACAGCAGAATGGCCATGTGGCTGTGGCCAGTTTGTGTTTATTACACACAAGTATATTTATGGTTAAATGAGCAGAATTGCAATGAGGCCTGCATTTAAAAAATTTAGTATCAAGCTGAGTTATCCCCGATCAACTGCCAGTCTTACATGAGCTGGCTCATGGGAGGAAATATGGGCTCTTTATCCATCCTTTCCTGTCCATAAAACCTGGGAGTGCACGTCTGTTCCTGTTATTTTATGCACTGGTTTATGTTCCTTATGCCCATGTGGCAAACAGAACATTTTAGGGCCATTGTTATCCTTTTCAAATAGCAACCCTCTCTCAGCCTTTGCTTCACATTTTATAACATCTGAAATGGCTGAAATCAGTAACCTGCCCCCCAGCACAGCTGGCTGCTTTCACTTTGCTGCCTATGGCCTGAGAAATACACTCCTTTCTGCCTTGGGAAACATTATGAGCCATCTTGAACACAGAGTCTTTGGGGTTTTTCCTAGAGTTGCCACCATACATGCAGGCTGGGATTTTGGGGAGCCTCCGTGCATATCTGAGTATGTGGGTTTTCCCCATATGGGGAAGGTGTCTGCTTACAGCCAGAGGAGATATTTTTTTAGATTGTTTCAGGTACAACTACAGAGACAGGCTTACATTTTGGCTGTTTGCCACCAGGCTTTTCTTTCTCTCTTTGGAATATATATATGTGGGGAATGATTACACAAGTGGTAGAAATAACACACCAGCTGCAGGTGCAAACTGCTCCAAGTGTCTGCTTTCTTTACTCCAGGTGAAATCTCCTTTGTCTTTTCTCATAAAGCCCCTTTTTTAAAAACCCTCCCAAATAATGTGGCTTTTTCTGAAGGATCCTGAGTGACTCCAATGGGCAGAGTCATGTGAGAGTCATCTTCATTCACTGCAGCTCAGATTGTGCACTGAGAGGCAGCCACAGCTGTAGCCAGCAAGCACACACATTATCCCACTCCAAACCCATTTCAAATGACACACACACCCACCCAGGGCAAACGCTTCCAACAAGGGGGCACCCCACCGTGTCATTTCCTAGAGTGGCTTTTTCTTCACAAAGAAAATTTTAAGAGGAAAAAAAATTCAACCCTATCATTTTGCCTTTCTTCAGCTGAATTCTCATCAAATTCTGCCTCTGTAATAACCTCCTTATGTAGCACATTCCAGGAGAGTGCTTTGCAAACTGTGTGAGTTTATTGAGAGTCAAAGTCATTTTTCCTCCTGCCAGTCTACCCAGGATGGCTGTATCATTTCACAGCTATAGCAGTGAAAGAGAAAAATAAGTGAGAAGAAAGGTGCTACTTACTGTAATCATCTATCTTGATTTCCATGTATTCTACCTTAGGCATTTGCCTGTCATTTACAGCCAGCTGCACATTTTCATTTACCTCCAGCTCAAAAATTTCTGAAAGAAGGACAAGATCACAAAAACTTTTGGCACGGTTTGTGAAAATGCATTTTAACATTTTATAGTCACTTTGATATATATAAAACAAGTTTCCTTACAAACAGATTTCCTTCTAGTCCTCACAGATGTCTAATTCAGTTAAATCTTTGAAACCCCTTCCAAGATCTGCATTGGCAAAAAGCTATATTCCTGAAAGGAGTGACATTCAGTAGATTTGCAGGAGGTGGGAAGGTGACATTACCATGGGTCCCAGACAGACATCCACCCACCATGCAAAGGCAGATCTCAGATGAAGAGGTCCTCAAGTCTGTGTCCAAGTTATACATAATAAATAGCAAGGGGAGGAGACTATGGAGGGCTTCAGCCAAAGTGGTACTGCTGTGCAAGAAAAAATCCATGGCAAGGAAAGCCATGGGGAGAGGAGAGTGAAAAAAGTTCATGCAAACCTGCAACATCAGGTTTCGGAGCAATCTTGACTTTTGGAGTGTTTCAAAAATTTTTCATTTTGCTTATGTGTCTTAGCCAAGGACTCTCTGGGTCAGAAATAGAGAATTCCTTCCTCCTTCCTGGGATTTAACCTTTATCCCCTCATCCTGGCCGTGTGCTTTACCTGCTGAGCCTCTTCTAGAAAAAGCAGCCACCTCCAGCACCAGAAAGAATAAGTCCTTCCCAGCTGGTAGGGAAAGGGCCTTTCTTTAGGAGACACTTCAGGCTGTGTGTCTTACATGGTGGGAAATGTCTCCATGCCTGGGCAAAGATCCTGAGCCCCATGGAGGGGGTGTTCAAGGGCTGGGGTGAGTGAATCCTGAGCTAGGGAGTCTGTTGCAGTGCTCATTCCCCTGGATCAGTCTGGGTGTGACCCAGGGGGATCCAGGGCATTATCTCTGCCACTGAGCCCAAGGAGGGTGTGAGATTTCACACCACAGTGTGTGTGTCACTGACTGTAACCCCATTTGAGACACACTGATAAATAGATATGTAACCCCAGCTCCTCAAATAACACTTCTGGTAGCTGATTATCCTGCTCTCACTGCCCATCTCTGCTGGACAGGCAGACAAAAACTTGCCCTTCCAGTTAATATATTTCAGAGATCTTTCATCAGTAGTATATTGGTTCAGTGACTATTCACCCTGCTTCTGCAACGCCTGGCTCTTTATCAAAGCCACAACCCCCACAAAAGTGGCAAAGCAACAGCCTATTAAGTTTAGTTAAATATTAAGATTCTCATTTAATTATGGCACACACAAGTAGCTTTATCAGCAGAAAGGGTCTTGCCACGTAGGGGAATTTAGTCAAGCCGTTTTATTTGTTCATATAATTGCATTCACAGAAAGCCAGGAAGACTGTGAAGGAAATAAAAAAGATTGGCATATCTCCTAAAGGACTTTCCTTTTTGCTTTAGGACCACAGGGAGCTCGAGTCTGTGGGGTACAAATGGTCATTGCTTAATTAAATGTAAGCATTCTCTAATATTCAGTGCAACTTGCTATTATCAGATTATTGCAGAATACAGAGGCAAACTCCCTTTTATAGAGTAATGGGCTCATATTAAATAAGTAAATTCAGTCACATGCAACTGTCAGTTGCCCTTTATTCAAAAGCAAAAGAATGAGGGGGGAAAAAGGAAAAGAACCAAGGGAAATAGTAATTGTATGCTGAAGATCATGAATTTCAGTAGAGGATGTGTTCTGCACATCAATGGGTAGATTGAGTTCTCTGTGTAGTAGATGCTACCCACATGCATCTGTCAAAGTAAAACTAGTCCTGGTGTGTTTTGTGTTAGTTTGTAAAGCCCTTCATTTACTGTTTCTGTTTTATATTGTCTGTCTTTTTACTGACCTCTATGTATTTTGTAGAACTGTACAGGAGGGTGTAACACCATCCATGAGAGCACAATCCCATGCTGGTATGGCCAGTCAGACACCTCCAAGTCTGGGTAAAATTAATGTGTTTTATTTAAAGTGGAGGAGAAAGAAAGTGACTTTGGAGCTGCAGGTCAGGGTGAAGAAACTCTCCTGGCTGAGGGCACTGCCAGCCTCAGGCCCTGATGGAAAGAAGAAGGAGCTGACACTCCCTTGTGTAAAGAGTCTTTCCTGTGACACTCCCTGCCTTCAGTGGGAAATGAAGCAGGTCAGCATTTCACAGTAAATCTTTAGTATGAGTGCCAAATTTCTTGGTTTGTTCACTCTCTTTTTTCTTTTCTTTTGAGATAAGAGCAGTGAATTTCTGTAAATCCAGATAAGTAAAACTGATACTTAATAAACTGGTACTGACCGTGTATAAAGCAGATAGAAATAGAATAAAGGTGTTGCTTAATACTTGGGTCACATCAGCACCTGAAGTCCCTAAGTGCAGTTAAGGCTGGGCTAAATTCTTTGTTAAAATGAAAGATGATGTTTTCCCATCAAAATGATGGGAGCAGATAAATTTTGATTTCATGTGAGACTTGGTGCCACACTCTGTCAGAGTGAAACCCCAGAAACTCCATGGCTTTTTGGACTCTACATTGCCAGTCTGGTAATGGCTATAGAGTGCCAAATATTTTGAGGGAAGAAACCTGTTTTTGGAGTAATTCCAGCTTTGCACTGATGTATATGCAAACCATTAGCATGACAAAGCTTTACCATACAATAAGTGCTACAATCTCCATGGACAGATCAGGGAAACAGGCAGAGGCACCACTTGTGGGGCTCACTCTGCATTATCTCTGATAATTCATACCAGAATAATTTTATTAAAACCACAGATTAGGCTGAATAGTTCTTATATTTATCTTACTATCTTATTTCTTTTCTATGGGATGCAAAACAAAATCAGTGGAAGACTAACAAAAAGGGAGAGATTTTAACTATGCATTTTTTTTGAGAAAGAGGATAACAAACATTCCCCAACCAGTGTGTTTTCACCCCAAAAAGCAGCTGTTGTGATGGCAGTACAACAGCTCTGCAAGTCCCTTTGCCTTGCAGAAATCTTGTATTTAGGCAGAGTCTGGAGTCCCCAGGAGTGTAAGTTTAGCAAAGAGACATCTCACTGTCCTGCCTGGCTGCTTTTCTCTGAAGAGCTGCAAAGCTCAAGCTCGTTCTTACTCTGTGCATCCGTTGTGTTGTGAACAGTCACCATCGGGACACGGGGACCTTGAAAAGGAGAAGAAAGGAACTTGGTTAGATTTCTGTCAGAGCACACACAGACACACATGAACCTGGTTTTGAATTCCATGGAGCTGAAGGCTCTTGAGACTTGCTTTTCATGCAAGAATAATCTAAAAAGCAAATCACCCTGGTGTTAGAAAGAGTTTATGACTAAATGACGGTACTGTAGGCTCAAAGACATGTGAGGTTTCAAAGCTCTCTCCCAACAGACCACTAAATGCATCTTTCCCTAATTTGTAAACATTATAATTAGCACAAACACAATTAAATCACTTGCCTTTAAAATTATTCTAATGACACCCAAACATCACAGCACAAAGCATTTACATTTTGTATGCTATGGATAAATATTGCTGTTTTGCATATTATTTTTTCTTAATGAATTAAACACCAGCTTGGCTCTCACACTAAAAAAGGCCACATATTCTGTCTTAAAATGCAACATTTGGGTATTGAAATCAGTGCTGCACAAAGAGGATTATCATTACTATGCAGTATACATGAGTGAACCCCACAATCCACTGCCACAGGATGCTGCAGCATTCAGGATGCCACGGTTTTTACCACAGGATGCTGTAGGGTGCTTTAGCACAGTGATCTGGGTTCATCTTCTAGTTCACAAAGCCATCAAGTGGCTGACAGAAAAATGGGATGGTACATGAGATCAAGTTCATATTTTGGTTGTCAACCTCCTTCTCCCTGTTTTACAGTTGTTATCTGGTGACTGCTCTTGGAGCCAGGACACTGGGCCAAGGTGGGCTGACCAGAACAGCCACTCACATGTTGCTCCAATACCTGTTTGTAGATTTTTCCTTGAGCCTGACAGTATTGCTCAGGAAGGTGGAAGTAGCCCTGCAGTGATGAAATGGTGAATTTTTCACTTCAGAGACAGTGGTTATCTCACTTCCCTTTCCCCATAATGTAGTGTGGCACAACAGCAGTGAGTGTGAGCAGCTGGGGAAATCTGTGTGCCCAGGAAAGACCCCAAGAGCAGAGCCAGGAGGGTCCCACGCTGTGTGTGTGGGTAGATCCCAGAACCAGAGACCTATGGAATCATCTAGGCTGGAAAACACCTCTAAGATGATCGAGTCCAACCATTAATCCAGCACTGCCAAGCCCTCCATAAACCATGTCCCTCAGTGCCCCATTTACTTGGCTTTTAAATACCTCCAGGGGTGGTGGCTCCACCACTTCCCTGGACAGCCTGTTCCAGTGCTTGGGAAACCTCTTGTAGAAGAAATTTTTCTGAATATCCAATCTAAACCTCCCCTGGTGAAACTTGAGGCCATTTCCTCTTGCCCTATCCCTTATTCCTTGGGAGAAGAGATCAACCCCACTGGGCTGCACCCTCCTTTCAGGAGGTTGTAGAAAGTGATAAGATCTCCCTGAGTTTCTTCTCAAGGCTAAACACCCCCAGCTCCCCCAGCTGCTCCTCACAGGACTTGTGCTCCAGACCCTTCCCCAGCTCTCTTGCCCTTCCCCAGACAGGTTCCAGCACCTCAATGTCTTTCTTGTTGTGAGGGGCCCAAAACTGAACACTGAATGTCAAAACACCCAATGTTCATAAAGCTTCTAAAGTAGACAGCTTTAAGAGACTGATATTCACTGAGATTTCAGCCCTTTTAGGTTGCCTTCTTAAGCCCTTCAACCTACAAGAAAATCTTGTGGGACCATCACTTGTGCAATGGCAATTTGTGTCTGTCTGGCTGAGAAATTCCCCTGAAATGCTGGAGCTGGGAGTGTGCACACAAATGGCAACAAAAGCAGGTTCCTGTGAGCCAATCATCCTGGTTCAGTACATGAAATGAGCTCTTGAGAGCAAGAAAAACTTTAAGGTGCTGTAATTGTGTCAGTGGTTTTCCTGTGCTGCCAAGAACCCACATCCCATTGCAGGCAGTCAAGAGTGTTTCATCCAGACCTTGCCTATACAGAGAGAGAAAAGGCAGAAAAAGATTTTATTTTCAATTAAGCTGACTAATATGGTAGCCTGATTTTATTTCCTTGTAATTGAGAATCTCCTCTCCTGACAATCCAATTCTTTTGCTAGCACCATTTTTTAGAATGCAGGAAGGTGGATTATAATGCACTAAGGAAAACAGGTTTACTCACCAGGATTTAGCTGAATTTACCCTTCTCCTACTGATATACATTGATATGCTGACCATATTTGTTTCTAAATCTGCCCTGCTTTTCTCCTGCAGTCCCTGAAGCCAAACTGCTGGAAAAGCAGCAAACCTAATAAACATGGGCATGATAAAATCATCACTGAAAATAAAAGGAATCCTCCCAAATGGCTTCAGTTGGAGCTAGAGCAGTACTTTAATTAACACCAAAATACCAACAAAAAGAAAGGGATAAAGAGAGAAATACAATGCATATAATCCTTTTATTTTCTTATTTATTTTTCTTTTTTTTTTCTGTTGGCATTGAAAAAGCTGTGAAAAACTAATAAATAAATGGAAATTCTACTGTGTAATTTAGAAATGTAGAAATGTAATTTAGAAAATTACATGTATTATATATTGTGTTAGTCTCTTACTACTACCTACTGCTACTGCTACTGTGTCATCTCCCCAAATCAATGCTTTCAAGCAAAGTCCTATATAAAGATATTCAGTTTGAGGTAATATGAAATAAAAAAATAAATAAATAATAGGTATCCTTGAAAAAGTAAATTTTTGACTTGCCTAATTTTTATTTTTAACAATCAAGGAAAAATAGTAAAGACAGAAAACTATAGAGTAGAATCATCTCTGTGAGAAGGATTACTCTTAATATTAAATATTCTCAATGATAACACTTCAGTTAAAGAATGCATTTCATTTGCAAGCAGGCTGAAAGTCATCAAGAAGAAAAAGTAATTTTTTTAGGAATTACATAAATTGCTTATTTCAATGCCAGTTTTTAAAGTAATACAACCCAGTTACATGCTAGACTATGTCTTTCAGTGCACACACATCAGAAGTCTTCCAACACTCACAAGCTGAGTGCCTAATGCCTGACAGGAACAGAAAGAATTCCTTGAAAGGAGAATTGTATATTCATTAACTGCCTCCCCAGCTTTATTTTTAAACCTGTGTTGGTGTGACAGTCCCATTACACATGCCATCTGCTAAATGCCATCCACTGTCATGTGCAGATCTGAGAGGGAAACCTAATTTGTTCAATGAGCTGCTGGGAGCTGACAGAAGCAGGGTGAGGACATCCCTGCTCCGTGTCTCCTTCCTCCAGAGCTCATCCAAACGGGCTTTGATGGGGGCTCCTGTGCCCTGGCACATTCTGCTGCTTCTGTTCTTTAATCTGCACTGATGCTTGCCCTGTGCCTACCTGCCCTCCTCAGAAACCTTGTGAATGCTCTTCCTCTTGCTCACAGAGGTCCTGAGAGCACGGGAGCATTGGGATGCTTGAAGGATAAAACTCAAAGTGCTCCACTTTAAGAAAGCAAAGCAGATACTGAGCTGCTTTTCACTGATTTGCAAAGGTAAGAGAGACCCAGCTCATACCTTAGAACCTCACGCCTGTTCCCAAAATCACGGGCAGCCACACTCTGCATGAGATGGTGAAGAGGATTCTGTTGGATTTCTTGCCCCAGAGGGGTCGGTACAAGCAGGGCTGTGACACTCTCCAAGGTGTGGGACCTGGCACTGATGTTCCCTGCCACCTCCACCAAAGTTTTCAGAGGTGGCAGGATACAGGCCCCCGTTATCCCTCTCTGCACCGCTGTGTCAGGATGTACCTGAATGCCACTGCAGACTCCACTCCCCACTCCTGCCCCCAGCATTGCACCAGCCAGCTCCACAATCCTGACACAAGTTTGAATGTTGTTTCTTTATTTATAGCTTAAGAGAAAGGAGAAAAACTATTGACAGAACTTCTTTGTACACACTCTGTACATCACAGAGGGCTGCATGGTTAATAATGCTGCACAAGACTCTAGTTACATGAATTAGATTTTCAATTAATACATCTGAAAGTCTGGGTTTATCATAAGGCCTTTGACTTTAAAACCATTACTGCAATTATCCATGCAAGTAAATTGAGCTATATTGCTATAATGACAACGGGCAAATTTATCATCCGGGAAGTGCTACCCTTCATGATCTGAAAGGGCACAAAAACTCAGTGCCACAATAATTTGATAAGAAAAACCACTGGCCACAGTTTTTCATCAATGTTTAAGCAACTTTTATTCTTATTTCCAAGAGGGTTTTGCTTAAACATGAACTGAAAGAAGCAAATATAGATATTTAGGTGATGAGGTATAGATTTCTAAAATAAAAATGGAAAATTGTTTTACAACCATGAAGAAAATATTTTCCAGACATCTGTTTTGTAATACTTTTTATATTCCAGAGTATTCTTGATGTCTTCATGATCTAAACAGCATAGGGAATTATATCAGTTAATACACCTTTAAAATGAAAGTAATGATTATAAAAAGAATATGAAGTAAAATTGAAGAAAAGCTAATCAAAATTATAGAAGAGTTAAAAAAGAATGAAAAGAGGAATTGCCTCATTCTTCTCATCTATATTCTCAAAGGCTTCAATGTTGCAGATAATTTCAGACCAGAAGCTAAATTCACAATGTGTAAACAATGAAAATTCAAATACTATCTGCCAGTGCCACCAGCATATCTCTTAAGCACTGATGAATGATTTAAAAGAGCAGCTGCAAGCGATGGGAGCTGAAAGGGTCTGGCTCTGCACAAGTGAGATAATTGGCAACAGCCATCTCTGTGTACAGATTCCAGATCTCTTTATTTGCTAATCCATGAATTATTTATATGTGCTGCATAAAGTTCATGTGTTGGGGTGATATTATCAGCCTAATAAATAAAGACATGGGGAGTTCCGTGGAGCACTGCTCACAATTAAAATGTTTCCCCATTTGCAGTATTTTCCAGCCGACGCTATGGACAGATGTTCGTGCTGTTTGCTTTGGCAACCTTGTTGACATAAACATCAAACAGATTTATGCTGCTATTCACCCTCCCCAAGGCATTTAATTTTTTAATCAGATCTTTACTTCCTCAAATGTAACTTGTCTTGTAAAATAATCGATCCTGGCTTGTTCTCGGGCAACCACTCTGATGGTGCTGCTTGTCTCTGCCCTGTGTGATACTGGTAATAAATTTCATGCTTACTTTATGTGGAGCAGAAATAAATCTGCTTGCTCTGAGGCGGCGTCAGTTAGCAGTGACTAGAGGGAAAATGAACAAGAGATTTGGTCTTAATTTCACTACACAGAACAAGCCTGATGGGTTCTTCAAAGGGTTGCTGGAATGAATTAGCGTGGTCAGGCCCTCAGTCCATTCCATGGGATTTTGAGAGGTGCCTGCAAACAGCAGCGTGGGAAGCTGGGCTGGCACTGACCAGCTCATCCCTCTGTCTGCCCCACAGCCACTGAGGGACACAGGACCTTTGGGTCTGAGCAGATCCTCCCTTGCTGCTTCAGGAAATTGTGTGCTAGAAAAGTATTGACAAACACCCTCTAAATATAATTGAGCTTGCTGATGTAATTCCTTCTGGTGTCTTGCTCTTCTGGTAGGAGCAGGCTTCCAACTTGAAGCTGTACCAGCTGTCACTCCAATTTACGCCTTTTTGGGGTTGTTCCAAAAATCTGTTTTCTACTAAGCATGAGTATTTCCATTTTAGTCAGAGTAGTCATGTTTCCCCAAAAGCTCTCATCCAGTCAGATAAATTAGATTATTTTAACTCCTTTTTGTAGGACAAAGTTTCTTTTCATCTTGTTCTTTGATGCAAGAGTGTTTTACGTTCAGTTCCTCCTTCCTTAAGAGAAACAGCCAGAACTCTACCCCTGCTGTTGAGGATGTCCTGATTAGTTTTTATAGTGAAACTGCTACTTGCCCATTCTGTGCAAAATTCCTTGCCTGATCCATCCTAAGAGAGCATTCACCTTTTCCACGACCCCACAGTAGGTAGGCAGTTTGCAGACATCCAGTGGTCAGAGCTGTGTGCCCAGGCACCCTTCTGCTCTGCTGAGCCATTTGTAACATACAAGACAAATTCTTGCCCTGAGTCACCATGTGCCTAATTTTGCTCTTTGTACTATTAATTTCTCCCAGTCCAGACCCGCAAGACATCCAGCTTCTCTAGTATTTATCTCTGCCTTCTGATGATGCTTATCAGCTTTGTGTCTTAACAAATTCCACCAGCTTCACACAGCTTTGGGTTCCCAGGCTGCCAGGGAACAATCTGGGTAAGGTCATTCCCCACACCAGCTCCTAATGAACCCTGCTGCTGATCTCCAATTAGCCTCTTATTCCTCTTCATCATAATCAACTTCCTGTTCGTTTTGCTGGTACTTAACCTTCACTCACAATTCTTTCACTAATCTGCCTCTTCAGCTTCTTAATTAATATCAGCCAATGAGGTGTCACATTGAGTGGGCTGAACATTTCCTCCCGTTCATGAGGCTTTGGCTAAGGTTTTTAAAAGCATAATGCAGTAATGCATGTGTGTGGATCCAAAGAAGAAAGTGGGAAATGTACCAACTCCAGGGCACAGAGAAGGTAATTAACCACTGTAGCGATAAAATCCGCTGTGAAAAGGAGGTAGAGGAGGAGAATTTGCTTGCAGAGTTTATGAACCTGATAGTGCACCCCTGGAGTTGGAAGTACCAGAGGAGGTAGGAGGGAAAAACTCCAGTTCACAAGGGGCTAACTGACTTCCCAAAGGCCATGGGTGTTTTGTTCTTGAATGCTGCTCCAATCTATGGAATCTGAGCATGCACAACTCACTCTTTTTTCTAGGTTCTGTTCTATTTGAATACCTTAAGTTAACCTCTTTCAATTCAGTTTTAAACCAGGCTTTCTGCAAACTCTGGAAAGAGATGAATCCAAAAGTTAACATTTGTCCCTATTTTTAAAGTGTAAGTTTCTTATTGGATTAGTATATGCTGGTCCCTTCCAATCCAAACCATTCCATGATTCTATGATATTCAAGGAAAAAGGATAATTCCTTCGAACTGCAGCATGAAGGAAAATGCTCTCAGTGCTATTTACACCTCATTAACAGACTGAAAAAAATGCCCATTCCATATTTTCTGTTTATTTCATTAAAATCCTAGTATAAATTTATTTAGATGATCTTAATTCATTCTTTTCCATAAGTAAAATTCTCTTGCATCAAAACAATGATTTCCTAGCTAATTAAGCAATAACTGGTGCTGGATGTTAACTTAAACAATACCACCACCACATAAATACCATTGCTTCACATTATTTGGTTATTAAGCTGTTTTCTTATGAGCTCTCAGGTTTTAATATACCTTTAATGTACTGACTGCATTAATAAAGGGCTTAACAAGTACCATGCAAACAGAAAACAAAAGCCAGCAATAAACCTTACAGCTGGTCCAGCTGGCAAACAAGGTGAAAGAAGCAGTTTTCCTCAGAGGAAGCTTTAAATCTTGCGGGATGGTAACATCTGTACTACCCACTGCAGAATAATGAGTTCATCCAAGGTTGCTCATATAGCTGGAAATAATGCACATGCACCCTGGTCTCGACATGCAGGAGGCTTCTGCCTGATTTGTGAAGCTTCATTATTTGAAGCATCAGAGGAAGCCTGTTGTCACGGTCATTTATATCCTGCGAGTGGAGCTCAGATAAAATTTTATATGTACGGAATGACCAAGCGACAAGAACCTTGGCTGGAAGCAGATGATAGATCACCTTCCTCTGGGCAATTCCAGGCAGCTCTTATTTACAAGCAAGAATCAAAATGCAAACAGGATCAGAACATGTAAAAGCAAAGAACACATAGTGCTTTGCAGAATGGGGCCATTTCAAAGGGGAGAGGAGTTTCACTTTAATTCCTCAATATTTTTTCAGGCACTGAAAACTACAGATATTTTCTATTAATTTTATTGTTAAATATTCATGCATATTAGTATTTTAATTTTTTTTCACCTGTTTTTATGCCACTGAGTATTTATGGGGAGTTTATAACACATTAAAGATGTATAAGAATAGAGTGAAATAGTTTATAATATAAATGAGAGATCTGCTTAAAGGAAGAAAAAATGTTGTGGAGTATCCACAAAAGTCACCATTTTAATTAATCTCAGACTATAGAAATAACTAAAGCCATCATTTTAATTAATCTCAACCTATAGTCACAACTGTGCTCTTAACAGGAGATGGAAAAGAAGTTCTCACCCAACTTCTAAGCCAAGAATATCATCCTCTGTTTTCCTGCAGGAAAAGCTCTGGTGGTACCTTCTGTTTGTGCAGAAGGGGGTTTTCATGCCAGCCTGCTGTTTGGCAGTTGTACAGCACATGAGGGAGCGAGAATGAACATCCCCCACCCTGCCTTCACCCACGGGATTTGTGACCCATGAACTGCGCACAAAGGACTCGACTAGCGAGAGCCAACCTCGGCTGTTAAGTAAGAAAAGGAGTCAAGTGAATGCAAATGTGAATTATATAGTAATTATAATATAAATAGGGCCCAGAGATTAGGTCTGTGCATGCTTTCAAACAGCAGAAACTAATTTAGGCTTCGTAAGCCTCAGGAAAAGTTCCAAAAGGTCACGGTTTGCCTGGAAGCGCTAATTACAGCTTCCCGCTACCGCGTACGCGAGAAGCTGAGGTTGTGGTAATCATCCTTGTGTGGGAAACCATTCTGGTCACAACAGATAACACTCACCCAGTGCCCTGGGATGTGAGCAAGCCCTGGGAATGCCTCCCAGGCCCCAGCACGCTGCCGTGCCCCTTCAGCATCCCGCTGGGTGGGAACCTGCAGGCACATGGCTGGGGCTGGCTCCTGCAGGCCCTGCACACATTGCAGGACATTCAGCTGTGCTGGAACATTCTCTCTGTGTTTCTGATCCATCCTTGGTTCTGCTGGACAGGTATTTTGGGTATCTTGGCCAGGATACCTGGCCTGTGTGGCTGCACAAGGATAGAGCCTCTTGGGGATTGCCCACCCTGCTTGACCTAGACAGACCCTGCTGTGTTCAGACCCCCAGAGCACACAACTGACAGATATTGGCTTTCTGCCCCTTGCTGTTGACACAGAACCCAGCCAAGGACAGCTCAGATGGTTCAGAAAACCCAAACCCCCAAGACCTGGACATCGAGAACCAAGTAGCAAAAATTTATATAGAAGTATATTATAGCACTTGGTGGGATTTAAAAGAAAAATTACATCTGGGTGAACTGCTGAAAACCATATTTTATTTTTGAATGATAATGAATATGATACCATTCTACTCTGGAGTGCAGCAGCAATAGGCTACAGTCATTAGGTGGCCCATAAGAAACTTCCAAATGATGCTTGGGGTGGTCCTGTTCAGGGACAGGGGTTGACTTTGATGATCCTTGTGGGTCCCTTCCTGAGTTGGATTCTGTGTTTATATGATGATGAAATCCCCACTGAGGTTCCCTAAGGCTTTGAATTTAGAATTGTCCATTCCCATCCTCACCTCAGCCACTTGTTCCCATGCCAGCATATCCCACTGCCTTGCAAGATCAGAAATTTTTGTAAAATTGTCCAGTAAAGCAGGAGAACAGCTTCTAGAACTTCTGATTCCATCATAGAGAGAGAAAAAAAAATATTTAATTTTCATTCAGCTCAGTTCCTGGGCCCAGCTCAGAGCAAGCCTGCTTGTGGCACAGGCAGCAGATTGGTGAAAAAGGCCCCGAGGTGGACAGAGAATGGATCTGCACTGACTTTGTCTTCCAGTCCTTGTGGACAGGCAGTGCTGTGCTCCTCTGAGATGTACTGAGGAAAAATACAATAAGGAGCTTGACAGGGGGTTGCATTTCACAGAAAGGTAAGGGGGGGCCCAGGGAAGCTCAACTTGTAGGGGCAGCAGAAACAACCTTCCCCTGAGTTTCCTCCTCCCAGTCAGCACCTGGCAGTTATTGCTTATGGATCAGCAGTAAAGAAAGTATTTAAAGGGGGCTCTCAGCCTTGCCTGAAGTCTTCAGAGCTACTGGTGTGCCTGCATGGAGCTGTAGCTTCCAGCTGGTGCATTTCCCAGTAATAAAATCCAGGTATCAGCATTTCACATTTGCTTAAACTGAGGTGTGCCTACTGCACTTTTATACCCATAGGCTCTTGACTTGGTTAATAAAACCCGTTTTCAGTGCTAATAATTATTTCAGCATCCAATTAAGTCTCTTTAGTTCTCAACTACTTAATTTATCATGATATTTGTCAAAGGTCACTTGCCAAGCTCTGGCCCTCTTAGCAGGACCAGCTGCACTTAGAAAGCATTTACTTGAATTCCAGTAGGAAGTGAGCCTTTCTAAGATGCTTTTCCTTTACCATGATGGGCAATTTTATGACATTTTTGGTTGACACTAAATCCATATGCTTCAGAAATCTTGCCAGGCTTTCTACCTAACTGAATTTATGCAGGGATTATTTGAAGGTATTTCCTCCCTGTGCATCTAATATTGTTTTCAGGCCCTGGAATGAGATATTTGTTCCCACCACCACAAGCTTTCCCTGGTTATCTGCCAGAGATGCTCCAAGTCACCATGGAGTGGTTACCTGGGGAGGTTAAATAGGACCTTCAGCCTCTTCATCCCTCAAAAGCAAGAAAAAGAGTTTCTATTATTTTAATTTGGACATTATGGACAGAAAACTCTCCTAATGAAATATTACCTCAGTAGCATTGGAGAAGCAAATTGCTTCTCTGTTCAAATCCTTCTAAGAAGATCAGTAGTTCCATATCACCCACAAGAAGCAACTAGCACACATACATGTCTGAGGATGCTCCAAGTGAAAAAAGAGGGAAGGTATTTCCCCTTGCAGATGCACTGGATCTCCCAGATCCTGCTACACTCACAGTGCTGTGAAAACACAGCACTGTGAGTGTATCAGGACCACATAATGATGTGCTTTAAGCCAAAACGGGTTGTTACATTTTTCATAACTGCTTTAGTGCTGCTACAACTCAAAGCCCAATCCCTGGTTCAGGAGATCCCTGCCTGCCTCTAAAGGCACCCAGTGATGCTCTGGGGACACGGGAGGCTGGGCTGGCTGGAGCCCCATCCTGCAACACACAGAGCACTCCTCTGCTGCTGTGGGTGCCTCCAGCTGTGGATGGAGGGATTTAGGAGCACCCAGCACCTGGGAGGACTGGCCCTGCACTTATTAAGGCCCGTGGTGTAATTACAGGCTCGTTATTGGATTGCTGTTGATTGGATTGAGATGAGGCACCAGCGGAGCTGCAAACGTCTGAAGCCATGCCTGGTTAACTCCTCACTCCAGCACCATTTCATCACTTCACATGCTGGCTCTGCCACAGGAGTGCTCTCCTGCATACTAAGGGCTGGGTTCCTGTGCTAGGAAGGTTTCTCTGCAGTGAATAGACTGAAGATTCACTGAAGCTTTCAAAACTGTTCTGGAAATTTATCCGTCTAGGAGCCTCTGTGCCCCCTATTGTCACTGCACAGCTGAGCAGTGCAGTCAGTAATGGACTTTATTTTCACAACACCTTTAGGAAGCTGGAATTACAAGATCTGCTTCAGTTCCCTAAAGGAGCTCGTGACAGCAGAAAAAAAAACCAAATCCATGTGTCCTAACCAGCATTTGGACAGCTGGTTTTAGGACTTAGGACAATGTTACCAAATGTGTCTTTGAATTCTCCATGTTTGGATGTTGGCCAACAAATTAAAGCAACTGTTGTAAAAACCACCTGTTTGTAAGTATTTGTATCAATGTTATCCACACCCAACTCAAGATTTAGGGAATCCAACAGTACTGTACAAAAACCATGATTACTTTGTAACGGAAAGGGGAACAAAGAAAGCAATGCACCTGCTTTTTGCAGATATATTTGCCTAAATGTGGAGCTGTTTTACAGTTCATAAATAGCCCAGTATATTCAGGGAAGACCTGTGTATTTCCATTATGGCTTGTACTGATGTTTACCTGAGCATAACAACTGCTAATTACAATCTGCTTCCAGGAATGTTATTGATGAGACTGTGACACACAACATTTCTACGTGATAGTTAAGGCAATACATGGGCAGTGTAGAGAGGTTTAAAACACTGCTTTATAAACTTGTGCTTTGTGAATCACTGATTTACATCTGCTTGTCCATGGTTAGTAAAAATATCCTCATCTCTGGGTTTTCCATTGCTTTCCTGGGATGGTAGGTCTGGCCCAAATGGCACAGGTTAAAAGGTCTGATTAAATGAAGGAACTGAGGAAGATGTAGAAAGAGGTTCATTATTCTCCTGCCTGAAGGCATGAACCAGCCTCTTATTGCAGGAGCTGGGCAGACACATCCCTGATGGGTACATTATTGCAAAAATCCTGAAGAGGGTTAATTATCCACCATCCACTATGAGACAGGCTGCAGAAGGAGTCATATTTCTGGTCTGTTCCAGGAGTCACTGCTGCTTTTCCTTGCAGCACTGTCTTGCAATATGAGGAAGGAAATGGGGGTCATGATACTTGACTCCAGATGTGTCCATAGGCAAGTCACTAATTCTCGCTGTACCTCTGCTCCCACTTGGTAAGAACATGAAAATGATCATCTGGAGAAAGGTGGCAAAAGGATTTTCATACCTCTCCATATTTCAAATTAAAAACTTAGGCCAGTATTTATTTTCCCAGCAATAAAATTTCTACTCCTTCTTCCTGTGTCCTGATAAATATCAGTAAAGGATTTTCCTGTGATACTAAATAATGTTAAGCTCTTTCTGTTGAAGGAGACATAAATGTAAGAATTGCTGCCAAAAATATCTCTGTGACATGGCCCCCTGATTTTGATGGAGAAACTAAAGAAAAATGTGATTTGATTCATTCAAAGTGAAAGACAAATGTCATGAACTTCTGTTCTGAGGCAGAAAGGATTCAGATATTTTTATTCACAACTTAAATCTTTATGAGTAGAACCCCTGGTTTTTTTTTTTTTTTTTGATGAATGTTACATTCAAAATTTTCACAAGAGTGGGATTTTAAGCAATTTTCATGGGAAAAAAATTCTCCAAAGCCACATACAAGAAGTGTAGATGAAACAGATTGAATCCATAAGTAGATGGCCAAAACAAAGCAAAATACTATTTTGTTAGTCAAATTCATGAAAAAATCCATGTGATTTATTTACTTTAATTTAGCTTTTCTATGGTACATGTTCATGTTTGTCTAAATCAGTTGGTAATCCCATAAGACAATCAGATACTAGGAGATTTTCCAAAATGTGTATCTCCTCAAAAAAGGTCAACATCTTTATGTACTAATGACACAAAGTATAGCCATAATACTAAAAACATTGCTCAGAATTTTATGTTTGCTGACATTAAGGAAAAAAAAACTTAAATCCTGGGGTTTAAATTTTGAGCTGAGCTATGGCAGTGATGCTGGATGCTGGAAGTTGCTGCTTCAAAGGTTTTTCCCACCCACCCAGCTGCTGGCTGAGCTTATGTCACACTGTTCATGGGATATGCAGCACATGAGGCAGCATTAATGACCCAGTTTTCCCACTTTTCTGACCACCTCCAGCCTCCATTAAAAGTTCCCTTGCCCAGGAGTGCTGGTCTGTGATTTTTAGTAAAATATCCTTCCCATGTTATTAAAAGGAAGTGGGAGAAACACCAGTGAGTGATCAGTGACTGGGTGTATGGAGATGGCACTGATCAAGGACATGAGCTTGGGTTTGGATCCTGGTCACAAGCAGCACAAATCCTTCTCCTAAGGCATCATAAAACACTGATTTCACTCAATGGCTTTCATGACTTGGACTCATCCACACTAAACATTTCTCTGTCTATGGTAAACTCCAGAAGCAGCAAATATTTCATTTCTGTCATCTGTGTGGGCAGAAACTTGTGTTGTGTCCACATCAAGGATTCCAAACCAGGGGTTTGCACCTCCCCAGAGTGGAAGGCTGAACCTTGTGAAATTGTGCTCTGGGCTCTATGGTGTTAAAATGTGTTTAAAAGCAAACTGAGGATAACCTGCCACAAAGCAGAGCCAGATCATTTGATGAAACTTGGTAATGAAAATCTTTACTGACCCCAGCAAAATTCAGGAAAATAAAACAAATGTGGAATAACAAAAGGACTTAATAAGGCTCAGCATAAACCTATTAAGCGAAAACAGCAAGTGATGCTCCTAAGTGCTCCCATCTCCAGATGGTGTTTCCAAGTTTCACCAACAGGGAGGAAAGAAGATAATCAAACTCTCAAGAAACAGTTTAAGGAACTGAGAAGCTGAGAAGTTTATAGCTACCTGCTGTCTCTATAAAGAAAAAACTTGCAGCACTTGTCTTGAAAACTCATAAAATCACAGACGGAAAGAATGAATGTCCAATGGCATGAGAAACTTGACTCAGATCATCACTAATTTGGTTGTGCTGCTCCTTCATTAGTATGAATCACTCTCAAAGGGGATCCTTAAATCACAAAGTTTTTTTCTAATCACTGCTTTTTACCACTTGTTATCTGTGAATGGGGCAGAAAGACGATTTTGTCTGGCAGAACGTAAGAGCAATAAATCCTGTTTTTAAAGATTTCCCAGGCCTGTAGGCACTCCTCAGTGCCTCAGGGCCAGCAGTGCACTTACAGAGTTGTTGTCATCACTGGCTCAGAGGACACACATGGGGAAAAGCAGATATACCCAGATAAATTCCTTTTGTACTTGTTCTTTGGGTATTTCTTCAAGCACAGCCCAGTTACAACATAATGTTTTGCTCCACAGCTTCAGAGCTGCCTGCTAGGAAAGGCAGAAATGGCTTCATTTCTGTTACCTGTCATTACTGATCTACAGCATCTAGGCTAAGCTACTGAGTCCACAGAGCACACTGAGGACAGTGCCAGAGAGGAGCCAAATCAGTGACAATATTTTAACGTTTTTCTTACAAGAATCTGTTTTCTCCAAAGAGAGAGACAGCTTTAAAGTCATCTGGCCTGCACAAGACTGATGATAAAGGCTGCCAGTCAGCCACAGCCACAGCTTCCAGCAGAGATAATCTTCAAATAGACAGGATAAACAATGGTGGTTTTATGGCATTTTGGAACGAAACAATCTTACTGTATCTGGAAGAGGAGGAAGGGCTATAAAAGAAGATAGTTCCCTGTTCAGTTACCCTGCTGTCCCTCCTCAAAGTGAAAGCTGTTTATTCCCTAATTGGTCCCAGAATGAAGAATAACACAGTGTAGAGGCCAAGGCACTTCTCTCTCACCAGCAGCCATGCCAAGCACGAGACAAATCTTCCCTTGTTACAGTACTCTCACCTCCAATTTTCTTCGTGACATCACTAAAAATGATTAATTCCTTCTTGACAATGCATGATTATGGTTTATGATTATGATTATTTGAATTAGCATGCTGTGGGCATCCCATGAACAACACTGCCCTCCCCTCATCGTTTCATTGTGTATTAAATGTCATTAATTGCAGAGATGGATGCACAGGTCAGGGGCTTCCCCTCTGTTCCTCTTGCCTCAGAGCCAAAAGCCATTAACCCTTGGTGGGAAAAAAAATCACACCTTCCTAGGGCCAGGATGAGCTTAGGGATGAGGTCAGTTGATGGAGAAGGACCAACTTAAGTGAAGGATGCTACAATACCATGGTCTGCAACATCAGGGACTTGAACTCCGGATTCCAGGAAGAATTTTCCAGTTCTGTGAGTCCAACTGAAACTCTCTGTGATTTCACAGGTTTTTTTATGGGAGTGAAGACACTGCAGCCAAAGCAGCTGGGTGTCAGAGTACCAATTACCCTGTGACAGAAAGGGCTGCTTTCCTTGCCTTCCCCGTGAAGAGCCTCATTAGGAGTTGAGTTTTAATGGTGCTGGCAGGTTACACTGGGGAGAGACAGGAGTCACTGAAGACAAAGTGAACTATATACTATAAATATGCTCTGTATATCATTTATATATATCTGTATGTATCCATATACAGAGGAAATACTAAAACACTGCCCAGTTGACTACAGTGGTAGTAATTGATAGGACTTCATCCTTCAGAGAAGGATCTATCAACTAAAAACGGGCTTTAGTGCTTTATTGGTTTGTGCCATTCATTTGTGCCTTGCAACCTATGTGTGACTAAATTGCTTCCCATAGCCAAAAATCACAATTTCCTATCATTTTCTCAATGAAATTGAAATTTACATCCCATTTCAGATGAGAAAAATCCATCCTCAATTAAATTTATGTATAAAATAGCAAACCACTTTCAACCAGATTTTATTTCTGTTTATCTTGGAGGTGCCTGTACTGCTTTATGAGAAGAGGCAGAAGTGTAAACCCATATTTTATGGTGAAAATGACAGTAGAAGTGACCTTGGTCAAGCAGATATTGCTTTTTCAACCATGTCTAGAGGAGATAATCTAACAGCAGTCTGCAAAGCATCATGTTTCCTTAGATCCTACTACAGTAATTCAATCATGAGCATATAAAATTAGATGAAAAATAAGGTAACTAGCCTTCTGGGACTGACTGATTGCAATAAATATTGCCTCCTGACAGTAAGCATTACACTGTCCTCTTTCAAGAGAGGTTACCTCCTACTACAGCAGCTGCTCTCATTCCAGCCTGTGCCAGGTAGCAGTGCTGCTAAATGTATTCTGCAGGACACCAAACAATCTTTTAAGAAATTATATGTTGCCTTTAAAGTACCAAAAGAGAGAGTAGAAAACTTCCAGCTCTTGACCTTCAGGATCAAATGAGTGATGCCAGATCTTTCTTGGGTTTTTGGGTTTTTTTTAGGATAGATATTTTCCCTTTCCCTTGCCTTTCATTTAAGTATCATGAAGTATTTCATAAGCACTGATTGATTTCTCCAATCTTACCAACCTTGCCATCCACTGTAGAGAAGTTCAGCTCAGACAGTCATGTCTATGGCTCTAAACTCAATGAAATTTGCAACAGCAGGTCACAAAGGAAGGGACAGAGTGAAACTGAGGTACAGTGGAGGTTATTCTCTGCCAGTACAGAAATTGTTTTCAAGCCATAAATATTTGCCCATGTGTTTGTCCTATGGACAGTTGAGAAAATACAATTTTTTAAGCTATTGCAGGCTTCATTACAGTAAAATCACTTAATTTAGCTACCTGAAAAGATACATATGAGGCTGGCATAGAGTACACCAGTGATCACTGTGAACACACATTTTCATGTCACAGTCCCAGAGCAGACAGCAAGACCTTAGCTCTGGGTGCTTTTATACATATTGATGAATTTTATACATATTATGGAGATTTATGTATTCCATACATATTTAGATACAAATTTATGTATGTTGGACATATTATGGAGAAGAAAGCACTAAACAGCTACAGGTACTGACACTGTCTGGTCTGGAACATTGGCTCCAGCTGTGGGGAATTTTTGGGGGGAAGCAAAGATGGGAACTCCTGGCAGAAGCCCTTGGGGAGCAGACATTGTAAGACAAACCCTTGTTCACCCTGGTGGGCTTGCTCAGTCTGGCTGATCAACTGCAGGATCTGCAAGGTCCCTTGATATATCCTCATTCAAGGAGCTTTTCCTTTTGTGTGTTATACTTAACACATTATTATAAGAATTTATTCATTCTTATTATTATGAATAAATAAGATTTTCTGTTAATCTAAACTCTACTAGAGCATGAATGTTTGTGAGCAATAACCCAGCACCCTGAGGAGCTGAGGCATGGCCAAGCTGTAGTCTGAGGAGCTGTGGAAAAGGAATTGTCCCCTTAGTGGATCCAGGTGATTCTCCATGAAACCTCAACACCTGTTTATCTGACCAAAGTCTGACAGGATGACATTTTTATCCAGCAATCTGTATTTCATCCAGAACAGAGTTTTCCACTGTCCTGCCTCACATCAGCTGCAACAGGAACCAAAAGGAGCTGTCCCTGCTGCAAGTGCACCCCTAGCACACATCTGAAGTTAGATGGATCCTAGAGAAAAAAATGCCAAAAAGAAACGTGGTTCCTGAAAAGTGCTTGAAAGTAAATAGGGTGAAAGACCTCTCAGTCATGTAAATAACGAATAACTCCACCAAATGAAATGTTTTTATAAAATCAGTGAAAATGGAAATTCTACAAAGATTTCTCTATTTTCTCATGTATGCATATTCTTTCCAAAGGCATCTGAATGCAGACACTGAGATGAGCTCCACAGGTGCAGCTGTGCTGTGTCTGTGCTACAGTGAAATTTGAGAATTTAGTCCTGAATAATGAAAATTCAGATATATTCAGCAGATGTAAATATATCTAACCCTAATGGCCTTATAATTGAGTTATTGTTTGCAGCAGCTGAGAATCAGACCCATAGTTTATTATGCAAAATTATATTCTTGTGTACTGGAATAATGTACACACAAATAAAACTCATTAATCTCTTCAGGTATCACTGCAGGTTTTTGTGGATGAGATATAACTTAATCAAAACCAAATCACCTCATAACTGTTGATAAGGCCCTTTATAAAACTTAATCTTGTTATTCACAAATGCTTCTAACTGCAGTAAAACAATTATCTTGGTGCAAAGGAAATGGATGCTGTCTCTGGTAGCTCCTGACAGCTGTTCTTGAAATGACAGCAAGAAGAAAAACAAACAAGGTTTTTCATTTAAAGGAACTTTGTAAACATAGTATTTACTACAGAACTGAATGTTTATTGCCAAATGACACTTCTTTGCATTTGTCTGCCATACCTATAAATTCAGATTTACAGGTAAGTCCATTAAGTTAATTAATCCATTAAAATAATTAGTTTATTGCCCTGTTAATTCTATTTTTCTGTACTGTTTTGCCAGATTTTTTTTTTTTTAAATAACTCTAAATGCCTGACACGCAGCCTATCATTCCCTTCCAGGGGAAAAACATGATTTTACAATTGTCCTAGTCCAGGTATTTTATTTTATACTATGGTAACCATTCTGCTTCTCCATTTTATTTTGATTATTTCCCATTTTACCATCTGAAATATTCTGTCCTTACCCTTGGTGTTCACCACAAACAGTTAGTGGCAGCAGTGGGTACTTGGCAGTCAGAGAAGGGGCAGCCCCTGCATCTGCACAGAGACTCCTGATGTCCCCCTGCCATGGGCACCACTGTCCCAGCTTGCTCAGAGCCCCATCCAACCTGGCCTTGAACACTTCCAGGGATCCAGGGGCATCCCTAACTTTTCTGGGCAACCTGTGCCAGGGCATCATCACACTCACAATAAAGAATTCCTTCCTAGTATCCCCTCAAAACCTCCTCACTTCTCTCCTGACTTGTTGAAAGGAATTTTTTGTTTGCTTGATGCTTTTCAAGCATTTTTTTCAGAGGACACGCAGCCATTTGAGCAGCTTCAATCCTAGGAGCAGATGACTGGTGTGCATGCATTTTGTGTGCAATTTTGGATAATTAAGCAGAATTAAATAACATAGGATTAAGTTTTGTGGAGTTCTGTGTTTAGTCTTATCAGAGCTGGAGAAAACTTCAATGACTGCTCTCCTGAAATGCATCTTTAGCCCCTTGGATACTCTCAGGCATTTTCAAAACAGGAAATCCCTGTTGGACCTGCAGATTATGCCAAGTTAAAGTAGATCCATGCTGAATGAGCAGGGAGGCAGCAGATATTCTGTACTCACACTGTCCATTAGGCACTTTTCTGTGAGCTGCCTTTTCTTGGCAAATTGTCTTCTCATTGTAACTCACTTTAAATCACTCTGTTCACAGTATTGGCTGATGTATCTGGAACTTAGTCCCAGTCACCCACAGTCAACCCCACCTTGCTGGCTTCTCTCTCATAAATTTTCTGATGTATTTTATCCTCCAGGTTTTGCCGTTACTTCCCTTTAAGTTTGCTTGTGGTGGCCAGAGGAATCTACCTCTACCTTCAGTGCAGGTATGCACAGAAAAAAGGTTGTAAACATTTGCTTTCAAGCTAAAAGTAAAAATACTAAAGAAAAGAAAAATGTTAAGAGCAAAGCTTTATTCATTTACTCATTTAAGAGTAAAGCAGACATTCATGGCCAATCTTTCAGAGCTGACCACAGACAGGATGTCTGGAGATATCAGTGCTGGCCCAAAACCCTGCCCCTGAGGCACAGCTGCAGTAACAGAGCCCAACACATACCTTCACATGTCAGGAGGAAGTATTCCAGATTGTGGCTGAAGGATGCACTGAAGTAAGTGCAGTTTTCAATCAGATCACAGGACAGGCACCTCCTGTTGAAGTTCCCATTTGTGCTTGCACTGAAAAAGTTAATACAATTCCATGAAGGTCACTGAGCAAATGTTATTTGAAAGCAACATTACTTGAACCTTTCTTTAGAACAAGAATATAAATCTAATGTGTCCAACATTAGTAAGAGACAAAGTATTTCCATTTGGTTGAGTTTAAATAGCAGTAATGCTTTTTTTTTTTTCTCCTGCTTGAATAGAGAATATATAAATGGATACTGATGTCATTTTGTAAGGTCAGGTGGTTATGAAGGAAGGTACAGGGTTTTTTTTTAAAAAATGATGCTTGCAATTACACAAGAGGAAGTAATAATTTGGTGGATGAAGGCATGAAACAAAGGAGCAACTTTTCAACACTTATTTATATTATAACCATAAAGAGCTGGAATTGCTTTCTCTAAGTTTCTTATTGGTTGCATCACTGGTCTGATTTGCTAGCTGCTGCCTCAGAGGGCAAAGACCTTTTGACAGGTTTAAATAGCTGCTCTGAAAACCCCCAAGTAGAAAGGAAAGATTGTATTTAGGGATCTGTTGCTGAGGAAGGAAATGTGGCCTGTCCATTTGTTCACATGTTTGCTGCTAAGAGTCCAATGAATGCTGAGGAATTACAAATTATTAGCAAAAATTAATAGATAGCATTTTGCCCCACTATAGCATTTTGAAACTTCAACAATATTAACCAAGAAATCATTCCAAATTTTCTGCTGTAAAGCAGATGAGTGTTTTTTGCTACCATTTCAAGAGATTAAGCTGAGCAACCTTCTTAGGATCACAGAGGCTGAAATGAGTAGATCATGGGCTCTTGTTTAGGCTCAGATTTTATTTCTGACAACATCCTAATTAAATCTACTAAATCAAACACAAAAAGGAGGGGGAAAAAAAACCCTAAACAGGTCTTCATCTGCTCTTTCTCTGTTTGTGTGGGGAGATGAGGCTGATGAGGCACCAGGGTGAGATGGATACCAACAAGGAAGAGTGGGGAGCATTTTCACTCATGCCAGCAGCTCTTGAACTGTGCCTGGACTCCATTTTTAAAGTGATGTTTTCTTCTCATTTCAAGAAAAATGAAGGGTTAATATAAATTTTAAATTTTTCTTCAGGGAAATAAAAACTCTCAAAAAAAACTGTGGAGTGCAGTGAGCAGGCATATAGGTCTCAAAAAGAAAAAAATTATTCAATCACAGGTAACTTACTTTGCTCTAGTTTCCTTCCCACTGAGGAAAAAAAAGGTATGATGTCATGTGAGAGATGGAAAATGTACTGACTGTCCCTGATCCACTGATGCCTTCACCAGCTCTGCCCTTCACTGCAGATGTGGTGGCAGCAGGGTGACAGAAGAAAAATAGGGCAAATGGAATAATGATTCTGAAATGTGTATTTAAAAGTTTATGTTTCCTCCCCTTTGTAATCAGCTTCCAAAATATTTCACAATAGCAGCACTAACAATGGCTTGCTGTAACGCTTTTATTCATCATACAATTAGGAATGATGCTAAAATCTTCTGGAACTGCAGAAAAAGTTTTGTAATCATAAAATATTGTTGATTCTTTTCAGTTGCATGAAGAGGCAAACTACTGTCTAATTTCTCAAAACTTCTATTGGAAAGTATAGACAGTTTATACCATGAGTTTATGTATTTCTGAATTCCCTCAAGTGCTAAGCAGTTCTGTTGGAAAGTTTTTGACAGTCAGTCTTGAGACAAATTTAAAATTTGCATTAATATGAGAAAATTGCTAAACATAAAACATTTCCAAGTGTGAAGTATTTTTTCGTAGTGCTTGCGCTGTTCTGTCTTTTCCAGTCACATATTGAAAGATCTTGTAATGCCATTAAAGAAAAAAAACCTGAAGGAACTGCTTCTACTGCAACTGCTTACCATTCATATAAAATTGAAGAAGTGTTAAAATTCTGTATATGGGGTTATTAAAGCACATACCTGTATAAATGTCTCCTTCTTGGTGAATCTTCTGTGCTATGGAAATAACTGGAGGGGAAAAACAAAAGTGAATTGCACCATTTGAAGGGTGTTTAGAAGAATCTCATGCAACAACATCTTCACTCATATTGCCATTTTCATGATCTTGTAAAAGCAGGTTTTAAACTGGAAAGTTTAAACTGAATTAGAAAAAGATGCAGAGGGATACATTGCTGAGAGGCTCAAGAAAGCACCTTGCAGACTGCACTGCAATTAAAACAATCATGGAAAACCTTGGGTCCTACACTGGTCCTGTCCCTGGATCAAAAAGGATCAAGGGATTAAGTGGAAGACATCCACTTTTTTACCTCAAGATTCATGGCAGGGAGCTGGAACTGGATGATCTTTCTCTTCCAGCCATTCTGTGATTTATGTTTCTATGATTTTGTATAGTTCTTAGGTTATTGGTAATTGAAAGCATCCAAAATCTTGAAGAAGCACTGTGCTCTTAATGATCACTCAAAATTTGTTGTGTTCCAGAGACTATTTACTCAACTGTTCAGTGACCTTAAGTAACTGAGAGGTGAGAACCTTGTACCCATGCAAAAATTTTGTTATTTCATTCCAAAAAGCTGTTTAAGTACTTTCTTATGTAATTTCTTGAAGTTTATATGAAAAACAGAATGTTTACAGAATTTATTTTAGAAGCATAAAGAGCAAGTGTGAAGAAGTGTGGGCTTGTTTTCCCTGTTCTTCTTTTATTTTTTTTTCTGATTTTAACTAAATATTTTTTTATTCCTATTGCATTGCTATTTTTGCTGGTCTACAAAGGATTCATTCCAGAACTGACTAGGTGGTTGATGAAAACAATCTTCTTTTCTACAGAGGTTAATATCAAAAGTTGCAGCAGGAGAATTCTTCTGCAAAAATTTATTTTATAGTCGTAGAAAGAGAGGTTTGAACCGTACAGCTTAATCAAAATAACACAAGATATGTGTAATGGTGTGAGAAGTTAAGCCAAAATGGAGACAGCTTCTCCTGCTTTCTTATCCCCACCTCCTCATGCTCACGGGTTTTGGTGCATTCACAACATCTTTGTAACTGTCCCAGAGCCCAGGGCTAAACAGAGGAAGTCTGATTTGTCAAAGTTTACTTACATTTTCTGCCTCTTTTCATCATATGCCAGTATCTTTGTCACATCCCAGTCTCCAGATGTAATGGCCTGTAAATCGTCATTGCTACTGTTGGGCTGCCAGAAAGAAAGGAGAAGAAATTTCTTTGTTGTTAAAACTCCTGAAAAGGGAGCTCTTCTGGCTCCATTGCCCATGAAAAATAAACCAAACATCTGCAACTTCCACCCCTGCACCTGACATTTCTATGAATCTGCAGGCATAGAAATGACAGAGTCAGAATCATCTTAACCATGACTGCACTGGAGTTATCTCAGTGAATTCAGCACAGAGCAACTTCAAACGCCTTCCTCTAATCCAGCGCGCCCACGTGCTTCAATTTAATCCTTTATGGCAGGGTGGAGATTTACTATCTACAACTAAGGTGGCTTTAAAAAAACCAAACCAAAACAATAATAATGTCTGGAAAAAGACAATCGACTGACCTTCTCCTTCAAGTATTTCATTTGGAAATTCACATTATCTTATGCCCAAATAAAGCATCACTGGAGGTGTTTTATGAATGCTTTTTTTACATCTGCACCTCCCCACCTTGCTGTCACAAGCACAGACACCACTTTTTGTTGCTGCCTGGCTCAGGTGAGACCCAGGGCAGTGGCAGCAGAGTCACCTGTGACGATGACATGGCGATGTGGTAGAAATGTCCACGTCCTCCCTGAGGAATGGCCCGGACGAAGAAAAACTTCCGACCGTCCCTGGAAAAAATGGGCTCTTCATTCTGTAAAAGCAGCAAAATTAAAGGGTTCATTAGGTTTTACTTGGAATTGCTCAGCAGTCCCATGCCCTGTAAAACTAATTCACAGTAAAATACAAAGTGGTCTTTGACAGCAACCTGGGGCAAAGAAAGAGCCCACTGAAAACTGGAGGAGGTTTTGAGCATTATTGCTTCTTGCTCCTGGGAAAGCAGACACCTTTCAGCTGTGAGAGGACAGGCAGCAAGGAGAGTTCCTTGGCTATAAAGTCAATTCCCATTTGCAAAAAGTGCACATATACATCTGACTGCACTTGGAGCCTTTAGAACCAGTGTGACAAACCCTGCTTACCCTGCTGGAAGAACCTCTCTGTTCCTGTCCTGGAGGAAACACAACTGAACAGCACCTAACTGCTGCCTTTCTCTACTGTCTTACAAATGCTTATCTCACTGAATTATTTATGGAGAGGATCTCCTGCAGAACTCTCCTTGACACAGAGCTCCCGGGTGAATGTGGTGATTGACTTTTATTGGGTGACTGGAACTTTCACCCAGAGATAGAAGAGACTCAGCAGAAGGAAAATCAAACACCACATGTGGCAAGCAAGCATCTCCTGGCCAGGAGTCTTCTTTTTGTGAACAAGAACCCTGAGGGACATGAGAAATCTGTGCTACATGAAGTGGTTGAGCAGCAGATTACCAGAGAAGGCACAAAGATGGTCCATGTGGTGGGACACAAGAGCACTGTACCAACAGGACTGGCTACATGAAGCTAACTCTAAATCTCAGCTAGCTGGGAGTGAATCATAAGCTGAACCTCTGCTGAAGGTGTCCAGTGATAGCAGGATTTTCTGTGGCTGGGTGAGCCTTCCTTGGCTGGGCTTTGTGAACCCTTCTTTATCCAGGGAAAAAAACAAGGAGATTGTTGCCAGCCTCTTCTGGGTCCTCTGCAGCTCAGTGTTAATCAAACCCCTTGCCTTTCTGCTTGGCACATGCCAAGACACCACACTGAACCAGCAGGAACCTGATTGTACAGGGAGACTTATGGCACAGCAAAGGAATAAACATTTTTATTTCCCGTAAGCTAACACATTATTCTTACTCTATGTTCCTTTGCTACTTTGCTCTTTACTGATTAATTCTTTTCTGCTATTTATCAGATTTGTCAGCGCTCTATTAGGTGTTCAAACTGTTCTTTTTGCCTTTTATTCTCCCCTGCTTAGGTTTTCAGTGTATTTAAAAATGTGCCCATTTGCAGCTTGTTGCAGCTCTATGAAATAATGGTTTCATTTATTTCTGACATTGTTCTGGAATCTGAAACATGAAACTCTATATTATTTCCAAATGTCTTTCATGACAGGAGAAACCTCATTGAATAATGACTGTGATAGCTCAGGCAAACCTTCTGCTCGACAGGTTTTCCTTTCCTGAGGTAGGTAGCAATGAGTTCACCCTCCATTTCTATATCTGTGCCTCCTGCACTGTACATTCCAGCAATTCATCTCTGCCAGTGAGAGCAGGCATTGTGCTGATGAGTTTGAGGTTCATTCAGAGCCCCAGGGGAAGGAGGTTCATGGCACAGGTGACAGGTGTGAGGTTTTAGCTCTGGGCTGATGATACAGGACAGTCTGTTTGCATGTTCCACTGCTGCAAGGGCAACACATGAGCACAGTCACAGCTTTGTGACAGAGATGATGATTTACCCAGGTGGTAAATGGGGAGACAGACTGAAATGCTCTTGGAACAGGATTTGATAATCTAGGGAGCTACACTGGCACATAATTAAAGTAGTCTGCACATGATAGGAACTGTCCAAGCCTTTTGTCAGCTATTGACTGAACCCACAATGATAAACAGAGCAGCCTCCTTGAGAAGAATACATCAGTTCAGTGCTACCAAAACACAAAAATTTAACTATGCAGCAGGTATGGGATGTTTGGAAGTTTTTGCCACAGAATATTTGTGAACACAGCTGGTATCAGTAGGTGCAAAAAGGGCTTGAACAGATTCATGTTACATTAATAGATTTTAAACAATATAGTCTCAAATTCTGTAATCTATTTGATGATAGTGAAATATGAGAAAATTATGCCACCAAATACTTCAGCTTTATTGGAAAACAGAAGGTAATGGGAGGCTGCTGGAGAGCTCTGGACCTCCTGGAGGGTTCAATGCTGGAGCTCAGAGCTGCACAACTCAACTCAGTGCATCTGCAAATGGTCAGGACAAGAAAACAAGGAGTGCCTGAGGGGCTTATGCCAAGTTTGGCAGAATCAGGATGGGTGAGGGGACAATGCTAAACACAGTCTGAGCTTCTGTAGATCCTAGAGAGGAGCACAAAGTCCTCCTCTTGTAAAGAATAGCAATTCACAAGAAAAAAGGTAGAGTGTATTCAATTGTGTTTGGAGAGGGATCACTGAGAATCACTGGATCTCCAGCCACCTGAGGAAGACTCCTCTGCTAAATCAAGAGAAGATAAAGTGTGTACAGGATGGTGGGGATTGCACAAGTGTCTCTGACCTTGAGGATCTGCATGATCAAACATGGACCAGGACAAATGTTTGAAAGAGAAATTATCTGATTTATGGTGAGTTGGAATTTTTGAAAGATTAGTGGACACACAAGTATAGCTCCACCAAAAACCAACCACACATTAACACGGGCCAAACAATCATCATATTTCAGCACCACACATTGCAGCTCCAAACTGGTTTGTCTGTGCTCACCACACTCCCAGCCTCCTGTTCTTCTACAGTGCCTCACATGCTCTTGGCTGGACTCCACACATTTCCTCACAGAAATCAGTGGTAAGGCAGGTTCTTTGCATATTGGCTTTATTACTGACTGACAGTTATACTTCCATAAGAATTATGATTTCCTGGTCCATCCTCAGGTTTTAAAAAGGAAACAAATTAATCTGAATAACTGAATCTTTTCCAATTGATTCTCTGATGTGTTTTCCCTTCCTCAGCAGTCTCCTGCCCTCTCTGTCTAAGCCACCTTTGCCCAGTTCCAAGAATTAATGATTCTGCTGTGTTGGCAATTATTCCTTCAATGAAATACCCCAGTACTGCCCATGTCACAGGCCCCTAGCTCTGATAAACAAGTAGGTGTGACATGAATTCTTTTAATTCCTTGCATATTGGTAAGCACTTTGTTTATGTCCTGCAAAGAGAACAGCCAGTGTGCATTGACTCCACCAGGACAATGCAGTCACCTCCTCTTTAGGGCACAGGGGGAAGATCTCTTTCCATCTCTTGGCCCCTGGGGCAATGCTGAGTTTCATCCTCATCCCTGTCCTCATCCTCGTCTGTGGCTGGCTGCACCACACCTTTGGCCAAATCTGAAACCAGGACAGCTGCACCAAAACCAGGGTCAACAACTGGAGAGGATCCCATGTCCCTGGGTACAGATCCCCTCCACTGGTGAGATGGGAACTCTTCATTTAAGCACCAGAAAGATTGTTTGTAGCCAGGAGCTGCTTTTTTTGTCTCTGGTAGATGAATTTGGGTATTGGAGTTACGGAACTCTGGGTCCTATTCCTGCTGCATCCTTTCCTTTAGGCCAGAATTAGGTCAGTTATGGGGTAATTGTCTTGTAAAGGGTCTTTACAGAGTGAAAAAGTGGGTCCTGTTTGTAAGTTCCTCTGAACTCTGTTTTCATTTTAAAACTCATGTCACATCTCCTATTAACTACATACAAGAATCATTACTGGGTTATCATGCAGGATTAAAGCCAGGGAGCAGTAAAAGAAAAATGGTGCCAGGTTTTCAACATCTCCACCTTTTGAGAGAGTGAGTCTTTAGCTTCCCACTGAGGCCATCTGAAACACTGGGGAAACAGGAGGACTGGAAAGAAAAATGCAACCCAAAGAAGCTGTTATCAGGGGTGGGCAGCCAGCACATGCAGGCAGTTTTGAAGGTTATAGGTCTCTAAACAATTTTATGGTAATCTCCTGGTCCTGCCAAAGTCAATGTCAAAGACTGCAGCCTTTGGTGAAGTTGCAATTACACCCTAGTTTGTAATTAATTTTTTTTTCAGGCCATATTCACAATTAAATAAATAATCCAATTAAAATGCCAGTAAAGTTTATCTTCAGCAGGTGCTCAGAAATTGCCTGATTTCTCCCTTGCTGACTCACTGCCTGTATATGACCATCCCAGCACTATTGGGAAACGGCTCCTTCACGAGAAATTCAAACAAAGTTACTTACAGCTATAATTAGTGTTTCCAACAGTTTGTGTGCTCAAGCAAAAGCATGAGTGAAGTTCAGTCTGGTTCTTGTGCTCAGAAGTGCACAAGCAAGTATAGAAACAAAAGAAGTATAAACTTCCAGAGTCCCTGGACAGTTTTAGTGAACATGTGCCACTTCATCTGACGAAGAGTGACAGAGAATTTCTAGCAAATCTTGTGTAAATACTGTGTATTCCTCCTTATACTTTAAGTAGTTTATCCTATTTTGTACCTGCACAGGGAGTGGCTGCATTATTTCTCTTTGCCTGTGCTGGAGAGAGGCTCTCCAAAGATTTTGGACTTGCATAAAATGTATTCATGAACTTAAGCCCAGAAGGAAACATGATATTGTTTACTATGACCTTCCATACACAGACTTTTAAATGCCACTGAGTCACCAAACCACTACAACAGCAGAATTCAAATTCATGGCTTGTATGCTTTCTCTCAGAACTCCCAGGATTTCAGACAGCTGAAAAAAGTCAGACCTGTCATCCTTGGAGACCCCCTCATGTCCCTGGTGAGCATTTTCTTGTCTCCTACTCCCAGCTGTTTGTCCCTATCTGAGGATGCCCTTAAATTCCCAGGGAAAAGGTAAAACCTGTGCATGCTTTTCAAACCATGCATACATAGAGAATTTTGAAGGAGTATTTTAAAGAACAAGGAAAACAGTTGGATTCCTTGGTCCTGCTCATTTAAAACTGGGACACTTCTCAAAAGGAGATCTTTGGGGTGTGCTGAATCCAGGGTCCCTTGGCTGTGTGACCCCACTGCCACCACCCTGGCTGTCTCCAGAGGGGACAGGGCACCTAGCACATTTGCAAATACTTATATTAAAATGTCTCAGCCAAGGAGCCACACTCCTGAGCTCCTTCAGCTGCTACCTGATGTGCAGCTCATCTTCTTGAAGAGGTTAGTGGACCCAAACTAGCATTTAACATTTTCACATCATCCTCATACTCAGGCACACATGCCATGAAAATACCTTTCCAGTTATCTAGATTAATGTGTCATAGAATAAAAGGCAAATATAGAAAATACAATTATCCCAGTCATCATATTCAGTCAAAACTAGAATTTTAAGTAATTTTGTTGTCAGAAATAGAGGCAAAAGAGCTATATAATTTTCCAGAATCCTACAAAAGCTTTTGAAGGATGCTATCAAATGTCTCCAAAGTCCATAGAACATGTTATTTTAGTTTAGCACTGAGATGTCTGACTCATTTGGCTGTAATGAACATCCTTCACTAGTATCAAACTAAGTGTGTGCTTTCAAACTAAGTATGTGCTTTTTGGAGATGCAGTAAAACAAAATGTATTTCCCTGGAGCAGGCCCATTAGACTGACAGATCATTTACTTCAGATATTGAGGATAAAGCACCATCTTTTAATGCCTGTCCACGTGGTAGGTGACTAAATAACCACAGCAGTGTAAAAACACAAGTTCCACTGTACTGTATTAATGCTATAAAACACAATTCTACTATACTGCAGTAAATAGCAATGAGAGGATTATTTTTACTGCTGTTGCCTTCAAACTTATAAAATAAATAAAGCCTGTTAAGTTTGAGTTTTTGTTGTTTGTTTGCTTGGGTTTTTTTAGTTTTTTTATTTTAATATACGATACCTGAACAATTTAATTTTCCCTTGATTTGGATTGTCTTTTAACCTTTTGTTTCCTACTCAAGCCAATACATTCCTTATGAATGCAAAGAATATTTCAGCACCATTTTTACTCTACATCAGCAAAAGATTATTTGAAATGCTTGGAGCACAAAATCTATTTCCAGAAAATCAATCGATTTTCATCTGGATCACACACAGCCCACTGCTGCAGGACAGCCACTGGAGCAGAGGAGAGAATTGTTCTTGCTGTGAACTGATGTAGAGCCATTTCTACAGGCTCTTGGCTCCTCTGAACAGCCTGTGACAAAAATTTGAAATGCTTTAAATCTGGACCTGGAAAAATATATTGAACAAGGTATTTTGTGACATGCTGCTCCCTGTCTGGCACTCTGACAAGGCTTGAAAAGCAGTTCAGTGTTGTGGCTGAATCGAGATTACAGCTTCTTTCTCAAGAACAGCTTCATCTAATCTGAGGTCTCTTCACAAACTGAACTCCAGGGCAAGTGTTATATGTGATATTTAAATGACTCATCATTCTATCTGCATGATTTTGTCTCTGAATAAAATGACCAGAAAGCAGCCACCATAGTATTTAAACTGTCACCATCAGTGTAAGGGCAGGGTATGAAGGATTGCCTCTGAGGCTGATGAGTCCTATACAGATATTGCCAGTGAGTGATTTTCCACCCACATCAGCTTTTCATCTCTTTTAAATACAGGTGAATTGCAGGCCAAGGACTGTGGCACCTACCAGAGTAGATGGCATCTTTACTGAGAACTTGTTTGTTACTGAAGCTCTTTGCTGTTATACAGATCATGCCATCTTCCAGGTATCTCTCTCAAATCAGGAAATTGGTTTTTCTCTTTGGGGAAGAAACTCAATGAAGCAATTATCCTACCAAAAACTTGACCACAAGGAGAAGATCACTCTTACCTGTCTGTGCAGCCAGGCGTCACTCTCATCTTCATGTTTCTAAAATACAAGCAGATCATTAATACCATACTTGTCAGATATTATATTTTGCCTATCAGTGCAGGAAGCTATCGGATTTGAGTTGAAAGGTTGCTCAGAAATACAAGGAAATATTTAAATATGTGCTTCTGGAGTGGAATCCAGTGGCTGCTTTTCTTAACTTTCCTCCCTGATGGATAAGCATTCACTAGATCAAGAAAGCATTTTATGTACAAAGACAAAACACATAAATCCACAGGATATATTATTCCCCAAAGAAATAAATCTTTATAAGAAATAAATAAAGGCTGAAATGAAAGTTATTAAGAAAGAAAAACTTCTCACTATGCCATATGCACAGAATTGCAGCATCTTTTTCAGGGGATAGGTGTATTAGAACAATTTTATACACTGGAAACACATTCCAGTTTAAATGATGGAATCCTCTAATGGAATCTGCTGATCTTACATCAATGCACCATTTGCATTATTGCATTTATAGAAGGGATTAATAACCTACAATTAAGGTATGTATAGATAAGCATGAGCTGGTTTTAATGCCACTAAATACATATAATGCAGCTAGAATTTTGCAAAGATATTTAGGTTGCAGATTGCTGAGGTATGTGAGCTTGTGTGTAGATAAATTTCAGGATAGGTAATCACTCTCCCTCAAACACACACAGTGTTCTTGGGGTAAAAAAAATAATTAAAAATTGTGAACATTGTTTATATTCTGTCTGCCTAAATTAATGTGTTCCAGCTGACTCCTCATCACCTAAAATAAGTTAAATAGTTTCTCCCTGGGGGGGTTATGAGCTCTGAAGACAAGTGAGCGCTGTGCTCATCTGCCCCACCTTGGTGCAGACCCCCGTGGTGGCGTCGCAGAGCGTCAGGATGGACACGTTCTGGGCCCTGTTCAGCCAGTTCACTGCCACCTTGGTGCTGGTGGCCCATTTCACCATGGTGATGTAGTAGTCCCTGCAAACACAGACACACAAACCAGATCACAACGCTGCCATCCTAATTATCGTGATTTTGCGAGAGAGACGGGATCGCTTAAAGATATTTTAAAGCATGATTTATTCTTCTTCTTCCACAGTCTCATGAAGGAGTGAGTACTTCTTCACCTTATTCACCAAATGTTCTTGGTCAGTGGACACAAGACTACAGGTCACAAGGTTTTTTAAAGGTTAATTAGCCAATAAACTAATGCCACAGAAGAAGGTTTCTACTTTCACACCAACAGCTAATTATTTTGTTTTATATGTCTTTGCTGCAGTGCAAAGTTATATTCTTAACCAATCATATAATGACACATAAAACTACTTGTTATACCTGAAACTTTTTATCACCTTTATAACTACTTCTATATCTTAACTTTAAAACCTTAAAACTTCCTACAACCTAACTTACTGTCTTTCTATTTAAACTCACATTCTTATTATTCTAAGCCTGGAAGCTTTCTCCAAGGCCTTAAATCAAACCCTGTGTCCATGTCTATATCTAAGCCTGCATTTACAAGGTTTTGAGAGCTTTCTGTGCTTGGAATTCCCACACTAATGAATTGCCACATGGCAGAGCAGTCGGGGGCTGCTGCAGGCAAACAGTCCAGGAGAGAGCTGTGGTTTTAAAGAACATCATGTCCTGATGTCTCTAGAGTGGCAGTCTCTAGGCTGCTATATGTATGGATTTCAACCCCTAAAAATGACATTTTTAGGGCTGTGCAGGTGTTTTATCTGCCACTTCTGGAAGTTATTTTCAAAGAAGAGACGAATACAGAGATAAAGAATCTTTCATGCTATTCTGTCTTCCAAGAAGGATTGAACTGCCTGGAGCTACAAATTTACACACAGGTGGAAAAGAAATTGCAAACCATTTCCATTCTGAGCACTCTAACCTGAGCTGACTCAGACCCCTCACTATCAATGGTTGGGGTATTTATGCTTATGAAAAGTTGATGGCCTCTGAGTATGCCAGCTACACACCAAAGCACCCAGGAGTGTTGCATTAAAAGACAGAGTAAGAAGGACAGAGTTTGGAGAGACACAGGGTTTCTGCAAAGCAGATGCAGCTGGCTGCCATAAAGGCATCAACAGAGACAGTTTGCCTGAGCAAAATCACCCTCCTACAGTCCCTGCACCATCTCATTGCTGGACATATCCAGGTTGTGATGATCCTTGGAGAAAATCATGGGTGTGGGCTGCACACTCCTGTAATCAGTATCTTCAGGAAAAACCCCCTACAATAGTGGGGACTGCAACCACTTAGGCTGGGCTGGAAAATACAGGAATAAAATCACTGATGGTTGCCTTCTCAGAGCCAGGGCATGGTGCTAGCAGATGTCCACCTCTGCAGCAATTCAGGGCTCCACTGCTTCATTTGTAGGGCACAGCTCTGGCTGAACTGCCAAAGCTGGTGATGTTATAATATACTGCTGGGCCATGCAGGCCAAAGCATCCTTAAAGTAGGATTTTTTGCAGCATACAGTCTATAAAAAAAATATTAGTTCATTTGTTTGCTATAAAATATGTATAAGGAATTGTTGCTCTCACTGGAAATAAAGTGCTGTGCTGCTGGAAAGTCCTTTGTGTTCTGGCAAGAGCTCCTGCATATACTGAAGAGAAAGGGCAAAAGCACAAAGGTCTGTTTGTCTAAAAAAATAACAAGCTGGAAATTGATTTTGTGCTTTTCAGTAATATTTAGTGCCTGAAACTGGCTGTGGGAAAAAGGAACAAAAGGCCTCAATGCTTGCATCCACTGCACTGGGGAGAAGGATATGCCCAGGTGAGACAACAGCAGTCTGAAAATTTAGGGCCTGAAATAAACTTGTAATTTTACTCTTTATCAGCAACAGTGTAGGCCCTAAGAGGAAAAAAAAACCAGCAAAGCAAAATTAAACTGTATAACTGTCTCTTCTTTCTCTCCAAAATGAACTGAGCAGATTCAGTCTCTCCAGAAAAGGAATGCGATTTTAGTACTTATTGTGGCTTGGAGCATTTTTTCCATAAATCCAATTTAAAGTTTCAAGGACATATATTCAGTTTTTTACATCCTTCTCACTGTTTAAACACAGGAGCTGCAGTTCTTTCTCATGAACTTTCAATGATTGTTTTAGGAGAATCATGGCTTTCCCTACCACCCCAGAGAAGGGCATGGAGTCTCAATTTCTCTCTTAACCCTCTTCTGGCCATCAAGACCATGGATAACCCAGCCCACAGATAACTGCAGATACCTGGATAGTCATTATTCTAGTTTTTGAGTAGTGTGGAGTCTTTAATTTCATTTACTTCCCTTCACATCTCTGCTACAGGACACCCAAGTTTTATGGTTCCAATTTTGCAGAGGAAAATGTGACAAGAAGGTGTGATCCATCTCAGCTAATTTTAAATATCTGCTGCTCCTGCAGTTGCCCTGGTTGAGAGCCAGTGGAGAGAAATGGGAAATCAGTGCGATTCCCAAGCCCCCTCTCCCTGATCTGTCCCACATTTTATGTGCAGCTGATTGAAAGGAGAGCCTGTTTCCTCCACAGAATGAAATCTAGCAGGTCCTTGACCAGGGTGTTTATAGACATCCACATCAGAGCAGAAGGGAAGGGACACCTTGTCTGAGCCCCGTTAGGAAGGGTGAAGCCATCCTGAGTTTTGCAATGGATTTCCACACCCCAGGAAAGACATTGTTGGTTTGGTTTGCAATCATCTGAGACTGAGGTCATTGTGCAGCACCCTCCCAGGACCCTGTCCACACCCCAGCTTTCCACAGCTGCCTCCTGGACACAGGATTCCCAAACACGAGGTGTGACCCTACAACATGAATACCTACAGTGTGACCATGGTAACAAAGCCACAACCACCACAAAGAGCAGACAGTGATTTGTTACAGACCATGGGACAGGCAGCAGCCCAGCCCACGGTCCCTGGGGCACAGAGAACTCCTCAGATCCAGACTGGAGCTGGCTGAGCTTTCCCATTATTTATTTGTTTCTGGCCCACGCCAGGGCCAGTGATGATTTCTGCACTTGAGGGAGATAATATCATCCCTCAGTTTTCCACCTGAGATGCAAATATAAGAAATAAGTTGGGTCATGGTCCAATTCTGACCATCTAGAGGTCCAGTGGTTTTCACCAAAATAAAAAGTGCCTGTCAGGCATTAAATATTGCAACACTACTCTCCCTGCTTCAATTTCAACCCCTTCCCTTCCCTTTCTTTTTTTCATGGAAAAGCATGGCATTGGAGAGACCTTGACAAAAATGTTCAGAATGAAAGATACTTAAAAAAGAAAAGTGATCAGTATTACACTTTTACCCCAAGAATGTTTTCCTATAATCAGCTTTGGGTTTTTTTATTGTTTTGTTTTTTTATTTTATTGTTGTGTTTCTTTTCTTGAAAAATATCCAATTCCTGTGGAAAATTTCTATCTCCTTTCAGCTTTGAAAGAAAAAAGGCTGTGGCATATTTCTACTTTATTATCAGCTTTATTAATTGTACTAAATCACTTTGCTCCAGATAAAAAGAACACGAAATACCACTCTGTCCATATATCATCTGTACTGAGCACACTGAAATGCTTCAGATAGGATGTGTCTGCTGGAAGATCCTTATCACCAGCTTCCCCTGCTTTCTTGAAACTCCCTTCTTTAACTGGATGTACAGCACATCCCTCTTGCCTATTTTAATAAAATACTATCACACTAATCTTCTCATTTCAGGAAATTTATGCATAATGAAAATACACCCCTATTGCTCTGGCAGCACTACTTCTATCATCCCTAGAGATGGCAATTGCCATGGTTTTGATGAAATATACAGGCACTAATTAATTATGATGTATTTTGTATCATTTTGCAATATTGATTGCAACCAAATAAATTACGGCCAGCAATAACCATATAGAACAAATTTATGAACAACACTTGGATCCTGCAGCTGGAAGTTATTGCTGTAATTAAAACCTTTCTGACTCTCTCTGTTTACAGAGGATGCCACCAAAGAGAAATTATATTGCTCAGGAGCCACCATTCTGATACTGTGATGGGGAGACTGTGATCCTGAATTCCTGCTGTACACAGCTCTGAAGTTGTATTTTTGAAAGGCAAATGTCCATCTGGTTTGAGCACAGATCATACATCTTCTTTCGCATAAATAGGTTTGGATTCTTTTAGAGTTATTGATTGCAAACCAGTTATAATAAAATGTTCTATAAAATACAGGTAAAAGGAAATTATTTTGAAAAAAAAAAAAAGCAGATTTATGCAAAATGAAACTTTCCAATAGCAGCAGAGAAAGGTCCAGTGTTAAAAACTGTAAAATGATCTTGAAAAAAGGTTCTGATCTAAAACCCCAGTCAGCATTCAAGTGTGAGGAAGAACCTACCTCATTCTCTGATCATCCGGGGGAGTCATTTCCAGGTCATGAGTGGGCCCATTCAGACCAATCACATGCAAAGAAATTGTTGGATTTTCCATTCCAGCCTGGATTTTAAAAAAGAAGAAATTACCATATCATATACAACACAGAATGGTTTTGATTTATTGTATCCCCATGGCCTATAAAAAGCATTCCCATTGAATGGGATGTGGACTGGACTGCTGTGGTCTTTCACAGGGAGACTGCAGATCCAGGGATGTGGCACAGAGGTGTGGAGAGGCAGGCAGGCACAAACAAAGGGCAATTTTACCCAGGACACTTCTAACCTTAGTGAAAAATCCTACTTTTCATGGCAGCTAGGAATTTTGCTATTTCCTGCACCTTTTGACAAAAGGTTGACTAAAAGGATGATGGTTGATATAGTAAAATACTGATTCATTTTGTACTGTAGGAAAAGGTACCCCCTACTGAACCATTGTGATTTCCACAAAACCTGCACCTCTCCTGCTAAATTATGGCTCAATTTGGACCAGCATGTGAGGTCTTAGGCAATCAGTGCTTAAAGCAAGAAACCCAGAAGGAATGACTGCAGCAGACACCCCTGTGCTGCTTCAGATCAGGAAATGACAGCAATAGCAGCAGTGAGTCTGTGCTGGGAGAGAGCTGTGTCAGTGCTGTGCATCCACTGCAGGTCTCTGCACTCAAGGGGAGATTGGCTCTTAAATCTTTTCTGTCTTTCAGGCACAGCAAATCTCTAAAACCAACGTCTCCTCTGATATTAGACCATCCTGGATATTCTAAGGATGCCCATATACTACATTTTCTTTCTATACAAAAGAGAATCTATCTAAATACAGAATATATGTATGTATGTGTGTACTTATCTATGATCTATAATCTAAATATAGAAATGTATCTAAATATAGAAGCATATCTAAATATAGAAATATATCCAAATATAGAAATATAGAAGTTCCAAACTGTCAGACACCATTCAACTTCCATCTGTTCCAGCATGGAAGGACAATTGCTTTTGTGTGTGTAAAAATCAAGGATTTTAAAATTTTATTTCCATTTTATGTTGAATTACTAATTCTCACAGGACCAGAGAAGTTCAATTTTACAAATGCAGCTAAAGAGTGATGGAGAGCACAGACTCTGGGGAACAGCTGATCTTCCCTTGGATCTGTTTATTTTCATTGTTTATGAGTGTGCATTATTAGTCTCCTGTCTGAGCCTACTGGAAATAAACAATTACTAATTTCTGATAGAGCAGCAGGACTGATTATTTTACTTTCCCTTACCTTTGGATAATGATATGTTTTAACAGTAGGGTAAAGGATGCCTGTATAAATGGGGATCTCCATGGTGGGGACTCTGGAGGCATTAATTGTTGCATATGCCAGCCTGGTGCCATCAGGAGACCACCAATGAGCAATGTGAGTCTTCAAGATCTCCTCTAATTAAAAAAAAAGAGAGAGAGAACAGAAGGAAAAAAAAAAAAAGGCTATTAGAGGTAAATTACTAGTTAGTAATAAATGAAACAGTGCAGATATGAAAATCCCAGTCTGATCACAGCACAGGGAGGTTGCCACAGGAATATCAATCAAAAATACTCATCAAATTATGCCATATACACAAATGAACACAATTGATAACAATTACTCTGTATTTATAGGTTATTAGGCTTAATTACCTTTGCTGAAGAAACATCAAATTATTCATATTAGTACACACTCATGACAGCATAAAAGGCCCTGCTGCTCCTGCCATGTGTCCTGCACATGATTAGGGTTCACAGCATCACACTAGACACATATCAATCAATTCAAACACTGTTTATACAAGTACTTCAGCAACAATTTAAATCCTCCTTAGTTCTGTTGCCAGTTAGGAATAAATAAATATTGAAATTTTCTATAACTTATGAAATATATATATATATAAAATATATATATAATCTATAACTTCAAGATACCAGTCCTTAAAGTCTGTACCTTGGATACCATCTTGACTTTTACCCCTACTTCATTTTTTAAATCACTTTTGCAAGGCAATTTGCCAAAAGTAGCCAGGGTTAGAGCCTGATCCTTTATACCACTGAATATTGGCATTTTTGGTATTTCAGTAATATAATTACCATTGAAAAGGTGGTCAGGAAGATGCCAATGCAAACATGTCAGAGTTCAAGTATGTAAGGAGAAAACAATATTTCCATCATGAAATTACTTTTAATTAATTACTTTTAATTAACTAAACTTGTTCTCATTAAATTTAAATTCAAATAAGCTTCTAATTTCACATACCTTTCATATAATCCAATACCTTTCATTGTAAAGAGGAATTCACCTTACAGATATGCAGAAAAGTTATAAAATTTACTCTTGGTCCAAAGTGTCTCCAGTTACTGACATTTGGAAGACATTAACTTGGCTTTTTAAACCTCCCATTTTGTGAAAGACAATAATGTAATCCATTTTCATTAAGAGGCTTAATATCATGTGAGTCATTGCTATTTAAACCACCAGAAGGGCTTGCATATGCTCTACAGATTGATGGGCAGGAAGATGGGTCCCATTACTTTAATGTGAGAATAAAAATGAAAGAGGTTGTTGGCTGTTTCACCATGAAGTCCTGCTACACAGGAGCTCCAATGCCTGCTGCCATCACTGGTCATTGGAAAAATGGATGGGCATTTTCTCAGTTCAGACCCACCAGGCTTGTACACCCCCTTCTGATGACCCCCAGTCCAACCAGGACATCCCTCTGGTCTGAAGAGTAAAAACTCACCAGACACTGTTTAATTAAAAAAAAAAATAAAAAATTGAATAAGCAATCCTTGGAGAACAGACAATTATATTTATCACAAGGTAAATAAACACTTTGTTAATCAAGACTTGCATATGGCTTGGAATAAAACTCAAGGTAACATGAGAAAGGGTACAAGGGAAAATTCATCCTTGATACGTATGGTTTTCAGAAATAACAAATTAATTAATCAAAGCTTAATGGCAGCATGTAAGTGGGGTTTTGGAAAGATATTTAGGAAGTTAAAGACATTTCATGGGAAAGTACATCTGGCAAATTTGCTTTGCTGCATTGTCCCACCTGTTATGTGTATATTTAAAAGATGCTTTTGACTTTTATATTGGTTACCCATTAAAGAGATAATGAAGAGCATAAAGGAAAAGGAGTAAAGATGGATGGCAGATGAATCCTTGACATTTTAACATTAATTAGGAATGACTTTATTCAGCAAACATTTTCTCCAGGATCTCAGACTTAATGAAGCAGTTCTGCTGAAGGTCACACACCCAGAAAGGTTTTAGTGCAGGTTTTGTGGTCCTCTGTTAATGAGATTTAATTGAGTGAACCTTTGCCTTGAAACAAAGCCAGGACCTTGCTGCTATTAGAGAGATCAGTTAGTTTTAGCCAACCAGAGAACATTCTTATGCCTGTAGAATGGATTAGTACCAGAAACTTCTTTCAGCTGAAAGAAAAATTGATTTGCAGACAATTTGTTCTTGGAGACAGTTTATTCCTTGTGTTTGCATTTAGCACATGCTCTGAAAATCAGCTGCATTCAATACTGCTGGGTCTTTCTAAAGTTAGTTCAGATCCTGCCTCATGTGTATGAAAAAACAGATTCTCCTTAATCACTAAAGCCCCCCTATGTATTTGGATCATGACCTCCTGACTGAGAGCATAAAGTCATAATTGATCAAACCCTTTGCCCTCTTCCCCAGAGACTGCAGCTGCTGAGTGCTACATGATGTCAGGATGCTGAGTGAGCTGCTGAGATTCCTCACAGTCAGATCCTGGTGGCTTTGTGCTCCTTCTTTCTCCACAGTTTTGCTTGCCAGCCCCAACAGGGTGTGCAAACTTGAAAAACAGTGAGAGTAAGGTGTGTGGTTGCCTTAGCTGAACAAGGGCTGCTCAGACCTGCTGGCTGGGTTCAAGCACAGGGTTTGGGACAAGTCAGTGCTCAGTCCATCTCAGAACATTCGATAGTGAATCAGTCTGAAACAGCTGGCTGACCCTGCTCACGAGCAGTGACTCTTCAGTGGGCACATGCACAGCCAGTGAGGTGTTTGTGCTCAGGGAAATGTTGCAGGATGTGTATTTTAATCCATTTTCTAGCTGAGTAAGGCCCAATTGAATAATCATTTCAAAGGTGTGTGAAACAAAGAGTATTCTAGGTTAACAGACCACCAGGAGGAGGATCTGAAGTCCTAGGTCAGAGTATATTCAGTGACAACTGGGTATGTGTCCTGTCAGAGGCTTGAGTATCATTGGAGGAGAACAGAAACTGGAGGAAAAAACCAGAGGTGTGATGAGAGGAAGGTTCCCAGAGATGAATTCAAGGTTGCTGCAATAGTGCATTTCATTTCATAAGGGTGGCTGTCTTTGCAATCAAGGCCTGAGCAGCACCCAGAGTAAGCCAGGCTGCCCAAAATGGGAATGTGAAGGATGTGTTTCCTGACAGAAGCTCTCCTGCTCACATCAGGGAGCAGAATGACAAGTCCCTTGCAGTGGTTCTCAGCTGACAAGCAACAGGCTGTGGTTAATATCTGGATATTGGATGTAGCATTTGGCTATGATACCATGTGGGTAATCCCTGGAAAGACTGAACAGTGGATCAGAAGTTGGGTGGACACTTCTAGCAGGTCTCTTACCAAAAATTAGCCCAGCATATATAAAGTTAAGCAGCTACCAGATTGTTTCAAACTGCAATTTAATTCCCACAGCAATTGAAAGAGCAGTGAAATGGAGATTTTATCTCACTTCAGGTAACAAACTTCTCAAGGAACCACAGCAAATTAATCTGGAAGAGACCCCAGAAATCCTCTGGCTCATTCCTCCATGCATAAAATCCATCCCAGTCCTGTAAAGACCTTCACAAGTGGATTTTGCTATTCCTTTTGATACCTGTACAGCAACTTTAGCCATAGAATTCAAAATTTTATAATTATCACATCCATCTCTAATTCACAGTCCCAGTGAACTGCATTTAGACATCTGACTTCCTTGACAGACTCAATGCAGGGAAAAGCACCAGGTCTTTATCTTATGCAACCTCTGTGGCAACCAGAAGATTCTGGAAAAGAAACCAAACTGTTGTATGCACCACATTTGGAAATCCAGAGATGGTTTTACTGTTCTGAACCATAATCTGCCACTGGGCCATTTCTAAAGACATTTCCATGACAAATCCAGTTCCCAGGCTTGCACAGAGCTCTAGACTGGCAGAGCTCCTCTTTGTTAACAAACATATACATGTAAATGCCATGGCCATGGAGGTTTCTTCATGCTCCTCTAAAATCCAACTAGTTCTGCAGCCTTTGTCCATCCTGAGTCATATTTGTGAATTTTGCCTTTCTGTTGAAGGTGGCAAAGTTCTGTCTTGCTGCTTGGAAAAGATGAAGCCTTCACCAGTGAGTGACTGAGAAATCCATTGGTAGCTTAGAGATTACTTGGGTATCAGGAGAAAAAACAGAAAAAAGATAATTTTCAAGTAAAAAAACCCCCACCTTTTCCTGGGCCTTCCTGTTAAAAGACAAAAATAACTTGTAATTTTCATGTGAGTTAACAGAAAGAGAGACTTGCACAAGAAGACAAAGATGCTCAGACAGACCAGTCCTCTGACAGTCTGACCTGTACCATTGCAACTCTTTTCTATCACTAAAAACATAAAAAAATAAAATTCGAAGACATTAGCAATTTAAGGTTCAAAAGCTCTCAGGACCAGTGCTATTTCTTGCTGATTTTGTGAAGTACAGCAGTTCTGGGGAGGGTAGCCAATGGTTCTGTTTGTGTGATGTATTGTAGCTGATGCTCAGATCATGAAATATTTGGTGTGCTGAAGACATTTTGCTGTTTTATTAAAACTGTTAATAAAAAGGAATTTTAAGCAAAATGAAATTAAAGCCTGACATAAAGGCCATGGCTTATGTTGGGAAAGAAAGCTCAAAAGAAATTGTCAGTAGGATGTATCAAAAGAACATGAGAGGAAGAGAGATCAGAGAACAGCAAGAGGGTCTGGGAAAGGAGAAAACAAAGACTACTGAGAGAGTGAAACCCCAAGGGTTCTCATAGAAACATCAAATAAATACAAATGCTTATTTGACAGCTGCCATCTGTTTTAAAATCAATTACTAGATCATCTCAAAGCACCAACCACATGTCCAAATCGATTACTATTGTGGAGTGTGAAAGCAAGTATTTTTAGCCAGTTAGGGAGAACTCATTGTTCATATTCGCCTTTCCTGACACGTGTTTCAGGGATGGAAAATGACCTTTTATTCTATGCAACCAAGTTTTTCTCTCACTTGTTGCAGTGTAGGTCTACACTGACTTCCATTAAATCACTGTAATAGACATAAAATGAGTGTTAAAAAGTAGCTATGTGTATGCAAATTGTATAAAACTGTTTTAGATTACCATACCAAATCTACATTTTCATGTGTTGACATTATCTTCTGCTGATGTCAGCAATAGCCCTGCAGTACAATTGATTTCAGAGCAATTAATCTTCTTTCACAGTTGTCTAATTGAGTCAGGTGGAAAAAAAAGTGCTATTTTGCAGGGCTGCTGAACAATTCAGCAACCTTTTCTAGAAAACATAAAAATTTATGTGGCTGAGGTCAAACTAAGGGCTCAACCTAATTCCATAGTTCCTGACACTGTTTAGCTGGTCAGAGCATGGTGCTGATAGTGCCAAGGGTGTGGGTTTGATCCCTGTGCAGGCATTTTACTCAAGATTCGAACTCAATGATCCTTGTGGATCCTTTCCAGCTCAGAATATTCTGTGAATCTGTATGCAAACAGCAACCCTTCTCAAGCTGCTTGTGCTCTTGTCCAGGAGATCCTTAAGAAAAATGAGCTGCAATTCTCCCAGAGATCCTTAGGAAAAACAAGCTGCAATGCTCACCCCTGTGAGCCTTTAGGAATAACAGAACACGCTCTCCTCTGCTACTGACAGGCAACAAGCTTAGGAAGAATAAAGTATTACTTGCTTTTATGGCATTCTTGAGGATGTGCTTTAAAGAGCACTTTATAAACACCAAACCCTTGATCTGAAATCTCATCGTGGAGGGCGAGCAGCTCCCGTGTGTTTGGCAGCCATGAGAAGGTGGCAGCTCCTCATCTCAGGGAGAGGAGCCTAGCCAGGAGTTCTGCATCTCCTCAAGCCCTGGGAAGGTGAGGGCTGAAAGTGTCATCAGTTCCTCTTTGTCATCTGGTTTAATTGCTTGAACACAGGTTGTGTTCTGCTCACGCCTCTGGCAGCCCTTGCTGCTGCAGAACATCATGTGCAGACAGCAGGAGAGGGTCTGGCCAGTGCTTTCACCTCCCTGTTGCCGGATTCCGAGGGCCCAGATGAGAGAAGCTCATTTCAGCAGGGTGGCTCTTGCTGAAATGCTCACTCTTCATGTGTTCTGTGTGGTCAGCAAGGTCATGTCTTGCCTCCACATCTCAAAGAAGCCCCAGAGCTGCTGCAGAGCTGAGCCAAGCCCGGGCTCAGCAAACCCCACCAAATGTGGACACAAATGGGCTGTGAGCCACCTTCACTTGTGTGACATGCAGCTCTGGGTGACAACACCACAAGCTGCAATGCTCTGGAAGCACACAAGTCACTGTGGGATGCTCGCTGCTGCCTGGCCAGGATCCCTGAGGGAACACGTGGGAATGAAGAGCAGTGTCCAGCAAATCCAGAGTGTGCACATCAGAGGCAAATCTGCCAGCCAGCCAGGGCAAATCCTGAGCACTCCAACCTGGCCCCCTCATCCTGACTCCCAACTACCAGCAATAACCACCAATGTTTCTCTAGGACAATCATTAGGACACCAATCCCCAAGAAGCAGGATGGGATCATGTTAGCCTGGGACCAAGCTCTTGAAAAAGAGATTTTATGAGGCTATAAATTTCACCCTATTTAGAAACTGTTAATTTAATGTGGTTTGCTTGTTTTGTTTTGTTTTTTTCCTGACCCATTGATTCTTCTCATTTGTTGTGTTGCCAACACTAAAGGATTCTGTGAGTGCCATATGTCAAGACATTAGGAATGTTGTTTATAAGGCTATTGGCAAGTAGCTACAAGATCTTTACTGTTTGAGTGGTTGGGGGCTTCAAAAGCTGGATTTATTGAACACCAGCCTGATCCTATCTTCAGGTAACCTCTACAGCCCCTACAGAATACACACAAGAGGCCAAACTCAGACTGTAATAACTAAGAAATCATGAATGTTTTAAAATCTCCCTCAATCATGCAAATGGATTTGTTGGAAAAAAGCCCCAAACAACCACCTAACAAAACAGATACACACAAGTATGAGATGTCACCTGAGACATACAGGTGAATTCTCACAAAGAAGAGAACTCAGCTGTTTAGTCAGAGTGTCTCCTCCAGGCCACCTTCACATGGTGACACACTGAGTGCACTGAGCTCTGCAAATCCCATGGGGATGAGCTGTCCTCCAGGTTTCACATGGATCCTGGGCATCCAGCAGGAGCAATGAGCAGCTCCCCAGGAAGTCTGGCACCTCTCCAGAGCAATCACAGCAGGCAGGCAGGGTTGCCAGGTGTCATGCACAAAGCCATACTATCCTGTTGGCACATCACTATTTTGGGGTCTGATTTGTAATAAAAGCTGTCCTCTTTCAAATAAACACACCAGAAAAATGTTGAGTTACTTCCATATCTTCCCTCTCCTCTTTTTAGAATTTTCTTTTGCTATGCTTCTGGATTTTTGTCACTATCCTTAGGAACCCTTAATTTTCAAGAGCATTGATGATTAATGCACACAACTGCTCCTAACAATTAGTAAATGTCCTTTGGTTGTGTGAGTCAGTCCCGGTGTCAGAAACAACCTTTGGACCATGATGACAAGGCTGACGTGCAGATGCCAGCAGGTCTGTGATCTGTCAGGATGTCCAGATGTAATAATGAAAATGGGGATTGAATTATGAAAATAGAAATATTAGTGATCCTATCCTCAGCTATTCCTGTTTCTAGCACTCAGTCCAAAGAGCAAATGCATCTAGGAAGCCCATCTGCAGTGGCAAACTGCTGTCTGCCACTAATGTGTAATAAGAGTGTGTTTTTCCATCACCTGGCAAAAACTTAAACCCACAGCCTGTTTTGTCTCCTCATGAAAGCCTGTTAGCTAAAGGCACTAAATCTGTAGAAACATTTCCTGGCAGAAGCCTTCTGAGCAATTTGCAGCTCACTGACGTGGGTAAACGCTCACTGCAAGGTCCTGTTGTACCTTCTCAGTTGCTAAGGACCCAGACCAGGCAGAATTCACATGGCCCAAATGCAGCAGGGCTCCTTATAGACAAATCCTTTTCTTCTTTACCCCTCTGGAGCCGCTGAACAGGTTGCTATGGCTGGAAATGCAATTTGCTTATCTGTGCAATGCAGTGAGACAAATCAGGGCTTTCATTATATGCTGAATATTTCTCTATTCAAACACGCTCGAGCAGCTTCAACACCACCTTTCCTTTAAATTAAAAGTTACAGGTTCTGTCTAACGAATCTGTGGGGTTTATGATAGGAGGAAGATGGGCAGCCAGCCTTGACACAGGGGATCCATTTCAACAGCTACAGATGTATCAAGAAAGTTAGTGATCACAAAACCCTCTGAATCAAAAATTCATTAGACGATTGCAATAGTTCAAGAACACAAGTGCCCAAAAGCAATCTCTTTTAATGTTTCATAAAAAAATATGAGAGATAAGAAGACTGAACAGCCTGACATTGCTATTAAAGAACCTGATTCTTCAACCCCATGGACTTTTATCAGCACTTGCACAAGCTGTCTTTCATGTGAATTGCTTGCATGATTTATTCACCCTGAGCAGCACCTGCTAGTCACCTAGTCTCAGTGCTAATAAATGTCAGTTAATATTGCAAAATACAGCTCTGCTTTATGAAATGGGAACTGGAGCACATGGACTGAATTTAGTCTAGCTCCTAATTCCTTACCTGGTTTAAAAAGCTGAAGTCATTGAACAGCCATTAAAAAACCACTCAGGGTATATATTGCCCTGTTATGGCAATATTCCCAGAGGTTTCAACTTGAACAGTGACTCAGGACCTGGCTAACTGAGAGATTTAGCTTGATAATGACTCAGAGGATGAATTTGGTTTTACAGGACTGAATAATCAGAGGAACTACTGAGATCAATAGAATCACCAAGGAATAATAATAAAAAAAAAAGAGAGCTGGATAAAAACAGAATTCAAATTAGCTTACAGCAATATTTCAGAAAAAACTGTTCTTATCAAATAGCAGGAATGTTTATTATTGGTGAAGGTAATGGTATGTAATCAGGTTGTGCCCTGATGGATCATTGGGTTTGACTGTGTTTATCAGAGCTGTGGCACTTGCATGCTGAGCAGAATTCTGTTCTTTCCTAGGAGCCTGTCTTGAAGGTCCACTCTGGACCCAGGTAAGCATAAAGAAAAGACAAACATCCCTGAAGGATAATGTCCATGCATCAAAATCTCTTTTATCCCTCCTACCAGGAAATACTTTCTTTTATCAATATTTTTCATCTGTAGACTCCAGTGCAGTAATCCTAAATCCACTGACAAAATAATGGGAGACTGCCCCTTGGGCACCAACCAGGTCTGTGCAGCTCTGGCTGTCAGTGACAGCCTAGAAACCCCCGTAAGTGAGCCAGGAGATAAACCCCAGTGGGTTTGGTGTGCAGAATGCCTGGTGGGGAATTTCCAGTGGGTCCAGAGGAGGCCAGGAGGAGGATCAGAGGGCTGGAGCACCTCTGCTATGGAGGCTGAGAGCTGGAGTTGCTCAGCCTGGAGAAGAGAAGGCTCCAGGCAGAATTTATTGCAGCCTTTCATTACTTGGAGGAAGCCTGTGAGAAAGATGGGGACAAATTTTTTAGAAAACCAGTTGTGATAGGAAAAGGGGTGATGATTTTAAATTGAAGAAGGGTAGATTAGATAGATGAAAGAAGCTTTTTACAATGAGTGTGGTGAAGCTCTGGCACAGGTTGCCCAGAGAGGTGGTGGATGCCTCACCTCTGGTCATTCAAGGTCAGGCTGGCCAGGGCTGGGCTTGGCCAGGCACAGGGTGCTCAGAGCCCATGGCAGATTTCCCATCACAGGCATCATCCCCACGTACATCTATAATCACCAATATTACTATTTTTTAATTTATTACCAACTGAATTTCCTCAGAGAGCCCAAAGTTTGTATCTCTAATGATCACTGGCTTTACTTTAAAGCTCCCACAAGTAGAGTCTTCTACAGAGAGTTTTAATTGGATAGAGAATTAAATACCAAATGAGGTTGACTGTTCATAGTGGCAATGGAATTCCTGATAGTTAAAATTCTTTAAAAATGTCATTGTATTGATTTGAGTTTTCTATTCCCTCCTGTACCTTGTTTCTCTTGGCTGTACACTGATTCCATTATTTTCAACTTTTCAATTTCAGCCAACAAAAATTCCATCCATAAACCAGCATATAAAAATTTCTGAAAAATATCCCCAAATATACAGAAATGTACATAAAAAACACACACAGGGCCATGCAGTAACAGTGACAAGAAATTGCCTGTGTAATTGGAACTAAAACTGGTAGGAGTAAAACTTATTAAAAATCAATATCATAGAAAGGCAATTAAGAATTTGAAGGGAAAAAAAGCCCTGATTAATTAACTGCAAATTATAAGTATTACTTTGAATTGCATTGTACAGAACAGGCTCAAATTACCAATTATCCCTGCCCGCTTTGTTCAAAGATCATGAATGTGCATTTTAATTTATGCTGGATAAAGCTAAATATGCTGAGAACCAGCCTGCAGAATTTTGCAGGAATCACTGGGGATGAGGGTGAACTCCCCCATTACCATATAAATGACATGCACAGACTTATAAATGACATGCAGTGGATCCAGCTCCTATTGTTCCTTCAGATGTAGCGGGAAAATACCGGAAATTAAAATACAGCTTATAACCTGCCAGATAATAAATGTAACCCACACTGCACAAATCCCCATCTACCAAAGATAATTTTGTCTGCTGTTTTTTGCTGATTAAGGGTGGCTTTGGAAAGAAATACCCTTCTTTCCCCTCTTTATCTGTTGCACTTATTGGCAGGATGGAGATGGCTCCATTTTTATCTACCCAACAATCACAATACCTAACGTAGCATAATCTTAATTTCCAAGGTCATCATAGCCTGCTCTAGCTTTAAAAAACTTCCTATTTAGTATTGAGGACAATTCCCACATAAAAAATAAAGTAAAAAAATTAAAAAAGACTGATCATAGCAGCTCCTTTTCCACCAGTATATTTTTACCTTGACATCCATGACATCAGCAGTGCTGCTGTGTTGAGGCCATGGCTGAGCAATATTTCACTATTCCCTGGTCTGGGGACTGGCTCTGGTTTTGTGGGGTGTTTGTTGGGCACTTGGCACAGCCAGACCACAGCACATAGCAAGCAGGTGAGAACTTTCCCACTGCCAGACTATGAAATGTAGGTTTTGAAATGCCTCAAAATGTCCTGATGGCAAATATTATGAAATTACAATGAAAATGCTGCTGTCCTTGCTGAGTAGGACCAGAAAGATTTGTACTCTTTGCCATTTATTACTTATCACTAAAACCCAGTTTTCAAAGTCAGGTTATTCCTGGAATATCTGGATGTGGGTTACACTCAGAGGTGCCAATTTTAATACATATATTGTCCTTTCTTTCTAAGACTTCCTTGGCTGCCTTTCATCTCTTCTTGGTAACTTTCCTCCTGTAAAACCCAGCAGCTCTGGGCTGGCTGAACACCTTGGTGCTGATGCCAGGGGCAGTGCCCGAGGGGGATGCTCAGCACAAACACCCCTGCGAGGGAGGGCTCAGCAGGGAGGGAGCCTGTGACTTGCTCTTCAGGCTGCTTCCAAATGATATTTCTGTGTCATTCCCTCCAGTCCCTAAAGACTGTGTGCTCCAGCCTGCAGCTATAAATCCCAATTATGTTGTTGGCATGTTGGGTGGAAGGTTTCATCTTCATCAGGCTTAGCAGGATTCCACCAGGTTATGAAAATACTCAAAGCATGGTTACACCATGATTACACAGATTTTTATAATTCTTATTTTTATTTTTTTTTTTAGTGTGAAGAACTTTCCTTTAAGGAATGCTAACAGGATATCTGGTTTCTCTTTTGCAAATTATGTTCCCAGACTGAAAATGGGACCATGATACACTGCTACAAATACAACCACCTGGCTGACTAATTGCCTGTAAATTACCTTTCTAAAGTGCCTCTTGTACTCAGACAGATGGTTTAATATGGTTTTAAGTCCAAATTCATAACTGGTATAAACAGTAATACATACTTACTAAGGATCCAGTTCTTATATTAAAATTTCTTTATAAAAGGTATAAAGAAAAGTAATTGTCAGGTTTGTCCACTGAGGACTGATGTGTGGAGAAGACAAATCCACTCCTTCAATTTCTGTGAATGCACTTGTGGTTCATTGTTTTTTTCTTGAAACTAAAAATAGACATTTACTCAGGAAAACTGCAACCAAGCCATGATTTTATGCTTTCTTTCTTTTTTCAGGTGGTCATCAAAGTACACAGTCCTTCCACTAAGTTAAACTAAAAGCTTGAAAAGAAGTCAGAGTGGAGAAGTCACTCTCCATCTTTTGGCACAATTTAGCTGCTCTTTAGAAGGCAAGGGGCTGTTTCCCATCTAAACCCTATCTCAGCTGTGCTTTCAAATGTGTGGTTTCCTACAGGAAAAGGTCAGGTTAAACATGGGGCAGGGCAGGAACCATCTCTGGATGTCCCAGGAAAGTTATTTTGCTGGAATCAAAGCCAAATTCTTTGTGATTTGGTTTTTACTGTGGACTTGCATTTGCAATTTCTACGAAGTCCAAGCAAGTAATTCATGCAGATGAACACCAGGTCTGTGAGGGAACAGAAGGTTGGCAGGTTTAAACCAAATTTGCTCAGTCAGGGACAAGCCTGGGCTAGACCCACCATGTTGCTGCCTTTTTCTTCTCCCAGGGAAAGAAGCTCTGCCAGGGCTGGATTCTGAAGTCTCAGTGGGATAGAGGAAAACACACCTGGTGCTTCTCCATGTTTCCTAGAGCTTCCTTCAGCTGCAGTGGCATTCTGCAGTGCTGAGCTGTGAGAGCTGTCATTAAGGATAAACTTGGACCTCAGTAACTGGGAGATACTGCACTATAACCCTTCCAAACGGCAGCTCAGTTGTTGTTAGGACTGCACTTCTCTTGTGCTACCTCCACCTCTTACCCACAGCTGCAGGCTTCCTGCTAACACAGCCAGAACAACTCCACTAAAAGTTACTATTTCTAAAGTTACCATTTCTCCTTTTGAGGTTTATTATTCAGTCTTGAATTGTTTTAAATCTCACAAAAGCACTGAAACATTCCTGATGCACGCCCAGCTTTCCTGGTTCACTACTTGCCAGGTCAGCATCCCATTCAAATTACTCTCACTTGCAAGGTCAAAATCAGATGCCCAAAATTCATAGGCAAACTCTTAAACAAGAGGTGTGCCATAAACAGCCTTGTGCTGTTATTTCTAGAACAAAATAATACTTTGGCTGGGTCATTCTCCAGAGAGAGTTTTTAAAAGATCCCGAGTTCCTGAGTGGGCAGAAGTGAGCTGCTGCTTTGTCTCAGTGTGTTGGCACAGGGGCCATATGAGCAGGGTGACAATTTCTCCCACCATGGCTCCAGGTCTGGTGTTTGTCAGCAGTGCCCACAAGCCAGAGTCACAGCTCCACTGACTGCTGAAATGGGGAAACTCACAGGCAAGGAAATCCCCAAATCTACTCCCTGCCCCACAGAAACAGACAATAATCACATCAATTCCCTGCACCTCCTGACCCTCCCATCCCACCACTGCTCATCCTCAACAGCTGCTGAGATATCCACAGTTGTAGCATGCAAGGATTCTAAAAGACCAACATTTAGCTGGAAAATTATTAATCCAGTTAATTATACCATCACACACAATATAATCTGGGCAAGGAGAACCTTCAGACAGCTCTTTGGGCAATTCACAGGGTGTTGGGGGAGAAGGGAGCAGAGAAGGCAGAGTTAAAAAGCAAGTTCATTTCAAAGCACCATAACTAATCCTTTCCCTCCTCATGGATTTATGCAACTTTGTGCTGTGCCTCCAAGGGGCAGCACAGCCTCAGCTATTGCATCTGAAATCCATCAGCTGCTGGGGACACAGCTCTTGCCTTCTGTCCTGTTCTCACCACTTCTAGCCTGCTGGTGATACTCCAAAATAATACATGACAATTTAAGGGTTAGGATGGGTCAGTTCAATAATCAAGTGAGGTTTAATTTTTTAAGTGAGGTATTGAATCTTTTAAATAATGTCCATGCCTAGAGTCTGAGGCAAAGACTGGAAAATCAAAACAAATGCAATAAATACAATGATCTCCAGATAATTCCCTTCAAGTAAGTTTTATTTCAATGCCTGTTTTCAGACTGTTGCCTTCAATTTTAAAAGCACAATGGCATGAAAACATAATGCTTTGGTTTTAGGAGCTGTTTTTCTTCAGTTCTATTTCTTACCAGTTTCTCAAATCTTTAATCTAGCTATCATGAAAGCCTCCTGTAAGGAATTGCTTTTGATCTAGTCTTATGCAGTAGCTACTGATGGCTATTTTTTTTCCCCCTGCTATTGTTAAATCAAATACAAGACAATGACTCAACTTTGAGCAAAAGCAAAACTAATGTAGGAGGCAAATGCTTATGAGTCATTTGTGTAAAAAGGGAAGGGCTGAAACGATTTGTTCCTTTTTTCTGGGATTTGAAAGGCAGGTAAGAGTCCATCAGTCCCTTTAGGATGCAGAACAGTCTGACAGAGCTGGGACAGCTTTAACAGCAGGCATTTGACTCCTGCTTACAGGGTGTCCTGTGGGTTGAAAAAGTTCTTACTCCTGTGGAAATCACTAGGGACTAGCCCAGCCTTCCTGCAGAGTGACTTGCACAGACACATCCCTCCAGCTGTGCATCCCTCATATCCTGTGACCAAAACTGAAGGGCACTGCTGGGTTTGTGCTGGAGGTGAGCAGAGGGATGTGCTGAAAACAGCCAGATCTGGCTTTTCACACCAGGCTCTGCACTTTATTTGGTTTCTAGGGACTAAGGTGAAGCTCTCACTTCAGTTTTGTGTCCTAATTTCTCTCATCTCATCTAAAACCAGGTCAATAATTGTGCTTCAGTTTCTAAAAGTTTGTGCCTATTTCTAAAAAGATTGTAATAATTCCTGTTCTACCAGGACATTATGTGAAGTTTTATTAATTGATGCTTGCAAAAGGCATTAAGGTCAAGACAGAATAATTGCCTCAGTGGAGGTCATAATTAGACTTGTACCAAGAGATACATCTGAGCGTCATCTGGGATGGTCATTTAATCTTTTTCTTGCACTTTAGCTACAAGTGTGGGGGTGCTGAGGGGGGAGCTGCTCTTAAACTCAGAGACAGCCACTGTAATTACCATGAATTCAAGGAGCCCAAGCAGGCCTGTGCAAGGGATGTTGTGCACAGGTCAGGGGAAGGCTGCAGGGAAGACAAGGAGCAGCCTTGGGGCAGGACAGAGCTGTGGGAAGGGAAAGCCACCAGCAATCCCTGCCTTGGCAGGAGAGGCTGGCCCAGCTCCCCCTGGCTGAGGATCAGCTCAGGGGTCAGCACTAATCTGATCAAAAAGGGGATTGTGAAAAGCTCATCCGTCTCAGACTGTGAAATCATGCTCTTGAATCCTAATAATTTCTACAGCAACCAGTTGTCACATCATGAGGAATTACGAGCTGAAGTTGGGGGGTGGGGGGAGAGCAAGATGACACACTTTTGTGAATCCCAAATCCTGCTGTAGGCAGAGCTTCCATAAAAAAATAAAATCACATTTCCATACAGTCTGCTCTAAAAAGTACTTTGTGAAACACTAAGGGTCATATTTCTAAACTTATAGAACTGGGAAGTATCCCAGGATTATCAGAAGAATCTGAAAAAAATCAAAATTCATGCAGAAACTTTGGAGATGATTTCAAGAAGAGATATAACAGAAAGATAGATTTTTGTTCTCAAAAAAGCTTATAAATGACATCATTTTAAAAAGAGAACTTTTTTTCCCCCATTCTGTTCTGCACTCTGTTCACTTTTCCACTGAATATTTTATGTAACAGCATTTTGAATTAAAATTCAAGTCAAAACCCCCACAAACACACCACCAAAAGCCCAACCACACAAGCTAATCAAAAAAAAAAAATAGGATTTCATCTCACATTGCTTCTTTGCATTCAGGATTCCATTTGCATACTATATTTTTTCCCAGCACATCATGCAGATTTCCGGCTGTGTGCAGCTCTCCTCTGGAATCCTGATGGAGAGAGGAGCTGCTCCAGCTCTCCATGGTTTTACCACAGGGTGGCAATGTAACCTCCACCTTCCTGCTCAGGAGGTGAGTTGTCTCTGATTTCCTCCTTCATTACCTCTTATTCACTCTAATTATCATATTTGTAGGTGGCAATTACAGTCTTCTGAGTCTCTGCTTTCCATTTCCTCAATAAATTTAATAGAGGCTTGTTGGGTTTATTTTTCAAATAAACTCTGCAACGTTTCTAAGGACATTAACCCTGTAATATGAGTTTTTCTTCCAGTTAACGCAATATTGCATGTTCCTCTGATCTCTAATGAAGTTTTGAGGACCACTCTGGAACTGTTCCCTTTTGCCAACAAGCATTCATGTGCCCTTCAGTATTAACCCTTTGCTTTCAAGATAGGAGCTCTCTTTAGACTATGCTGCTTTTGTTGCCTCATTGGAACTGAGAAAATCTCAAATTCTTTAAAAGCAGCTTAAAAAGAATGAGTGAAATACAAAAAAGAAAAATTAGGACTATATTCAAAAGAATAACAACAACAGAAAACAGTAAAATACTCAGCCTGGAAAGGAATTACAGGTGCAGAATGAAAGGTGATCCATGAGAAAACATGCTTGTAAAATCACACTAAGGAGTAAACTTCATTAGTCTTCATTTTAAATGATTGTGATACTGAGAAAATGAAAAAGAAAATGGAAAAATCTATTTGTTACTACTTTTAAAATCAGTATGCATCAAAAGTCGACATCTAAACTACAATATAAACATTTCTTCCTGTACTTTAGAGAAATGTGGTTACTGCTCATATACAAATGTAATATACAACTATACTAGGTCTCAGAAGAAAGGTTTTTTTCTCTGGTTCACAGACCAGGCATCACAGATTTAAGGCTTAATCAATGATAGCCAACAATACAACACTATCTAAGTCAGTGAAAACACTCAAAAAATCTTGGAGCAAAACTCAGGGAACTTTAAGGAATATGTACATTTGTTAGAGGTATCAGCTTCTGCTTAGCTGTACAATTCTGATGTGGATCTAATATATAAACCAGGGCATTGTACATACTGTAATTGTGAATTTTACATCTAAATTTCTGGAAAATTTGTCTGAACTATAGGAAATATTTCTCAGCTAAGAGTTTGACATTCAAATAATCTACCCAACAGAGTATTTACAGTGGTCATTCTCTGCTGTATAATCAGTACCAGGTGAGATGAAGAGTAAATAATTTCTTGGTGTAGCTTATATTCATATGGCCAGTACAGTTGCAGAACCACCTAGGACACCTCAGTACATCACAGGAAGTTCTATGAATAAAAACACAGAGCACTTGATAGTTTGTTTTTGGTACAATATGACACCACTCTCATTAAAATCTGAAAAACACTTTAAAAGCAAAAGACATCCTTTCAAAATACAAAGTTAAGGAACTTTTTAAGAAGAGGTATTTTAAATAACTAAAAATAAAACACAATATTCAGCTTTTAGGAGCATTTTGTGTTCCTGTGCTGTTTGGTGCTACTCAAAGCAATGGAATATTTTTTTCCAGTGCAGAGTGACATGCCAGGACTTTTATGGTCTTAAAACTTCTTATGGTTGGAGAATACAGCACAGCAGCTTTTCAGTCATTAAAAATAAAATAAAAACCAAATAAAATAAATGTGGTATTCTAATCCCAATATTTTTAGTATGCAAACAGTAACACAAAGTGGCTGAGAGAGGGTTCATTTAGCACCAGAATGACACAGGCAAACACAGAAATGACCACGATCCTTTTGGAAGAAAAGAACTGGGAAGAATGGCAACCAATCCAGGTCTCAAGGCTCAGCTGTGCTGTGGAGATAGTTCTCAAAGTAAGAAACCTGTTTTCAGAGGAAAGAGAGGAAAGCAGGCAAAGAGGCCAGGCAACACACAAGTGGTTGGGGCTGTTCTGGCTGGAGGCTGCAGAGCTGAGCAGACATCTCAACATGGGTTTATTTTGGTTTTACCCCTCTGCAGTGTCTGGCAGTGCCTTGGTGGGCCATGAAACCTGGCTCAATACATATCCCTACCTCCAGACTCTGAGAAATCCTGGTGGATGTGGGCAAGAGCTGCAGAGAGCCAGACAGCGCAGGTCAGAGCAGTGCCTGCTGCTCTTTGCCATGGATTTGAAGGAAAACATCTACATGTTACTGCCTTGCTTGGTCTCCGCAATCCTCATCCCAGGACAGGACTGAAGGTTTCAGCCATCCTTCTGGATTTGTTCCCTGCTGTCCCACACTGGCTGCTGTGCCCCTGTGTGTGGTGTTTGCTGGCACCTGGCATCCCCAGCCCGGCACACAGCAGCCAGTGCATCTCTGCACAAGTATGTTTTACTGCTCAACCCACACAAAAGCTTCAGGATCATCTTTAAAAGCTGCCATTTCACCTCACTTTTCTAATTACTGTTAGCTCTGTGGCAAAGCTTCCCCTTAGACCTGTACTCGTTGAAGACTGGAAAGCAGCTGGTGCAGGAGCTGCACCATATGGTAGTTCCTTATAGCAATGTAAACTAATTGAGTGTTGAGGGTGATAGCATCCCTGGATGCTTTATCTTTTAGGCACTGCTGGAGTGTCAATTGATAGTTTTAAAGATCTGCCCTAGCTCTTCAGTTCTCCTGACAGAGAGCAGAACCCAGCCAGAGTCAGCTCCATGTCCTGGTTGGTGTCAACACTGCAGTCACCACTGGGCTGCTTTGGCACAATTTGAAAATACCCTGCAGTGTATCACCCCCATCCCTCATGTCTTCAAGGTGTGAGGCCCCATGGAGAGCTGCTAGCTGGGAACACTGCTGGGAAAAGCAGTTTTGATTTCCCAGTACCAGGATCTGAGCATGCTGCTCATCGTGCCTCGCACAGAGCCCAGCACAGGCAGGAAAATGGAAGGCTGTTGTTCACATACAAGGATTTAACCTCTTGCTTATTTCACATACAAAGATTTAACCTCTGCTGGAGGCAACAGTGGACTTGAGCTCTGTGGGGTTCTCCCAGGTTCCCAGCTGGCCCTTAGCAGTGATGCACCCCTTGAATTTCACATCATTACTCCTCTGCTCTCCCAGTCACAGACCCACTCTGACCTCTGATTGCTTCCAGATGGCATTGGGATCTGGAGTTGTGGATCTTAAACTGTATTTCAATTTGGTTCTTTGTCTTTTTTTTTCTTTCTTTCCCTTTAAATTAGGGAAGCTGATGTACACAAATTATAAGATGACTCGTGTCATAATTTTGGATATTCTTTTCATTTCCCTGCTATTATACAACAACAGACAGGCCAACACTCTGCTGAGAATCACATATCTCAGCAGAATTTCTATCCCTTTCATGTAGCTTTCTCTCATTCTAATTTGGACAGAGTACATTCATTTTTGTTTTTTTTTATTTCTTAAGGCAGATTATTTTATCTTTATTCAGGCCAGGGAGCAGTGAGACAAATAGGAAAGCTAATTAAACAGCCTGTAGCTTTTGCACTGGCCCCTTAATTTCCAAAAGCAAGGCTGTATCAACAAAGAAACCTACAGGAAATTAATTTTTAGGTCAAATTGATGGAATTATACACTAATATAAAATTTCTATGACTGTCTTTCAATTTCTTTCTTCTTTCTGTAATCACTTCTTGATTGTAGCACTTTGAAAACATTAAGCTTTCTTTCTTCCTAACATGTTTTTCAAATAAATGTTCATGGACACCCTCAGAAGAAGAAAATGACCAATTTTCCTTAGGGAAATAATGAGGCACATATAAATTTATCATGATAAAGAGCTCCATTCCCTACAACCATCATGTACAAGCAGTTTATGTGCATTTACCCTGTTGTATATATTGCTATATGTTGTATAAAAACAGGCATTCTTTGTAATCTCAGAGCCAGAATGTCTAACTGCAAAGATATCAGAAAAAGACATCAAAACTATACATAAGATCATAAAATTTTAGCTCTAGAAGAAGCCCAAAGAAGTTCTAATCCCCTCCTTGCACTGAAATAGGATTGATGTTTATCTCAACAACCCATGACAAAAATCTGTTTAATTCACTCTTGATAATCCCCCAGGACAGAGATCCCTGCAGTATCCCTGGGAACCCTGCCCTAACAGCTATATTTCCACTTTAAAATACTGTACATCATTTTGGTACAAATTAATTAAATTATTTTAATCTCTTACAATGTTCTACAGCCTGGAAGACTCTTACAAGTGTCACAGCCCCCCAGCTCAATTCTACCAATATAGAAATGATGCATTTTTGTTTTACATGCAGTGAACCTGATCACCTAAATACATTTTTTGTGTTTTATACTATCAAACCACAGAAATTATTCTATGAAGGAAGAGCATGGCTTTTAAATTCAACTGGATTTGAAAATAGCCTCTAACATGCCACTCTTTATTTTCTGGGAATAAGAGTGTTTTAAGATCCCTCCTGTGAGACCCTGATAGTTGGACATAAAGCACAAATACTTCAGCAAGACCCTCTCATTCAGCTTTGTGGTGCAGATCCAGAGCAACACCATCAGCTTCCATGGAGTTCTTCCAGACTTCAACTTAGCATGGCATAGGTCAAAATCTGTTCTGCAATATCTAAAGTACTGGTATACTAATTAGTCATTAAAAATACCAACATAATCAGAAAATGAGGACACGGCTCTCCAATAGACGATTTCACCCAAGGCCACTGTAATAAAACTGGTGCAGAGAACCAGGGTGCAAGCAGAACGCCACAACAGCTCTGTTATACAACTCACAATACACCATTTTTTGGAAATATTTGACTCTAGTGATACAACACCTATTTTGTGATACCTACCAGGGCTTCAGGGCAAACAAAAACAACTTCACTCACTGAACACCTCTTAAGGTACAGGCAGCTGCTGGCTGAGCTGCGACATCAGGATGAACAACTGGCTTCCTTCCACTACCCCAAGGAGATCACTGACCACAGTAAATAATATTCTCTTTTCCTTCCAAAAGCCATCCTGAAGCCTGAATGATGGTCATCCAAAAATTAGAGGATGACAGGTGTTGGTTTTGGCTGGCATCCTCCTTCCAAACAACCTTCTGCAGAAAGGGAAGGTTAAGGACTGGGCTAGAGCTGGCAGGGTTTCTCATGGTGCAGTGCTGGATTTTGAAGCCAGTCCAGGTAACAGCAGATTTTAAAGTTTTTTCAGGATCTTGCTGATTTCTAGGCAGGCATTCACAATGTGCACTGTAAATGGTTCAATTTTCCCTGACTTTTGCCAGCTGAGAAGGGCCAGAAGGTTATTCCTTGTGATGCAATCTGTAATGGGAACTTCCTTGGGACAGGGGAACCTGAGGTGATGGAACTTCTACAGAACCTTTCATGACATCATCTGGTGAAATTTAAGACTCTTTTCCTCTGCTTTAACATGCATAAAGCAATATAATGTGGCATCTAGTTCATCTTCCTTGCAACAGAAATTTATATGATAGAAATATCCACTTCAAACACATGGCTGAGGTCAAGAGCTGCTCTTCATCCTTTGACTGCAACTAAACTGGGCAGATTTTATGCACATTTGGTATAAATCAGTGTGCACATAATGGTGCACAAAAATCCACTTTCAATAGGCAGCTAAATAAAGGCTAACTGAGACTTGGATGGCCCCAGGTGGTGCCCAGCAGCTGCATGCACGCAATGGACAACACTGAATTGTGTCCAAAATGCCAAACAGAGGAAAACTCCCTGTTTTACTATGGGGACATTGTCACTGAAGCACCACACTGCTTTACTTTACCTGAGCAAGCACACAAATGAAGGAAAAAATTCCACACAGCTTCCCCCAAACCCCCTGAAAAATATCAGCACATACTTGAGAGAAAACTAATTTGTTTTAGACTTGCATTTCTGGCACTATCACTGTAGTTTCCCAGTTTCAAATCTTTCCCAAATTCCCTTTACCCTACAGCAGCTGCGTAGAATTGCAAATTTACCCACATCCATGGAATATTTTCCTTGTGACTGAAAATATGAAAGTTCTTAAAATTTTCATATTTTCTCTATATTCTCTGTCCCAATGATTCTTCACATATCTTGTCAAAATAGAATAATCTGTAGTCCCATTAAGGATGGTTTCTTTCACTGTCTGCAGCAATAGCTTCTGTATGGCAAGAGATTTATTTATCCAGAGTATCTTAAAAAATGCAGTGATGAGTCAGTCCAATTCTTCATCTCATTCTCCCCCACCAGGTTTTGAAGCTTCTAATTACTGGGAAAGGTTAGCCCTGCCTGTGAATTATGAGGATATGTCATCTCCTTCTCTGGTGGCACTAAACAGGAGCTTCAGGACATACTTGCTTTCAGGCTAATTATGAATGCTCCTTTTTACATTCAGACATAATTTGATCATCAAAGTTCCCACTTCCAAGCAGAAGTTCAGCATTCTCATGTCATACAATGAAAAACGGCTTCAGCAGACTTACTGACTGGTTTCCCAGTACTAAGACCACTTCCAGAGTCTCAGAATTAATATTTCTAAACATAAGAAATATGTCTACTTCACTTGCTTGAAATGCTATAGGCATAAAAGATCCTGCTCAAAATAACTGATATTTGATTTGGCAGCTCCTGCCAGGCGCTGCACTTCCGAGACCAGTCATACATGTCTAAATATACCCTCTGATATTTTTGTGAGATGCTGATTAAATTATGGAAAAGATTTTTCTTTATTACTGTGTTCTCTTCCCTCTCTTTATAAAGTGTACAAAAAGAGCAGAAGCACTATTAGCATGAATCAGCCAGCAGCTTTGGATGTGTAGTTCCCATAAGCTCGGAGAGAGTTTCAGGGAAATATATGTGAGGGGAAATTGGGAGCCTTTCCTAGATCTGGCAGAAAAAAATTCTGCAGTTTCATTGTCTTAATGACGATGACATCCTGGCCTCTCCCACCAGGTGTCACTGCGAAGTCACACAAGAGGATCTGCTGGTGATGATGCAAGACGCAGACAAAATGAAGATTAATAAGGCATAGGAGTCATCTCTGAAAAAGAGTCTTTTCTTTTCCCCCTCCTCCTGGTTCCTAGCCAAAAAAGAAAAACAGCAACACCACTGTGCATTAAGCTCAACAAAGCAGAGTATCAGTTTTAAAGGATGACTGTGTAAAGCTCTTACTACTCAAGAGATTTAAATGTGTGTGGTGGCAGCTGGGGCTGGGGCTTGGCTGCCAGGCATGGGGCCCTCTTGATGTCTGAGGATGAGGAGATATGTCCCAACCATGGTGTCAGAACAAAGTCTGGAATGGGGATTCTCAATTTGATATGATCTTGAGATTTAGAGACTTCCAAATTTAGAGACTGTCTCTGTTCCCCTGATCCTCTGACAGTGGCATGGGACAAGGGAGTAACTCACAAGCAATTGTTATTTCTTAACTCAGTTCTTAATTTTTAATTCACATGCTATTCTTACCTAAGTCCCTAATAACCACAGATATGTCCCACAGAACAAGCTGCAAAATTGTTCCTTCATTTTTCTAGTTTCTACTCTGGTATCTGAGGACACAGGCAGCAAACTCCTCATGTCACACTTTATGCATGGCATTGGAACATCTATTGGTGGAAATCCTTCCCTCCCCTGCCAGCAGTGACAGAACCACACACCACTGTGTCATGTCCTTGATTTCCAGAACACAGCACTAGATGCTATCCAGCTTTACCTGTGAGCACAGACTTGCTCAAAGGAGACCACACCAGGGTTTTCTAGAAGTGCAGCCCAGAGAAGGTCCCTAAAGGGACCGTGACTTACCCTGCTGGGCTGCTCCTGGTCTGGCAGTGACATACCAGTATGGAGGGAAGTCCTCCTGCCCCATTCCCCAGGAATCAGCATCACACAATCCCCAAATCAACAAATTTCCAAACTGCAACACAGGGACACCTCAATCTTCTTTTGTCACCTCACAGAACCATGGAGGTGACCTCCATCAGACTGTCTTGCTGCCACCCTTCCTCACAACAGCTGAACAGCCTTTCCAAGTGCTTGATAGCAAATTAGGACACTTTAATTACACCCTGACAGAATTAACTTCTGTGGAAGAGTGCTCTAAAAAAAGCATATAAATGAAATTAATTTTACTTGCAATTTACTTTTTAAATGCACATTATTTTTAAGATATTACTACTTATATGCAGAACATATAAATACTCTTATCTTATTGCTTTGGAAGTCCCTTTTGCTACACCACCACTTGCTTTAAAATAATCTGCAAGACTTATTGTTGCTAAAACATATTCTCAAACCAACAATGATCATACAGCAAACTGAAATAAAAACCACTCTTTGCTGCTGCTATGCATTTAAATGTGTAGCTGATTTCAGCAGCAGAACTTTAAACTCTGTTTTATAGGATATCACTCGATTTTAGTACAAGCATCTATCAGGCACAGCTCTGAAAATGTTAAGTCAGACTATGAAAACATTGTCAATGCTTATTTTAGTAATAAACCCCATGCTTAATCTATGCTTTCATGTTATAGTAATCTATGTATCAATCTATAAACTTCCAGCTAAATGCACTAAGTAGATTAAGCTCTGATTGATTTGAAATGTTTTTCACTATATTATCAAAAGTCTACAGATCAGCAGAAATACCTCGAAGAAATTTTTTCTCCTTTGGCAGATTTACAAAAGCAGAGCTTAACTTGAATTGAAATGAACTTCTGCATTTTTCCAGGGCAAAAAGCCTGTCAAATTTACTCTAGATCTGCTGTGCTTCTGGACTTAGGAAAAACCTGTGATTAACAGTGCAGCGTGTCTGTATTGTGTCGTGACAAGAGCCATGACATTGTGAAGGGAAGGGTCCCCCCGTGTCTGCCACACCTGTGAGGTGTCAGGAGTCACCCCAAAGGGTGGCACTGCTGGGCTGCCATCCGCAGAGCTCACCGAGCAAACAGAAAGGGGAGCGGGGGATTGCTCTTGGTGTGCTCTTGCTACGTAGATAAAACTCGTTAAAAGTCATCTTCCTCAAATAGAAAACACCGAGTTTTATTTTCTGAGCTGCATTTTGGGGAAGTGAGAAGCAGGTTGTGAGCTGTGACAGAAACCCAGCGGGCGCTGCGAGGAGGCTCTGCTGTCGCTGCCAAGGGTCACAGAACTTCAGCAGCAAAAAGAGCATGGGAGGGAAGAGGAGTGTGCTGAACTCTCTGTGATCCCCATTCTCACAGCTCTTCTTGCAGACTATCTGCTGGAGCTGGCTGCACAGATGGAGGGAGATTTCTGCATATGCTCAGCACTCATCCTGCTAGAGCGCTGAGATGCAGCAGTGCAAACAAACACGGGGCTGAGCGACCCACCCAGCTCGGCTGGGGAGGTGGGGAAGGCATGGTACAAACCACAGCAGCAATGGGTGAAGAGCAGAAATAGTCTTGAGGTGGTACAGTTCAGTCTTTGCCAAGTTTTCAAGCCTTTCCAGTCAGGTAAGTTCAGATTTAAAATGCTGTCCAAGTTTATCCCACGGAAGAGGTGGCATCCAAGAAAAGGAAAGACTTTGGAAAAACAAAGGTGGTTGTGTGTTGGCAGAGTATCCCAGGTTAAAGCTCACTGGCAACCGTAGCTGGATTCTCTTGGACCCCACTGGGGAGGTGTCTCTCATTTCTCAACTGTCCTTATCCATTTATCCCTATGGAATATCCAGCTTCCTCTGGATCCTGCTCCATCCATCCGTGCATGTAGACAGCTGCTGTCTGAGCACTGCAGACCCAACAACACCATGATCCCACAGCTTGTTCAAGCACCTGGCACAAGTCCTCAGTCCTGACACCAGCCCCAGGTTCACCTCCATGAGGATTGCACCAGTAATGACAAGAGAAGGAGCTCAGCTCACACAGTTCATCTCTGGATTTGATTTTGGATTCCCATTAGTTGGGAACGTTTAAATCAGGTTTTCCTCTGGGACCTTCTCCACCTTGCTTGTGAAAGAAGAGAGTTATTTAGTTTAATATAAACTGTATTAGGACACAAAGTGACATTTCCAAATCCTAATTTCTTTCGAACACACTCCCAGTGAACAGCAGGTTCAGTGGTCCTGATCTGCCTCGTGCCTCACAGGTTACAGAACCTGGCTTGGGATAACCAGACTGGTATCCATCACACATTCATTCCTTACCCTAGCACATTAACATAAAGTTAACAAGCAAATTCATTCCAGAGGGCAAACCTGAAAGTCAATGTCAGCCAAGAAATTGCTTGAGCAATCCTGTAATTGAATAAAAATATATGTCAGCAAAACAAGTGTCATCCTGGGCTTGCTGGTGCGCTCTGGGTTCACGGGCTTGACAAACTCCTCTCAGCGTGGTGCTGTGTGAGACACTCTGCAAGGAGACCTGATGTACTAAATGATGTTTATCAGCCAAATTTGGGTACTAGTAGGCACATTTGACCTGCAGAGTCAAAGAGCCTGCCCACAACTTCACCAGCAAATTAACAGATAAAGTGAAAGAAAATTAGCATTTTCTAACTTCTTGGCCACTTCTCTGGTTGCAAAGTGCTTTCACAGCACAGGGAGGACATTTACTCACAAATATGCTGTATTACAGTAGAAACATGTCTTTAAATATAAAAAATAATAAACCCCTGAGTATCAGATTTTTCCATGTATGTGTTTGATGAGTTTGTACACTGATTTATGGGATCAGCATCTTTGGGAGGGCCAAACAAACTCATTTATTTTAATTCCCTCATTTCTGAGTCCAAGGGCCCCTGTCTAGCTGTGATACAGACCAATTTAAGAGTAGTGATTCCTGTTTTTACAACAATTAACTGTTAATGGCATTTTGTAATCTATTCTGTTCTATTAAGCCTCAAGAAAACTGGGATCAGCCAACAGAACACAGTTAATAGATGTATCTGGAAACTTTCTCTCTGTAGAGATAAGAAAACCTTGGGACTATGCTGGGACCTGTAGGACAAAGTGTGACTTTAAAGAGAAGCTGTGTCACAGGAAAGAGACACTGCCAGGTCCAAAAGGTGATCCTTGTGAGAAGGAACTGCTGGCAGCAACAGAGAGAGGTTATGTATGTTTTAAATAAATAATAAACAAATAAATACATATATACATCTACATCTATGTGTATGTATGTGTGTGTATTAAAATTTTTATTCTTTAAAAGCTGACAACAACCCCCAGAAGAACTGGGGGTGGTGAGGATCCTCTCCTAAGCTAATGAGCAGTTGAGATCACTTTTGAAGCAGCTGCTCAACAGACACCGAAATGGGCATTAGCCAGCTGAAAGGATCAATGAAAAGCAGTGCTCCAGAGATGACCCTCCACCCTGTCAGGCCCATTTTCAAGGGAAAGAAGCCAATTACTGGGGTCTGCTTTGAGAAATTCTTTTAGGTGGCAAGGCCCAGCTTCCAAGGCCCACCTAGTTCTGTGGAAAACAGCTAATCAAGTAAAACTGTTTCCTCGCTTTTTCCTTGAAGATAGAACCCCTTTCCCTCCCCATTTCAGTCCTTTTTTGTGATTTGAAAACTGGCACATCCATGAGTGATTGCAGGTGCCATTAAATAATGAAGCAGTTCTGTTCATTAAAGCCCAGTGATTTATTACCTTTGGACTAAGGGAAAGAAAACAGCCTGAAAAGAGAATTCTTACACCATTTCACATTATTTCCAGTCCAGCACATCAGACAACTGTTAGAATAGCAGGTTTTCAGCTCCGTGGTCCACCAGTGCCCAGAAATTCAATCCTGGATGTCTAATTCCAACAAGGTCTGTAATTCTAGACTGTAACTTAAACTCATGACTAACTGCTGGCCTAAATGTTGTGTCCTACCTTCATACAGCCAGTCGCTGAGCCCATTGAAAATAACACCTTCCTTTCCTGTGGAGACCACTCGGATGGCTTGTTTCCCCACATGGGCACAGTAATAGATGTTATTCTCAAAGATAAATATCTGATTTGAAGGAAAAAAAAAAAAGAAAAAAGAAAAAGAGAACAGCATTAAGCAGCGGCTCCAGCATAAAATGTTGCATTTTGCTTTTACAATAATTGGCAGTAAAGAATCACATATCACAGTTTTATGGCATCTTTTGTCAAAAAAAAGGATTTCCACAGCTTGCCTCCAATGCTGTCAGCTAATACAAAGATGCTAATTTACAACAAACTGAAGCCTTGGTGCTTTGATATGAGCTTTATTTCTCTCACTTCTGTCTTCATTTCAGAAAATGGACAGTTCAGTTAGAGGGCATGAGATGGAGAATGCCATTGCTCAGATTTTGAGAGTTCTTAAAGCTATTGCTGTGAAATGCTCCTGTGAATCAAACTCTTTATTTATTTATGTTTAAATGCTGATCAGGAAGTAAAGCTTTAGCCAGCCAATAATAAAAATATTGTTCTATGGCAACAGTCTTTATTACGTGGTTAAACTGTTCTGTGTTCCTCTGTCATATATAGCACAATTCCTGTCCCCTCACCCCAAAGTGAAGCACATCTTGCTCTAAGGAGAGTCACAGAATCACAGAATCACTTGGTTCTAAAACACTCTTAAAGTCTTTAAGGTCCCTTCCAACCCAAACCATTAACCCAGCACTGCCAAGCCCATCCCTAAAGCACATCCCCAGTGCCACACCTACACATCTTTTAAATACCTCCAGAGATGATGGTTCCACCACTGCCACAGACAGCCTGTTCCCATGCTTGACAGCCCTTTCTGTGGAGGAATTGCTCTTAGAATCCAACCTAAATCTCCCTGGCACAACTTGAGGCCATTTCCTCTTGTCCTACCGTTTGCTCCTTGGGAAAAGAGACTGATCCCCCCTTGCTACAGCCTAAGTGTAATTGTGGTAATCAGGTAATTGTGGAGTGATGAGGTTCCCCCTGAGCCTCCTTTTCTCCAGGCTAAACAATCCCAGCTCCCCCAGCCACTCCTCATAAGATTGGAGCTCCAGACCCTTCCCCAGCTCCACTGCCCTTCTCTGGACATGATCCAGCACCCCAAAGTCTTTCTTGTTGTGAGGGAACTGAACACAGGATTGGAGCTGCAGCCTCACCAGTGCCCAGTACAGGGGGACAATCACTGCCCTGGTCCTGCTGGCCACACCGTTTCTGACACAGGCCAGGATGCCTTTGGCTTTCTTGGCCACCTGGGCACACCTGGCTCATGTTCAGCTGCTGCTGACCAGCACTCCCAGGTCCCTTCCTGCAGGGCCACTTTCCAGCCCCTCTGCCCCAGCCTGCAGCACTGCCTGGGGTTGTTGTGACCCAAATGCAGGACCCAGCACTTGGCCCTGTTGAACCTCACACCACTGGCTCCTTTTGTAGACAGGCATCACATTTTCTGACCTCTGGCCAGCTGGACCCTCCCCAGTTAGCCAGAACTGCTGGTAAATGATGGGAAGTGGCTCAGTGAGCACTTCACTTCTGCCAGCTGCCACAGAACCCTTGGATGGATCCTCTGCATCTTGGACACTTGTGTGTGTCTAAGAGGTGTGGCAGGTCACTGATCCTTTCACCTTATGGGAGCTTTATTCTGCTCCCCAGCCCCTTCTTTAATATATTTTTAAACTCTATTCAAACTGAAAAGATGGACTGAATAGGGTATCAGTAAGCTATTTAGACTGAAATGCAAACTGTTAATATAATTTAGTAGACATTTATAGATGGGTTTCTATACACTTGAAGATATTGGAATAAATGTTATGTATCTTTAACACAATACTAGAAAGCAATTTCTCACATTATGAAAAGACAGAATTGGGAAAAATATTTGCTTTCATCTTGTGTTTCACATCCTATTATGGTATATGTTTCACCCAAAGATGAGCTGGAAGCATTCCAGAAGAAAGTATAGATCTTAATTTAATTTTGGCAGGAGTTATAACAGGTTTGCCTAAAGGTAAAAATTATTACTGAAATTGTAGCTTACTCTTCTTCCTTTTAAGCTAGGAAGAGCTGAATTCAGTGAATAGTTTTGGAAAGTAAAAAATACATTGTGGAAGATATTACATTCTCTTTCCTACCTTGAATTTTAGTAAGCAGAGCAGCCAGATAAGGGATTCCAAGTAAAGAATTTTATGTATTAGCTAATCTGCATATGGGGAGGTTGTTGAAGTTTAAATGTGCATAAAAATAGTGAAGACTAAGCAGAATAAGATACTCAGGGTCCAAATAAATCCAATTCTCTGTGTCTGAGTACTAAATGTGCTAAGGGGTGCTTGGGTAAGAGCTCTTCTGTGACAGGCACACAATCAAGTTTATTTATTCAAGTGATGCCACCCTTCCCTTACCCAGATTCTTCCAGCAAAATAAGATTTGCAATATTTTGTACTATATTAATGTTTTATGAGCTTACAGGAAAAATAAAGAAGGTGGATTGCCAACCTGTTCCCGCCCTTTCCCTCTTAAAATATTGCAATGTTTCCATCTTCACTGTTTGGCCTTTCAAAGCTTCATTGCACTCATCAGGCTGTGTGAGGTATCTGGGAGCTGCAGTGGAAAAATAATATAGTGCTCTGACTTCAAACTGTATCCCATATAATTCAGAGCCAAACTGCAGCACCTCATGGAGGTTTAAAAATTATCCTCCTAACTACAGTGCCTTGTACCCTAAAAACGTCAACCATAATCAAGATAAAAGATAACTGAAGCAGCACAAGGAAGATTTCTGTGTAATGTATCTTATAAATTAAGAAAAAGCATTTGGACTTCTGTTATTCATCAAGAAAGAAATGTCTTTGGATTACCTCACATCCCATGTTAGAAACATATTTGAAGTTATTGTGAAATACCTCTGTAACCATTTTTACTGTTTTGGTTTCATGGCATTAAAGAAGTGCTTTCTATCAAATGATCAATCCTGTCAGCTAATTAGAGGGTAATAAATTTCAGTAAAGAAAAAATAGTGAAATTATGTACAGACATGACTTTTACATTACGTTATGCCAGCTTTGCATAGCACTCCTAGACAAATTTAAAACGATGACAGAAGGGATCAAGCTCAGTTTTATGCCTCTCTGTATAGGAGATAAAGAGCAGAGCCCAAACTTCTGGTGTTTTCTCTTTTGGTGTGCATATTTGAGCAAGACTTCAACCCAGACATTCTTGCAATATATGTTCCTTAAAATTCAACAGTGAACACAACTACTGGCATGGCAAACCAAGCTGTGCTAAGTCAGGAAAATCCCTGTGTTGAACACCATGTCCCTTTTCATCATGACATTCAATGGAGAGGAAAGTGAAGATATTCTGGAAAAAGTAAGAAGAATGGAAACATCCCTACATAGATGGAAGAAACAGAAATTGCTAACTCTACAGAAAAAACAAGGAAGACAGAAGTTCTACAAGATAACAGAATAAAAAGAAAAATGTATTTTCACCATTTTATTTCTCAAAAACAACAGGAAAACCAATGAAATATAGAATATTTTTTCTAATGGAATTAGAATTAACATAAGGAACTTCTTTCCACTGGATCTAGCAGAAGACCTGTCTTTCTGCTGGATGCTTTAACAGATGCCCAAAAGATTAAACACTTAACAAAAATAACTGGAACATCTGAGGGGATTAAGATAAAGTTTGGGGTTTTTCAAATGCATTCACTTAATCCCAGGATAATAAAAATCAATGGAGATTTTGCTGTTGGCTTTATGTGGCTCAGGATGTAACTTTCAGCTATAACCCCTTCAGTCTCAGGTATCAGCACACCACTAACTCCTGTGCTCTGGGAAGAAATCTCTGCCCATTTGCAACTGGTGTTAGAACCCATTACCCCAAACCATTTGTCATCCTTGCCCAACACAACTAAAACTGGAGAAAAAAATATGAGGCAGATTGGACCACAAGCCCGAGACAGGAAGAAAAGTCAAAGCTTATGTATCCAGTAAGATAAATTTATACAGCAGGGTAAATATTTGAACTATCAACAAATTAAACTTAATTCACTTCAAACATACAAAAGCCCTAACGACATTGATTGATTCAAGGGTTTATTTAAAATGCTTTTGCAACTGCTTAAGGACTTCTAAAATAATACTCTCTACCAAACTGACCCAGAGTGGTAGTCAGCAATTATGCTGTATTAATTAAAATATTGATACTTTTAAATGGATTTATTTGTGGATATTTTCAAGAATATAATGAAAATAATATCCTTAAGACTTAAAATGTCACAGTGACCAACTATTTTGAGTAGGTGAACACTACACACACCTTTACAGTTTGTTAACACACCTTTCTTCCAACCAAAGAGGAGTGTGAAATTTCTACTTCTCCATAGATCAAAAGAAAATAAATTCATACACACTAATCTGCATTTTTACTGCTCCTATTTATTTTCCAGCTGTAAGGTGGCATTCTAAGTTTATGTTCTCTTTACCCCACAATTTCTAATATATAACTTGTCAACAGAATGAGCTGCATCACTCAAAATTCTCATAAACTTAATGCCTGGATGCTTATTACTTTAAGTTATTAGCACATGGAGAGGTGTAAATGTTTCCCGCAGGTAAAAAAGCACCTTTCCACACTGCAAGGCGAGCCCCCAGGATTTATCTGTGAGACAGACAGATACCATGGACAGGTTGGCACCTTGCCATGGAGAGTCTGATCAACAAGAGCTGGCTGGCCTTCAGGTACAGACAGGCACAAAGCCTTTCCTTGGCTTTCCTCGTGTGCTGGCTTTGGCTGGGGCAGAGTTAATTTCCTTCCCAGTGGCTGGTACAGGGCTGTGTTTTGGATTTGTGCTGAGCACAGCATTGATAACACAGAGATATTTTTGTCATTGCTGAGCAGGGCTTACTCAGAATTTTCTGCTTTTTGTGCTGCCAAAAAGGAGGCTGGGGGTGCCTGGGAAGATGGGAGGAGGCACAGCCAGGCCAGATGACCCAGAGTGACCCAAGGATCATCCCAGACCATATGGCATCATGGTCACTACATAAAGCGGGGCAAGAAGAGGGACGAGGGGAACTTTTGGAGCAATGGTGTTTGTCTTCCCAAGTCACTGATATTGGGGTATCTCATATACTCCTGCTCTCCTGGAGATGGCTGAACACTGGCCCAGACACAGGAAACAGGGAATTAATTCCTTGTACTTTGCCTGTGTGCACAGCTTTCCCTATTAAACTGTCTTTATCTCCACCCACGAGTGCTCTGGGTTTTACTCTTCTGCTTCTCTCCCTGATCCCACTGAAGTAAGAAGCTGTGTGGAGCTTGGCTGCTGGCTGGGGTTAAATCATAAAACCTATTTTAAATTCAAAATCAGTTTAATCTTCCTTTGAGGCTTAAAGAGACCAGGCACAAAAAGGAAGATGCAGTGAGTGGGGAAATAGAACTACAAATAAAACACTATTCTCTCCTCATCAACATGATGCATTTCATCGTTTCTTGTTTTTAATGTTAAACCTTTATCTTTTCTCTTTCTGCTCTTTTGTTGGAAACCAGTTTACCTGAGAGGATATTCTAAATAATAATAAAAGAAACAGAATAATTTTAAAACTTTTTGCACCTCTCAGAAACACTTGTATTTATTTTGCAGAACCAGTAAACAAAAATAAATCTATGAAAAGTTACAGACCTGCCACTGGTCAAAGCTGAGCCCATTGGGGACACTGCTTGTGCATCTGTACAAATGTATTTATAAAAGGGTAAAAGTTTGTATATATGTGAGAGGAGTGAGGAAATGTGAGAGAATCAGCCTTGCAGATGCCGTGGTCAGTGGATGAGGAGGGGCAGGAAGGGAAGGTGTATTTATTTTTGTTTTATTTCTCACTCCCACAATTCTGTTACAATTAATTGGAAACTATCAAATTGATTTCCCAAATCGAGTCTGTTTTGCCCTGATGACAAGTGATCCCCCAGTCCTTAGCTCCCAGGAGATTTTCATAGAATTTTCTCCCCCAGGCCCACTGAGAAGGGGGAGTGATAGAGCAGCTTGGTGGGCAAGCCACCACAATAATTTAAATTTAAATTAATTAATTAATTTTAAGGGATTTAAAATCCCTTTAATCAAGGACTTTTTTTTTAAACTTTTCTTATTTAACTTCTTTATTATTCTGATACTTCCTCAGAAGAGTCCGACTCCTGTTCATTTTCTTTTGGGTTTCAGTGATAGGACTGTTTTGTGCTGTATATTAACTATCTCCATATTTATATGGTATTATTCATCACATTGATCAGAAGGTCTCTGGAAAATACACAGATTTATCTGGCCAATATGTTCAGGAAGTGGAAAAGCATAATGTCTTTATTTATATGCTAAGTAGCTGGCTGAGGTCTGTAACAGAGCCACAGCTTGTAAATGGGGTTTGGAAATGTCAGATCATGGACATAAGTAGTTCTGACCATGTTCAAACCCTTCCTGGAAACACACAAACAGAAAGACCCCTCCATTCTCTCCACCATTTCTGGTGCTCTCTGATCCCATCCAAATATTTTGGAGATATCCCTTCTTAAGCTGGTTTTGTTTTTCCGCTGCCATATGAAACCTGGAAGCTGAGGACTGTGGAAATGAAAAGCTGCAAAGACAGAGATTCCCTGCTGTTTGTTCAAGTTAAAACCTGTCTGTACCACCCAGAATTAGCCTGGGCCTGTCCTCATCCATGTAGCATCTTGAAGCAGATACAATAATTGTGTTTTCATTTTGTGATGTGAAGGAAGTGTGATGAGCATTGTAGCAGGAAGGTCTCAATGTTTTGCAGTTACTGCTCTTTCATCAACTTCAGCAGAAAAATCTGTGATCAATTCAAAATCACTTCTAAAGCTTGTTGCTGATTGATTATGCATTATTTAATGAATACCCTGTCAATTTCTTCTTTTGAGCCTCATGAAATGCAAACTTTGATGTTCAAATAGCCGTCATTAATGTATTCTGTCATTAGTGTTTTTCCTAATGCATATGATGTGATTACACCAGCTCTTATCGGTTCTTCAAAAAGGGTAATAAAATCATAAACTGCTCCTCACCAGTGAGCTTGTATAATAAGATCTAGTATTTTAATTAGACTTTTCTTGTTGCCATTTAAATATAGTTTGATAGCAGGTGATAACAAAGATGCAAGACAAAAAAATTCAAAATATTATTATTCTCTCCATCAATTGGTCCATGTTCATAATTTAGGAAAGAGCGAGATACAATTATGATGGAGGAATTAGACAAAGAATTCGTAAATCAACTTTTTTCTTCACAAAATGAAAATGTCATTATTAAGACCAGTGATTACACAATTAAAGTCTTCCACACAATCAGAACATTGCAGAGAATCACACAGTAATAAAAAACTGACAGAAGCTACAGTTGCAGGTTTTCATACCAGGGTTTGTCTTTGTTTTAATTCAAGGTACAAAGCTAATTCCTTAAGGCACCAGGGTTTAGAAGACCTAGCAGTTTCTGAAGGTATGCCACAAAGAGATAAAGCTTAGTTTAATTTAAATTTACCTTGCCCAGACATAGGCAAAGGTAATGTTTACGTCAAAGTGAGGACTACACCTGTTCAGAATAATTCTGCAGGCAAGCTTTCAGGAAAGAGAAGCTGAAAAAAAACCCCAGGGGACCACTAGAGCCAGAGAATACAGAAATGAAGATGGATGCATGTAAGAATCATGCTGATCCATGAACACATCAAAACCAATATTCATGACTTGTCACTGGGGATGGAAGACTTTAACACATCTGAGTCCAGTGGTGTAAGAAGGCTGCATGGAAATCAGTGCAATGAAAATAAATGCCACTGCTTGTGCAAGGTAAACCACCAGAACCACTGCAAAAGTCAGACAAAAATCTGCTGCCTTCTGTGGGCTTGACTGCACATTTGGGAAAGGAAGTGTAGAAGAGTCACCACTAATAAATCATGCAAATCTCTTTTAGCCACATGGCTTGGAAACTGCCAATAGACTTTGTAAAACAGACATTAAGAACTTTGCTTTCATCACACGCAATCAACAAAGCAACCAAAATGTCAGAGAGAATGGGAAAAGCATTCCCTCATATCTTCAAGTAAAGAAACATTTCCTATCTATGTGAGCAGAGTCTTAAGGGCTCCCCAGAGAGGATGTGGCTCTCCAGGTGTGCAGGCACATCTGGCTGGGGCTGGGGGAGGTGATCACAGTGCAGGACATGTGAATGGGTGGAGGAAGGAAAGGAGCACTGGGAGCGTTTGTCACCAGCTTTCTGGTCAAGAAGGAGATGTGCCCTTCTTCATATAAATGGAAGAAACCTCATATTCAAATACCTGATCCTCATGGGGGACTTTAACATTTATCTCCTGGAGGGTCAATGGCACAAGCACAATAACCCAAGGTCTGTAGCTCTGTCCTGACACAGGTGATGAAGGAGCTGATGGAGATGCTCTGCTGGACCTCACACTTTCAAACCATGAGAAACTGCAGGGCAAGGTGAAAGCTGGGAGCAGCTGATGCTGCACACACTACGAGGTGAAGAAGTTCAGGATCCCAAGAGGAAATATGGAAAAAAAGAATAAATTTATCTGGAATTTAGGAGAGCAGACTTTGGTCTATTCAGAAACTTGCTTGGAAGTATCCCACTTGGATTCTCTCTTAGGAAATCAGTAGAGTTTTTAAGGTTTTGTGGGTTTAAATGTCTTAAGACAATCCAAAATTGCCAAAAGTAATACTTGAGATAAAGTTCCACATAATGGACTATAGAAGGAATGGCAGATTTCTATGATATGGAGACACATTTCCCAAATTTTTCCTTTTAAACTGTGTACAGAAGAGATTTTTTTTCCCTTGATTCTCCCAGCTTAAGTCTTTCAGTGCATTAATATTCTTCTCATTTTTCTACAAGTTTTTTTATATTTTTGACATTGCATCATTACAGATGCTGTGCATTTCCATTTGTATTCTGTGAGCAGGTTAGACCACAACATGCATAGATTCTAATCACACCTAGAATCTGCCAAAGCACAGCCAAATAAACAGTTATCACAATTGTGGAGATTTAAAAATATACATTTCAAGAAAAAAATGTGCTGTCCTATTCTATGTTCTTCAGGGAAGGAAAGAGGGTTTGTTTCACCTCAGCAAAAAGAAAGAGCCATGTCTGCTTGTATTTCATTGCCCTGTATTCTAATGGGGTTATTTTAATTTATAACTGCCTTGTTATATAAAAGAATGTAATAGTAAATGTACCATTTAGTATGGAACTCTGCTTCTGCTTTTAAGTTCTGCTTGATGGATTATCATGTATTCTATAACCTAATATCTCTGATGGTTATGTAGGGCATGACTATAAATTAGATTATTTAATGTGAGATGATACTGTGTTCCATTTAAAATACTTTATTGTGTTATAGAAAGAACACCTGACTAAGAAGAGCACAAAGATTATTTGTGTCAGCATAAAGGAACTGGCAATTGGGAATTAGGATTCCTCCAGGTGCACATCTGACCTTGGACAGGGGATGGTCACTGCAATATTCCTCTTTAATTAGAAGCTTGTTTGTGGAAACACTCAACAGCTCTTCCAGCAGGTGAGGAGGAGAGCAAACAGAATTTTTCATGGTGTTTCCTCATCTCTCTGGTAAATGGCAGCTTCTGGGGAAGGAGAGACCAGCTCCACAAGCCAAGGTGGCACACTCCACAGTCCCTTGCTCAGTCCTGCTTGTGGCATGTCTGTCACTTCCCCACACTCAGCAATGACTGCTGCTATCTAAAGATCAATATTTTCATGGCAGTTTTCAGGAGCAACACTTTTCATAAGCACACATTTCAAAGGACATCACCCACCAACCACTGATTTGCAAGATGCCAGGAGCCCTTATGCACAGACAAGATGATACTCCTGGCAGTTAGATGTCTGAAATGAAAACTGCCCTTAACAAAGAAGAGTGGTTCAAAATCCATAAATCTCAGCTGAAATTCGAGAAATTTCTGTAAAAGGAGGGAATTACCTTCAGTGGTACTGACCCAATGTTTTCCTGCTAGGAATATTGTACACCAACAGGTGAGGAAATGTGGTAACATATAAAGGAAGAGAATTCAGTACTTTCCTTGTAGAGGAACAAAATGGTGAGTCCCTCTAAGCTAGTAAATCCATGGATATTTGCATTTCTTGTAAGGACACACTCATTTTCCTTAATGCAGCCTGTGAATGTCAGCCACATTTAATGCATCGATTCTGTGAGTCCATTTAAAGGTAGGAATTTATTGCTGTAACTTCAGATAACAAAGTGACATATAAGAAATCACAGAGGAAGCCTGTGGCAGTGTCTCACCCCCAGGGGAAATACCTGCATCATCCTATGCCTCATTTTTGGGTGTAAGGGCAATTACTTTCTGATTTACTGGTGGAACTTCTATGGCAAATCATCAGTTTCATTTTGTCCTCTGAAATCTTTCACGCCCACAAAAAGAGCAGCATCCTATTTTAAATAAAATTACCTACATCTTCCATCAGTAACATTTATTGCAGCACCTTCAGTTATCCTAAATACCTTGCTCTTTTGCCACCTGATGAAGATCCCAGGGATGCTGGGAGGGGAAGAGATGTAACCATTTCTCAGCAAAGAACATAACAGTGACTGTGCCAAAGCCTCTGTTTGGGGAACAAGGACCCAACACCAAGCCCAGGGGTGACAAAGGAATGACAAGGATGTGCAAAGTTAAAAATAGCACACTGCTGCCACTTTTACCAAAGAGAAATCATCAAAGGAATAAAACCCCAACAAACAAAACAAAACAAAACCTAAACACAACACTTTTCCAGTGGAATTATTTGAATAAAGTGAGGGGAGAGGGGAAAGGAGCAAGTTCTCCAGGTACTCGGTGTATATGTAATGTATCTTAGTGAAATTTCCCTAAAATACATCATATTCTGACACTCAAGAAGGGGATGAGGAGATGGCACATTATTATGCTGAAATTCTTGCTTTTCAAGAATGCAGGGACCATGTTAAAATCTGTGTGAATATCTCTCACAATGCTTAAATAAAGCTTACATAGACTTTGGGGTGGGGAAGAGAGGGAGACAGGGCAGAAGTCTTTTTTCTTGCAACTAGCAAGATAATCAAGCAAGATAAGCAAGCCAGAATAATTACATACAGTAGGCCACAGCTCAATATTGATTCAGATGTCATTGCAAAAAAGAAAAGGTGAGGGAACAACAGCTTGAAAATAATGATGCAAAAATCTATGAAAGAATGATAGAGACAAATAGACCTACAGCAATTATACACAGAGCAGTTTAAAAGCCCTGCTGGATCAGGAACAACAGCAGATGATTCTGTGCCTCCTGAAAATGGTCCTCTTCCCTTGATATCTGTGCAGCCCTGCTGCCTGGAACTAAGCTGGTGTGACAGGCACAAATTTAGGCAGGGAAAAACTCTTAATTAGAGGAGTCACTCCAGTTTAGTTCCAGGTGTCATCACTTAACCAGAATTTTTTTGTATTTAGATATCCTAGTTGGAAAAACGTACTACAGCATTAAAAAAATGATAAGGGAGATTAAGGTTCTGGTTGTGTGCAGCAGGATCTATCATTCAAATGTTTTATATATTAAAAATCCAACGTTTCTCTTAATTGTATTGCACTTTTTAAAACAGCAATATTTATGACAATAAGTTGTTTACCAGCATCATCATTCACTGTTTGAAGGCACCTGCAAACCCCTAACATGGTAGGGGCTGAAAAAATCATTCCATATTTTTTCCCTGGCATTTGCATTTCCCTGAAATAGAGATTTCTTCTTGCATCTTCTGCACCTGCTGGGAAACTTAACTTCTGTTACCTTAGAACCAATTATAAACTTGATTGCAGCACAATCTACAAAAATAAGAGATAGTTCCTGCTCCAAAAAGAGTTGACAACTGAAAAAGACTTATTTCCTATGAATGCAGGAAAAATCTGTTTTGATCCTTCTGTGGGGCTGCAGTAAATGAAAGGACATACAAAACTTCCAGCAACCCCAATCTTCTTTCTGTATGTTTTTGGTACTTAAAGAAACTGTGGAAACAGTAATAACTGACTGGTCAGGAGAACCCTAAAAAAATGGTTCTCTTTGTAGAAGAATAAATACCATGATCTATGACAGAGTTGTTTTTAGAATTATAACTGCTGCCTCTAAAGTTGTGCAAAACTGCTTCTCCCAGCATCTGATGTGTCACCATTACCATTAATATCTGTCAGGATGGTTACAGATCCTGAATCTGAAAAAAAAGAGAAAATAGCAGCACAACAGAAGTGCTTCTGCTTTTGATATTGGAGTTTAACAGCTCCTGTGAACTGTATTTAGTGCTGTCAATGCAGACAAATATTCACTGCATTTTATTAGAGCAGCCTCCAGTTTCCTCCTTCCTTTTGGCAGCAGGGCCCATGGATATTCCTAGCTCGTCCTTAATGCAAATACTTCCAACCTGGATGTGCTTATTTGGGGATAACTTAGGTGAAAGCCTCCTGAAAGCTTTGGGTTTTTTGGGTTCCTTGAGCACCTCAGTTAAAGATGTGCACTGGACAATCTCTCACTCCCTGACTTGGGCTGTGCTGCCAAGAAAAGCAGCAGAGGAAACTTCTTCACTCTGCACTCACTTTTCTTGATGAATAGACAGGTCCAGGCCTGCCAGGCACACAAGTTTTACCAGGCTGAGCTCAGGATCACAGGCACCATTAACCTTTTCTTAGATACTGCTGGGGCAAATGTGCCACAGGAACATTACGTGAGCTCTCGGCATGTGGGCAGAGCCTTGGAACACGAGATGGAACATGGTGAAACTGGTAAAATATTCCATTAAGATCAATTAACAGAAGGTTTTATTTTTTTTTAAATTTATTTTTTTTTTGTGGCAAAATCAGAAGTGGGTAGCTGTTGAGTCATAGATGGCATGATCAGAAAAAGAGAAGAACTCCAAGGAGTGAAGATTCTTGTGCAGATAAGCACACCCAGAACAGGACAAAGGTACAGAATGACACTTTTTTGCAGTCCTGTCATGCCACCCACAGCCTCATATTGCTGGAAAGCATCACACAAACTGAGGATAGTACAGTCTGTTCACTAAAAAACCACCAAGCATCACGCTGAAGGCCAGTGGGCTGATGAAATGGAATTCTAAGTGTGGCTTTGGGCTGTCAGGTGCGCAGTGGAAAGGATGGATTTTTCCCATAGGCATTTTGCATAGTCATTTACACCCACAAATAGTGAATATATCACACAGCTATTCCAAGTTAACAGTGTTTTTCACTTATTCTGTAAGGGCAGAAATGATGACTCATGCTGTAGGACAAATGAGAGGAACGAGCCCTTTATTAACAGCCAGACTTAGGGAATGTGTTCCCTCTTGAAATTAGTGGCTCTCTCTAATGACTCTGGAGCTCACACTGGTGAGGGCCCCATTCTTCCAACAGCTTTGTAAGACTTAATCTGTCAAGACTTTGGCTGAGATCAGAGAAAAGCTGAAGCATTTTTCTGAGATGACAGAGTTGAGAGCTTTTTTGCATTCTGATCTTCTGACAGATTTTCTCTGATCCAGTATCTGCCATTATTTAAACAGCTCAGCTGGCATGTGTAGCATTCTGCAGGCTAGGAAGAAGTCAAGAACTATGCTCTGAGGACTTAATCATCCAAAAATTGGCATATAATTTAATGAGAAAGGACAAAATAAAGCAAGATAAATAGAAATTTCTCCTGGGAATATTCCACTATATTTTTAATTGCAGAGAATGCAGATCATTCAGGGCTCCTTCTATTTCGGATTTGTTTCTTTTTTGAATGATTAGACATGCAAGAGAGAAAGAGGTCAGGCACAGCAACCCAAAGTTCCCCTAGGAAGGATGAAATAGAAGCCTCAAAGAGAATAAAAATTTTGGAACCAAGCCCTCTTACTCTCCTGCCTTGCCTTTCCTTTATGCTGCCAAAAAAGAACAAACCAGGAGATTTCAAGGGGAAAGCTCTTTTATTGCCTGAAAATTGGGGTATCTTCAAGGTGATGCAAAATGCACTCGTCCTTGGCTCCCACCCTTCCTGGGAGCTGCAGGAGGGGATTGGACTGAGCCTGTGCCCAGGGGCTGACACACCAGAGCTGACACACCAGGACTGACACACCAGAGCTGACACACAGGGCTGACACACCAGAGCTGACACACAGAGCTGACACACCAGAGCTGACACACAGGGCTGACACACCAGAGCTGACACACAGAGCTGACACACCAGAGCTGACACACCAGGACTGACACACCAGAGCTGACACACCAGAGCTGACACACCAGAGCTGACACACCAGGACTGACACACCAGAGCTGACACACGAGAGCTGACACACAGGGGCTGACACACCAGGGGGTGACACACCAG
>NC_031769.1:7226012-7240360 GCF_001522545.3 Parus major | reverse complement strand
GCTGACACACCAGGGGGTGACACACCAGGGCTGACACACCAGAGCTGACACACAGAGCTGACACACCAGAGCTGACACACCAGGGGGTGACACACCAGGGCTGACACACCATGGCTGACACACCACGTCTGACACACCAGAGCTGACACACCAGGGCTGACACACCACGTCTGACACACCAGAGCTGACACACCAGGGGGTGACACACCAGGGGCTGACACACCAGGGGGTGACACACCAGGGCTGACACACCAGAGCTGACACACCAGAGCTGACACACCAGGGGGTGACACACCAGAGCTGACACACAGAGCTGACACACCAGGGCTGACACACAGAGCTGACACACCAGAGCTGACACACAGAGCTGACACACCAGAGCTGACACACAGAGCTGACACACCCAGGGTCCTCATTGCTGCTCTGGGACCCCTCTCAAACACCCCCAGGAAGCTCCTGGAACCAGGGCAGCTGACTCGTGCTTCACAGCTGCTCCTTTCCCTCCCTCTCAACATATTTTCCCTCCTTCTCCTGCAACACAACTCAGTGTACATTTAGCAAACACATTCCCACTATCAAATTTTAATAGACTTTAATTTTTCTCTGTCTTTGCATCTCCACAGAAGGTGACACAAATTTTGCTGGCAATTATGTTCTGAGTAACCCAATTAGTCCTGAAATACAGAGCACTGAACATGGTGTGTTTCTAGATCTCATTTATTATTCTTGTAGGGGTTTTTTTTTATTTTAAAAGCTTCTTTTTTTCCCCCTCTGGCAATTCTCTGATGATCATTAGATATAAAAAGATTATATTGATGTATGTAAAAGCATCTTTATTTTATAAACTACAGCTGTAATTTTATTTCAGGGTAAATGACTGGCAAAGATAAGGGCAAAAAGGCACATATGTTAGAAGTGTGAAAAAATAATGCTTAAACTACCAGTGAGCTGCTCCTTACCTACCCTGATTCCAAATGCAAGAACAGGAAATAGAGCTCAATTACAGGCCAATAATTTTACATATTTTGAAGTAAAAAAGACCAAAAAAAAAGGCACATAGAACAAATTCACTGTTGCAAGATTTTTCCAAGATTCATATGGAATTCAACAACCACAGGGATTTTTAAAGGTGCCAAAAATATATATAGCATGTACCCCACAGCAGGAACATGCATGAAACTTGATGTCTCCAGGCATTCTTAGGGCTTTGAGTTTTCACTGTAAATTGCTTAAAAAAAGTATGGTGGAAATTGGTATCAGCCTCTTCAGCATTAAATGATAAAGCTGGGAGTAAAAATGACTTTTCTTCTCCTGGACTGTGTATACTCTCCTGGTGGAGATATAATTTGTCTGTTTTGGTATGAACATTTTTCCTTTCTGTGTGGTTATTTTGCTTTGGTGGGGAAGGCAGTGGAGGCAGTCAATTGCTCACCTTGGCTTTGCAATAAATCTCCTCAGATCTTTGCAAGGTGGAAATCAGGTGTGTGGAAAAATGAGCATGGATGTGAGTCAGCAGGGAGCTGTGACCACAGGTGCTGAGGGCACAGGAGTTCACAGCAAAACTCTGTTACAGGAAGGAAGATCTACTTGTGGGGTGGAGAATGTGACCAGTGCCACTCAATGCTGGATTTTAAATAGGAAATGTAGTTTTTGTTACACACGGTGAAACTCTGAAGGGAAAAAATGTTTTGGCTTTCTTTGCTACATCTTGAAGGAATTCCCTTCACCTGGATTGGAGCAGCATGAAGTGTGGGGTCCCTTCCAACTGTGTGCAGTGAAAGCCAAGAGCTCCTCAGAAGACATTTTGCACAGTGGTAAAGGCTGCTGACTCTCCTCCCTGATCAGATTTGAAGTCAATGACTCTCAAACACAATTTTCCTGATGGAGCAGAGGAAAGATTTTCCTGTTCCTGTATCTGCTATGTTTTCTCCAACCTGATTTTCAGACTTGCAATTATAATGACTCCTATGGCTTTTTTTTTTTAAATCACAGAATTTAAAACAATCTAGTTAAGAACACAAACAGTCCCCAAGAGAGGGCTGGGAACAGGAGATATATGCCAGATTTTCTCTTATTACGAGCTTTCAAAGCTCATTTCTTGTATAAAGCTTCCACATCAAAAAAAGATGTTGCCACTTTTTCATTTCTTGTTATTGTAAAAAGAGAATGTTTGGAATATTGAAAAACTTAATATTGGATTTGCACCAGGAAATGAAGCCAGGGGATCTGGCCAGGAAATACAGGCTCTGAAAAATGGGCACATGCAGGATGGCAGTGGCTGAGGGGTAAAATACTGGGGATTTTAAGATTTTTGCAGTATGAATATCTCCATGAAATATAATGAATCCCTGACAAGTGGTGTGGTTGTTGTCTTTTTTTTTAAGCAGCTCTGAAAACTTTCCAGGATCCACGTCTAATTCTGTCTATTTTGCAAACAACCACAGGGCAAATTCAGGGCAGCTCTGTTCTGGAGAGCCCCAAAAGGGGCTGCTAATATTAACATATCCCCAGTGCCAAGTTTGCAAGTCTGAAGATGCCCTTGTGAAGCAATGAGATGCTAAATAAATCAAACTGTCTATTATCTCTGTAATCTGTCCTGTGTCCAACACTGGGAGAAGCAGGTGCATCCTCTCAGAAAGCATTCATAAAGTGTTCTTTCTCTGCATTTTTAGACACGATTACTTTGTGGTGAATGGATAGATTTGGGAATTTTATAAATAAATAACATGATAGAACAATCATAAATAAATGCTAGAAGCTATCACACAGGCTTCAAGAAACTATTCAAAAATGGAATTATTATTTCTTTACTCCCAAGCAATAACAGCATGGTCTCTAAAGGCATTTGCACACTTGTTTTTTCTCTTACCAGCTGTTGCCCTTTTGGACCCCAACCAGCATACTGAAGCTTTGCATTGCTGACCTCAGGGGGATACAAATTCTGGGGATCCCTGCAAAAAGAGAAAAATAAGATTTCAGAAATTTCCTTGTTTAAGCTGCTGCACGCCTGCTTTGGAAACACACCATGAACTTGTAAGATGCCTTTCAGCCAGGTTTCAGTAAACTTTTTTAACAGTAAGGTAAACACTAGAAAGTGTTGGTAAGATCAAGCATTTAAGTGACAATTTCTGTTTCTTATTAATAAACATATTTGTTCCACTGCTGACTTGCCTAAGCCTTAAGAATTGGTTCAGGGATAGCAAACAATGTAATTGTATTTATCAATACTGATGATGTCCACGAAGGATAAGCAATAATTATATCTTTTAGCCCTTCTGCCAGAAGAAAAAATAAAATTTTGTCTTCTTCACCCAATGATTTTTTTTTTGCCTCATAAATTTCCTTTGAATATGATGGCAGAAAAGATTAGCAAATGTATGACAGCTGATACAAAGCCTGGCTTCAAAGGGAAAAGCTCCTATTAACACAAAATATCTTTGTTTTTAGAAAATAAAATCAAAATGCTTTTCTTGTTCTTTCATCCATTACCTTCATTTTGAGGCAGAACACAAGTGACACACAGAAAATGCAATATAGAAAAAGGAGGCTTTTTTGGTAAATGTCAAAGCAGCATAATGTCATTTTCTCCCAGTGTAGATAGCATTGCCTTAACTGTATTTATACTCAGCACAAATAATTGCATTACATATTCTGAAGTCACATTGCAACAACCCTGTGTATCATAATATCCTATAAACAAAAACTCTAATAAAGCCTGTATAAAATATGCTTCATTAGAAGATCTCAAACTGCTTGAAAAAGTAAGGGTGTTATCATTACTGGTCTAGAGGCAGGAATAACAAGGCAATTTGAGGCCAGCATCACTGAAAACCAGAGAAAAGAGCCAAACCCTGCCTGGCCTTTAAGCAAAAGGCCTTCTTGCACAGTGTTTTCCAGACCATGTTGTCAAAACAGAAGAAAACTGGATGTAATAATTGGGCACTAAGTGAATTCTCTTTATTGCCTGTTTGGGGCCTGGTGCAGTAGCTCAGTGATGCTCCAGCTCTGCTCCATCAGTCCCTGCACTGCTGCTGCTGTAGGACAAACTCAGCAGCAAGAGGAATTCTCAGAATTGCTTTTGTGCCACCTTTCCACTGGGAAGAAACTCTCATTTCCCCTGAACTGCTCAAAGGCCAGCCAGAATCAGGGCAGACCCAAGGTGGGGACCCTGATGGCCACAGGTTCCCCCTTCCATCACTCCTGCGGGTGGAACCCTCCCAGTAAAGCTGACAGGTTTGATGGAGATGGGGTGAACTGAGAATGTGGAGGGGCAGAGGGGGTTATTGGGGTACTGACACTTCAAATCTGGGTGTATCATAAGCTGCCCACATAGCTTTTGTTTCTATGTGCCAAATGTCATCCACAGCTGCTGCCTGCAGAGCAAAATTTTATCTTTTATTATGTTTTTTTTTACCTAGAAGGTGTCTTTGTGAGCAGCCTAAAGTTGTTTTTGTAAGGTATGGATAAGAGAACACATAATGTTCACACTGAGAGCAGCCATAAAATTCCCTTTCTTGTAGAAAGATGAGCCACACAACTTCTTCTGGCATGTGTGTGTTAGCTACTTAAGTTTCCAGTCAGCTATGCCTGTTAGGAATCAATCTCTGTGGTTAGCTATCTTGATTATCTTAACAGAGAGTAACCTCTGAGGGTAGGAGGAAAAGAGAAAATACAGTGAATCGAATCAAAACCCCTTTTGGGAGAAAAAAAAAGAGCACTTCACTATTTGTCAAATGAACTATCTAGTTCTTGGGTTATTTTACCCATGGTGAGAAGAAGAGCAAGAAATTACAAATATTAAATAAACAGATTATACAAATTGTAAGAACTTAAAGCTGTAATGCTTCTGATAACACAGGTGGAGCTAAGGGACAGACATGCCAAATGCAGCAAATAATTCAGACCAGAGCACAGACAACTCCCGTCAGTTCTGCTCCCTGCATCATCTTTTAGAAGAGGAAAACTCTAATGCAATGAGAAATGCTGCATAAACCAGCTTTGGTAGCTGATAAGGCAAAAGGAAAAGCAAAGAGCTGTGCTACAGACAAAAAAAAAAAAGCAAAGTCATCTTCTCATTCCTGGGTATGGCCAAGGGAAAACAGAATTGCATCTCCTGAGTTCTTTCTTGAGTTATTTCACATGGTTGGGAAGCTTATTTTGTAGCAAAATCTTGTGTACATCCATTATCATTCTTTGAGCTACTCCCTTCTACCACAGGCTATGAAAGCAGTCAGAGATCCTGGTTTTCCCCCACAAATGCCCCTGAGAGATGGCCATATTCATCTTGGTATATTCTGGCTTGTTTCCCATCTTTTGAGGAGACTCTTCTTCCCTGAAGTAGCTGACTCAACCACCTTCAGCAAACTTCAGCACCATGTGCAGGGGGCTTGGGAAGACTTCTCCTTGCCAAGCCTGATCCCTCAGGCTCCAGAGAACTGTGGGAGTTACCTGGAGCTGGGCTGCACCAGCGGCTGTCAGGGGAGTCTGTGCTGTCAGCAAACCCAGAGGGGGCTGAAAAGCCAAAATGGCATGAAAATGAACTTCTCTCACTTGGGACCCTCACTGTGAAAGACCAAATTCCCACACATATTTGGGATACATTTGGTGCACGGCCAACGGTGGAATATGGATGGACTCCTGCTCTGGAGGCCCCAGGCCACCCATTTCCAAACCCATTATCCAAGATAGCTTTGGCTTGGAAAGGACCTTAAAGTTAATCTCATTCCAAGCCCCCTGCCATGGGCAGGGATGATTCCCACTGCACCAGGTTCCTTCAAGCCCCATCCAGCCTGGCCTTGAACACTTCCAGGGACAGAGTATTCTCTGGGCAGACTGTGTCCTAACTAACTGTGAGTTAACTTCTCTGGGCTATTATATCAGCTAGAGAGAGGAGGAGAGAGAGTTGTCTACACAGCTGCTCTGGGCAGGATGGCCACAACTCTTTGATGCCCTCTTTGAGAAAGCTCTTAGTGATCCTCAAACTGAAAAACCTTTTTGGAGAGCATTTATCAAACACATTTCCAATTTTCTCATGCTATTCTGGCCATTTAACTCTCCTTTGTTAAATTCCTGCAGGGGAGCCAGGCCAAATGCACACCTGTGTCCCAGGAGCACTCTTCTATTTTACAGTTGCATAAATGGGATCTCATGCCTGTCAACTTCTTCTGGGAAATAAGTTATTCCTATTAAGCTATAGTCGTCCATAGCTACACCCTTCCTTCTCCTTGAAAACAGCCTGCTTAAAATTCCTCTGTCCTTTTTTTCCCCCAAATCAATCAATATTATGGGTCATCTCAGCCTCTCCAAAGAGCCAGTGCTCCTCACAGACCCTCATCATTAGGGCTTGTTTGGATTTGAGCCTGTCCCTTGTGAGCTCATTTGTGCAGGATGCTGGCTTGGAAATGGGCAATTCCAAAGGCAGTCTGTACATCCCTGGCTCCTGCTTTGGATGAAGAAACAGCTTCACTGCATCCTCACAGTATTTCCACTATTTTCTCACAAAAAAACCCCTTAATTTACAGCCAAGAAAATGGCAAGGACTTATGAAACTGTTGCCATTATTCTTTCTGTCTTTTAAGATGATTGATCTTATAGCTGAGAAAGAAGGAATAATCCATTTTTTAGACCAGACAGAAGATGGAGCAGGTGCTACATAAACTCTTCCACATTAAAATGACATTGTCTGGACCAGAGGCTGTTAAATTGCTCCAGACACAGGCGTGACATCAGCACCATGTTCAAAAAACATTACTGAACTAATAAATTGAGAAATTTGCTCATTTAAGTGAAGTTTTTTTTCCAAAAAGTCTCCCCTCAAAATTTCCAGACAAAGAAAGTTCTTGAGTGCAAGCAGAATGATGACTGCCAAGTCATCTTTGCTTGCAATTGAGCTCTGAACAAGATGTAGAATAAAACAAATTTATCAATCAGGTGTTACCTTCATCTGACTTTTAAAATTACTGTGATTAATGAGGAACTTGTTTTAAAGAGTTTGTCCTGGTTTTTCCTGATTTTTTTTTCCTCTTTGTGCTCCCTCTTCTGACATTTTCTCCTAAAGAAGGCAAATTTCCCCCAGAGACTTTGTGGCACTGGTTCTCCTTCTGAGCATAAACATGATTAACTCTCCTATATAAAGTTCTTCAGAAACAACTCAAAAATACCCAGAAATTTTCCACTGTAATTGAGGAAGTGGCTCCCTTTACTTCAATAAGAATATTTTACAATGCCAGACTGAAAATGTCTAAAACTGATAAAAGCAGTCAGATTCTGTGGTATGGTATAAGATGTTGTTCTAAAGTCTGTTTTCATAACTTAATTTTAATTTCAAATACAGAACAACAGGATTGGTATGGAAATTCTTTGAATATGCTGCCACAGTGAACAAAAATGCATCAATTTTCACCACAGGCTGCTCTGATATGTCCATCCTCCAAAGAAAAAAATATAAACTATTTTTACATGCTTTACTGGGGAAAAAATCTGAACCCCCTTACTTCACTATATCACAGTTGTGGAAAACATTTACTGTGTAATTAGTATGTTAAATGTCAGTAGTTTATAAAAGTTGAAGGAAAAAAGACAGCTACAAAAACATGTGGGGAAGGCAGAAATATCTCCTCCTGTTATCTGCATCAAGCCAGCATTGAATATTTTGAAAGACAACAGTCCTAAGGACATCAGCTCACAGTTCTTTAAGCATTTTTTATGGCTAAGGATAAAAAACTATCTATCTATCTAAACTATCTGTCTCAGCACCAGAGCTCAATGTCTTCACATCCACCTCTAATAACATAAAATCAGACAGCAGCTAAGACAGATTTCTTATTCTTTGGAAAGTGGAAAAGATAATAAGAGAATAAAATAAAGAGTAAATTCAGAAGAGCAACAAAGAACTGGAAACTTCTTAATATTTAAGAGTTTTTGATACATGATGGGGAAAAAAAGCAAACCAGAGAAAATTTGCAAAACCAAATAAAAGCATGTAAAACATACAGGTTGATTAATAAATGTACAAAGAACTATAGATAAGGACATGGAGGAAGGGAGAAAGATTTCTAAGAGGCAGGAATGCAATTCCTTGAGTAGCAAACACACAATTTTAATGAGTTGTTTTTAATGACTTGACACAATTAAATGACTTGTTTACTTCAAAATTCACCAAGGAGAGGAGAAGACAGGTGCCATTAAGAAAATTTCTCCCCAGGAGATGCAGAGCCCTGCTGAGACTCACAGTGAGATAAAATAAAATACCATACAAATGGGAATAAAGACTTGCCAGAACAGATAATCAAGAAATCAAACTGTTAGTAGATGCAACTAAAAGAACCCTCCTGGAATTCCAATAAAAGTGCTTAATTAGATGGGAAAGGCTCTTCCATTCATCTAGGCTCATCCACTATTAAATATTTAATTCTCACTCACACACACACATACTTTCCTTACAGCACTTTTCAATGAACAAAAGTAGAAGGAGGTGATGAAAGCAATTTGAAGTTATTAATTTCAGCTGCAGATGCACATCAATTAATTCAGCTGCTCTTAAAAACATTAGCACTCACCAACCATTTTTTCTAAGATGAACAAATTCCACGGGTTTAGCGTATAAAAGCTAAAAAGCAAGGGAATCTAAAACATTTGTCTCTAATTTGGCAATTCTTTTGAATTCAGGCTGACAATATGAGCTCAGAGGTCTTTTTTTTATTATAGTCTGCCTGTGTCTGTAACCCCCCATCAATGTAATATTTGGTACTGAGCCTGCAAAACCTTGAACTTTACTGTTACCACCTGAAAAATCATAGAATCACAGAATGGTTTGGGTTGGAGGGGACTTTAAAAACCGTTTATTTCCAGCCCCCCCCCACCATGGACAGCGACACAAAAATCAATCACTTGTCAGAAAAGGAGCCACCAACTTCCACTGGTAATGGTATAAAATGATGGCACGGTCCTGCCTTTCTAGTCTAAAAAAAATGATTTAAAAGTGCATCAGAGACTGGTACACAGCCCTGGGTTGCAGTGATGCAGGCTGGAGCACTGAAAAACATTGATCAAAACCTCTGCATTTCCCCGAGTAAGCAAACAGTGGCAATGGGCCTTGGGTGCTGGTAACATTACGTTTAAAATGATGACATTATCATGTTTCTCATGTGACCCCTCTAAATCACAGAAGACAGAGTGAATTTTTTACTGTATTTTTTAATGAAACTTTTGTTCCTGGAGTCATATTTTGTCTCCTAAAGAGACAATGAGAGGTGATAGCACTCAGGTGATAAACGCAACCACTTAAAAGCAATTTTCTCTTACTCGTGTAATTTTCTTTTACTCTGTAGATCTTTCCCAGCCAGCTTTGACCTCTGCTATGCAAGGCATGAGGTAAGGTACTGGATTTACCAGGGTTTCATTAGTGTTTATCTACAACAGAGACATGAAAAAATGAAAATCTAAATATCTGAATGTCGTAAAGAAGAAAAATCAGAATTGCAGCTGGCCAAAGATCAGCTATTCAAAATACGGGGGGAAAAAATGCAGGTTGAAGAGAAACAACCTGATAAGCACTGAAGTGTTAAAGAATGAACTGGGAAGATCTTCTGGATGAGCCCAGGTTGAGTGTGGTTCTTCTGAGCAGCTCTGCAATCTACAGGAGAGGATGTTTGTGCTAAAACCTGAGCATTTTCCATCCAGCTGACCTTGTCTGACTTTCAAGTGCTAATAAAAATATGGCAAAATACGTGATGTGATGCCTGCAGAGAGCAATATGGGATTATTAGTACAAAAAAATGAGATACAGAAATGATCTCCTACCACCAGAGACAGCAGAAGTGCCTCGTTACAATAAAACTTCACTGGCCCTTAGGTCACACTTCTAATTGGGCACGAGATTGATTTTGGGCTTGTGCTCTAAAATTAACAGCCTGTGTTACTTGGTTTCAAACCAAACCAGAGTGACTCAGTATTCTCAGTTTTCTTTTTGGAAACTAAGTGTTTGAGCAAATCTTCTTCTCTATGAGAAGGATGAGGAGATCCTGGAGGTTTGTGTGTAGGTTCTCAGGATTATTGAAACACCTTTCTGAACAGCTTCTCCCCACACAGGCTCTGTCATCATCGTTAAAATTAACAAGGCACACATTTATTTGTGCCATTATTTCCATTTATTATCAACAGTGACGTGATCACTTTTAAACACCACCACAATTGGCCTGGTTCTGGGTATGGTTTGAAAGTGGGTGGCAAAATATTCCCCTTATTCAATAGACAAAACCACCACTCTAGCTCTGCACTTCTGCCCCATAACAGATGTGTAAAGCTGAAATACCCACACAAGAGGGAATGCTTGCATTTGAAAGGGGCTATTACATCTGCCCTCAGGGCTCTGCCTATGGAAGGTCCTTTCATTCCTCTTATCTCCTTCTCATGTGTGACATGGGAAAGCAACCTTTTCTATTCCAGTCTTATCTCCTCAAATTTCTAGTGGAATGTTCAGTAAATGTTAGGGTAAAGGGTGAAGAGGCATCAGGGCTGGAGTGACACAGTCTGGGCTATCAGCCAGGTGTTTTATCACCTTTGCCATAAAGAGACTTTCTCAGTGGCCACTATGCCAAGGAAAATTCTGCCTGTAGCATCCATTTTCTGCCCAGAGGTCCTCTCTTGCTTTCCAAAATATCCCCATACCCTTCTTCTCCATATGTGCTGAGCTCCACAGGGGTTCAGGATGCCCATTTGGAGATAACAAGGCATTTTTAGACTACTAAATTTGGTTAGTGATTACCTGTGAAGGAAGCAGCAAGGATAACAGGGAGCCCCAGGACACAGCTGGGGTGCACAAGAGCTGTGGCATGGATTGCTACATATTTCTCAGAGCTGGGCTACTCTACTGTCCTCAGTGGCTGGCACAGGTCCCTTTATAGCCCTCACAATGTGACCTGAGCCCAGGACCCATTAAACCCCACAACAGTGAGGAAATGCCCATAATCTTGCAGGTTTGGGTCCTCAAAACCAACTTCTTTTTTCACATGTCTACAAACAAACAAGTCTGCTTTTTGTAGGATGCACATTTTTGTGCTGTGTAATCAAACAGCAGTGCACTGAGAGTTTAATGGACTTTATCACCTAACCACAGCAACAAATAGTCAAGGCTCACCCTGCAGGGTGTGTCCACAGTCCCACAGCAGTGGAGCAAAAACAGCTCCCTGGGGAAACCTTCCCCAGTGGAAACCCCATCCAGGACCTTGAACATCAGAGCAAAAATGAAAAAAAACCCTCCTGATTCCCACTATAAAAATCACCTACAATTTTATTCCTGGGAAGGTGATGCATGGAAGCAGAAATTGTACAGGCTGTGGTTACTCAGTGCTGTGCACCATCATTTTATAAATTCTCTTTCATCTCATCATTATCAATTCTCATCACCTTTATTTCCCTTTTCTGTCAAAATCCTGTACTAACTCCACCTTACTGAGCATGAAAGAGGAGGAATACCCATGGCAAGGAGCAGATTTTTGGTGGTGGCAGTCAAAGTGCACAAGCCCTCCAGCAGTGCCTGTGCTTTGGAGGCTGACCACAGCCTGGGGTCCAGAGGGGATTCATTCATCCTGAGGCACAAAAACATTTCCAAGTGCAGACTTGTTTCTCACCAGAGAACCACAACATCTAATTCATGATTTAGACTTTAATAGGAACCCTGCCTCCATTGCAGGGGGTTCTGTCTCACAAAAACACAATGGGAGAGTTTGCTTCAAACCTTTTTTTTTTTTTTTTCCCTTTTTGATGAGCCATAAGCTATTGACCTTTTCTGTAACATAAGGAGGTTGGTTGCTGGGCTTTTCTCTGTTAAAGTGCTAACATTTGTGTCTAACTATTAATTACCCAAGTGCTTTTTTTTTTTTTTAAAGTCATTACTCTAATTCTTAATATCAAATCCTCCCCTCAGGGGACCATTCCTTATTATTATCGCTATACATGGTTTCTAAGGTGTCCACCCACATCACAACTGATTCTGGAAGAAAGAAGCATGTGGTAGGAATTGCTTTGCCTACACAAGAAAGAACATTTCAAATTAGTGAAAAAAAAAAATATGCTGTGCAGTGACCAACATGGATGAGTGAGAGGCAAATCCCCTGGGGAAATGATACGGTGTTGAGCTGCTGAAGTGGATTTCCTCCCACCAGCACAGCCAAGAACTGCCCTGAACTGCCTCCCAGGCTGAGCTGCTTTCAACCTGCCACAGCTTGGAAGTGAGTGATGCTCAAATAGCAGCTCTGCTTAATGAGATGCTGGTTCTTTCTTTTCAAAGAGGCCCAAAATGTATTCATAAGCAATAAGCTGGTATGTGATTTAACCACTATCCCAGTGATTTACAGAGTGTTTAATTGAGAAGATTATAAAAAGCAAGAAGCCAAACAGCTCCATCAGGGCTTGAGCCAAATGCCAGCAAACTCAGATGAAAAATTCCTGTCCACATCAGAGGATATAAGGTCAAGCTCCATGGTCAAGCTAACAAATGTAACCATTCCAAAGGCCAGTCTTCTGTTGTCAAAATGCAACTGAAAAAGCATCTGACATCATGAGGATGTTCTTATTTATAGTCTGGCATAAAAGCCACCCCACTGTGCAGAAGTGCTTTAATTAACTACATAAACTATCTCAAAATATGAAAAAATCCATAGAATGATAATTGTTGGAGGAGAGAGAAGGAGCAGAAATAGCAGGATCTTCATGAACTGCAGAATACCTTTTTTACTTGGTTAAAAAATTTCACATTTTCATTTGGTTTTACATACCTTTTCATAAAGATTTTATTTCAACCTCTACAGATCATTCTTGGGGGAAAATATTCATCTGCTCTAAGTAAAATTTAATTAGCTGAAAACGGGTTTTATTGAATACTGTACTTTTTCCTCTTAAAATAAAATGTGGGCACTAGTACAAGTTTATAAATGTTAGAGTGAAATTGTGCAGCAGTCTATACAACAATTATCCCATTTAGCCTCCATTGGGTCGGTACAGTTTCTCTTCTAGCTTTGCAGACGGGGACACTGAGGCACAGGATTTTATAGTGCTACAGGGACGATGCATAACAGGCAAGATCAAAATAAAATAGAGCAGACTTGATCAAATGGGCAGGTTTCTGAAGTAGATGCAGTTCTCTGAAGTTCTTTTATCTAGGACTTTAAATAATGAATCACAATTTCTTTTCACTGCAAACATGGAAATGGGAGCATGAGCAAGGGTAAACTTCTTGTCTTTTGAAATGTACAATAGGATACATACAAAACTGATTACGTTTTCTCTAATTAACTTTAAAGTCTATTTCTTTCCTGCCAGTGGCTTGGGAAAAAGAAAAAAAACAAAGGAGGTAGGAAGAATAGTAAGAGCTCTGCAGAGAGAACTATAGACAGCACTTTGAAAATTTACTCACAGTGAAGCCCTGGCTCAGTTCCTCTCCCTGTTATCACTTCTGTGGATCTCCAGCACGTTTTGTGCACTCACTCCACTCCTGGGACTTCTCTTGAAGTTTCTGGGGCTCAGCGTGGGGCACTCGTGCAGGATTTTACAGACCTGTAAAATCTCTGGCAGTGCAGGCAGGAGGAGCTGGACTCAGCTCCAAGAGCACTGCTGTTACACACTTACCGTGTTCCTCCGAGTACAACACTTCAGTCCAGTGAGAAATATTGCTCTGCTTAGGAGTAACTGTGCACAATTCCCTCCTTCTCAAATGCAAAATCAGTGAGGAGTGGAAATAACTGATTTTCTCCCTAATCCTGGCAAGAACATTTGGAAGTTCCCACTGACACGTCCCAGCTGGATGTGCTAAGAGCTCCTACAAGGGGTCAGCACTAATCCCCGACACTTGGCTGTGCTCAGAGGGAAATGGTTCATGCAGAACTGGGTGGGTGCTGGGACGTCTGAAAAAATACATGTTTTATGCTGGGCTTTATCTGGGGGAATGCAAAAACAACTGTAAAAAAGTGTAATATTTTTGCTGGCCACAGTAAAAGATTAAATCCAGAAGTTCCCCCTTGGATATCCTATTAAAAATTAGCTCTTGCTTAGGGGCTGCAGCAGCAGATCACACCAGTGGTCCAGCAGCATGCACTGCTGTGAAAACACCTTAACTCTGGGAAGAGAAATCCTGCAACTGGATTAGGGAAACACCCTGCTCAGTCCCAGCCTGACCTTAAAAGCTCTTAAGTAGATAAATTCTTTTCCCCCCTTATTTCAGTGGAGGATGTGAATGACTAAGATAATTCATATTGGGGCCAACAAAAGAATAAAACAATTTTCAGTGCCCAGTTTTCTTAAGTAGGTTGTTGCCTGTATGGCTAAATTTTTATTTTTCAAAATTAGGAAAA
>NC_031769.1:7050192-7225803 GCF_001522545.3 Parus major | reverse complement strand
TTATATTATATTATATTATATTATATTATATTATATTATATTATATTATATTATATTATATTATATTATATTATATTAATAAAGGAATAGTTAAAATTAATAATAGTGTTAGGAGATCAGTACCATCAGTATATGGCACTGGAGTTCCAGATTTCCCCAGCAGCTTGCAGGAGAGATCCCTGCTCCACATCTGGACCTGCAGATGCTATTTGGGTACCCATAAATTACAAGTAGCTGGCACCTGCAGTGCTGCAGCTGGGGGGGGTTATGAGACGAGCCCTGCAGAAATGTTTATGATGGAGACAGCTGCAGGCAGCTCTCAGCAGCCAGAGCCCAAAAGCAGCAGCGCTCAGAGGAGCAGACGGGACAGGGCTGGGGCCAGCAGATGGCAGCCGGAGGCAGCAGCGCGGTTTTGGGGATGCGAGGAGGGAGGAGAATGGGAGCTGAGCCCCTGCACACCCCTGCCCAGGGAAATGGGAACTGCGGGGCTCAGCCCCCTGTGCAAACCTCCAACCATCCCGAGCAGAGGGCAAACGAGTCAAAGCAGCAGGGCTTTCGACCCCAAGAATACCAAGAGGCTGTGAGAAAGCTGAAATAACAGAAGGGAGGTACTAAATCTCTGTGATCTCTTCTACCCCGGGCTTATGTTAATTTTTAAATCGGATCCTTTGAGTCTATGGCAGTGGCATCTATTAGCTGTCCTATACAGACTCAGCGTTTACTTTGACAACAGCTCCTGTGGAAGAATGTACCAGTCCTATATAAAATCCCATTTGGGAACATATCTACTGAGGACAAATTGGTTTGTCAGACTTATTGAGAGCTCAAAATGAAATCTGGGAAACATTGGTATGAGCTCCTTTTGACTTCAGGCACAGCCTGGACCTGGAGAGCCTGCAGGACGTGGCAAAAATAATTAGAAAATTCCCTTTAAAAAACAATTTATGCTGGCAGATTAATAGCATGTTATTTAAAAAGTGATGCCAGATATTAGGTTAATTGGCTTCCTTATTAGTTAGCCTCAGCAGGGGAGTCGCAAGGGCATGAGCGGGTACAAATCCTAAACTGCCTGGCCCTTCTGATGAGGCAGATCATAGCTGAGGATGGGGAAGGGGACAGAGAGGGAGCACAGGAAAAGGGACACTGTCACAGCCTGTTTCCAGGAGTGATGGTTTGCTGAGCAGGAGGACACTGTGGAGGGGAGGGGGTTTGTTCCCCAGCAGTCACTGCCTCAGCCTGCAGCTGGAGAGATGCCACGGGCACACACCAGCAGGGTGTAAAGCTGTGCCTGCCTGTAGAAGAGGAAAAACTGAAAACAGTTTGTAAAAATGGCAAAGGGGCTGTTGCTCAGTGCAGAATTTTGTCACTGCTATTACAGACAGGTGGAGGACAAGGATGGCTGCTTGTGGATGGCAAATTCAACCATGGCCAAAGATCCTGGAATGTCAGACTGAACTGAACCTGGTGCTGTCAGTGTGCCCTCAACAACCTTCATCCACAGATATCCACCACAGCAACATTCCTGTGTTAAATATTATATAGGTCAGGAAGAGGTTTTTATCCCTTCATCCAACAGAGGCTCTACTTTCAGCTGATGTATTTCACCACCATTACATCACGTTCAATCTTCACCTCCTAGACCTGTCCTCTCTGTTCATGCACCACCCTAAATACCCACAGAGCTCCACAGGAAGGATAAATGCCCATGTCCCATGGAAATGGCAGTGTGCTGCCCTTTCCACCACTCACATGCACCATGATCATCTGGAAGGTCAATGAAATTGTCTTTCCACGATATAGTTTACAATGCCTGTGCATGTATCCAAAAGCCTGAACTGCAAACCACACCTTTTACCCACATGAGATTCATTGATCCTTCCAGCCCCTCTTCAGCTCGTGGTCTCCTGATCCACCACCACATCAGGCTGTGGGGACACCACTGCCTGACACCCCTGTGTGCCTTCTGGCGTGCCCTCACTTTCCAGATTTCCCCTTTATGCTGGAAACTTCTCCACATCCAAGATGGATCTCTCCTGACACATCCAACCCTTCCGTTCCCTGCACCACTGCCCAACCAAACACAGAGAGCAAGGGGAGCCACAGCTGGCTGCACAATAGAGTTATAGCTGGGAGGAACAAGGAGCTGGTTGTCAGGGACAAAGAAAGGTCATGCACTAGTAGAAAACTTCTTGGACCACTGTATTGTGAATTTTTAGCATTTCTAATACATCTTATGTATGATACTTCTATTTTTTCCACCTTTGTTTTGTCTGGAAGAGAACTGTGCTGTCAGTCAAGCTTTTTTTGCTCTTAGCCAGGTTTGCTGCAGACACAAAGCTTATGTGCTCATGCTGTGTCTTCATCCTGGTGCTGAACACTTTCAGCCCACAAGCTACTACTCAGATACATTGCCAGGAAGATGGAGTTTTCAAAAACTAAGCATATTGAGTAAATTCCCAGAAAAAACCCAGCCCAACCAACCAAGCAACACAAAACATAACCAAACCAAACAGACTGAGACAAACAAAAACCCAAACAAACAAAGAGATAGCAATTCACACACACACACAAACTACACTCCCCCAAAAAAATAAAAAAAGGAAAGCAAAAAACAAAGAGCAGATTGCAGCAGGGAAGGGAGGAGACTGAAGAAGTCTGGAGTGTGTCACATGGACACTACAGCTTCTGCAGGGTTGATGGTGAGAAATCTAATTTCCATGTTCCAACCATACATAAAAAAGATTTAACATCAAGCTCATGACTTTTTGTGCTGAGTGGATCACAAGATGCAAGCTGGAGGGAAGCAGGATGCACAAGCTACAGGGCTCAAAGATTTTAAATCATGGATGTCTCTAGTTTTTGTACAAAGTATTGTCTGTCACTAAGTAGAAGACAAAGAAGTTTGTTGTTGTTGTTGTCTGAGGGTTTTGTTGGGTTGCAGGTTTTTTGTGGGTTGGTTTGTTTGGTTTCTCGTATTCATTTTTTTGGTTTGTGTGTGGATGTGTGTGGATTAGTATGCTGAGACAAATCCTTGAGCAGTACCTGAATGTAGCTAGGATTTTTATGCAGAAAAAATGCTGAGAGATGTCTAAATATCTGTACCTCTCCATTGTTAACCCCACTGGTTACTGTACCAAAAAAAACAGATTGGAAAGAGGGCAGGGGAGTAAAAAATGTAGATGTTGCACTGTCTGATTTCTAGGCCTTTTGTCCCTAAGACAACATATCCATGTTGAAAAGTGAGTTCCCCTGAGGACTGCCCAGTGGGAATGCTGCTGATCCATGGTGCTCACAACAGTGGGAGCTGCCTGCAGGAAGCAGAAGGAAACCCTGAGCACACAGGCATGGCCAGGACCCTGCCTTTTCCCAGGGTAAGCCCCTGGAGGCAGAAATCAACAGGTCTTTGGAACATGTTCCAGTGTTTTCCCGAGTCCCAACCCATTTAATGCAGTGATATTGGTGAGAGAAAGCAGGTAGGAACAGAAGGGGGAGGTTCACACTGGATATAAGGAGAAAGTCTGCCCTTAAGGACAGTCAGGCAGTGTGACAGGCTGTGCAGTCCCCATCCCTGCAGGTTTTCAAAATCCAGCTGGATAAACCTCTGAGTAACCTGGTTTGAGCAGGAGGAGGGACCTCAAAAGAGTGTTTCCAGCCTGAGTTACCTGGTGATCCTATAATCCCTCTGCATACTAACCAGAAGGACTTTTTAAAATCTTGCATATTTTGACAGCTATTTCAAAGATCCAAAACACCTACTGTCTGTTTAGCCATAATGTATAATGTATAATGTATAGTAATGGCCACTAATCTCAGCAAGTATGTAAATGAGTCATGTGCAGTGCACTACAGACAAGGCAGAGCACAGCTACATTGTCCCTTTTTATCATTTCTGCACAGTTATCACCTTTAAGACACTTAAAACACACAACCTGACAGCAGCTTGCTGGCTTTAACTTCATACTTAGCAACAATGACTTGAGGGATTTTGCTGTGTAAGTTATGCATTTCCACTGCTGCTATGGAAATGTCACCCTGAAATGCTCTGTTCCAGCATGTGCCTACATGTGACTCTGGTGTGGTGGCATCCCATTCCTGACCAGCTGGGACACTGCTTGGATTGCATATAGGAGAGGAATGTATCTTTTAAAGGAAAAGAAGGTAGACACTAAGAGAAACCCTAATCATAAACCCTAAAGAAACAAGGCAGGTGACATGAGTGGTTGGGTGATGGAGTTGGAACCACAGGCACCACAAAGACGTAAAAAGGGAGATTAAAAAAAACCTGCAACTAATCAAAGCTAAAGAATCAAAGAATCATAGAATGTTTGAATGGTCTGGGTTGTTAAGGGACCTTAAAATCATCCAGTTCCAGCCCCCCTGCCCTGGGTAGGGACACCTTCTCCCAGACCAGGCTGCTCAAAGTCCCACCCAACCTTTGAACACTCCCAGGGATGGGCAGCCACGACTCCTCTGGGCATCCTGTGCCAGGCTGAATAACACTCAGAGGAAAAAAAATATCCCCAATATACAGTCTAAGCCTGCCTTTTTTCAGTTTGAAGCCTTGTCCTAACGCTCCATGCCCTTGTAGAAAGTCCCTCTCCAGCTCACTTCAGGCCCCCTTCAGGCACTGAGAAGCTGCAATGAGGTCTCCCCAGAGCCTTCTCCTCTCCAGTGCTCTGGTGAGTGGCCAGCCATGGCTCTCAGCCAGACACCACCACATCTATATTCTAGACAAAAACCCTGAAATCTGGAATATGAAATTCATGTAGTCTGACTCTCTGGGGAAGCTGACTACTTCTGTTTCCAGACTTCATCATCTTTTGCACAGCACACAGCTCGGTGGATGCTGCAGCTGAAAGCCAGGCCATTGCAAAGGGTTGTCACAGGAAAGCATTTGTCACAATACACATTGTTTTGCAGGATTCTTAATGGCTGAGTTTTTAAATGAAGACATTGAAAAATTGCTTACCCATGAGGTATTTTGCTGAGGACATAATATGCTGTATATGAATGCTGATACACCTGCAAAACAAAATTAAGAAAAAGAAAACAACAAAAAAAAGAGATTAGTAACTGTCACCTGTGTTAATAGGGCTCGTTTTTTTGCAAAAATAGTCTAGCATTCTTGGCTGAGAAGCTCTCCTAAACACTTCAGAATCTGTAGTAGAAAAGAACAATGCATTAATCCACTTAAAGCTGTTGTGTGTTTCTCTTCCTGCCCTTTATTACAGTGTTTGGCAGATCATGCACACCCAGATGCTCGGTGTCGTTTCCATGGCTACCAGGTCTTTGATTAAACTGGGGGCACACGGGCTCTGCAAAGGCTAAATATAGAGCAGCCATTAATGAGGACACCTTGGTCAGCTGGAGACATTCTCCATCACTGGAACTAGACACAACGCCTGTTTTCTCTGCTTTATTTCCACATAAATAAAGCAGGGAGCGGTGCTGGGGATATCAGAGTGGGGTGTCAGGCCCCTGTCAGTCAGGAAATAAAACTGTATCGAGTCAAGGCATGAAGTTGACCTCATATTTCTATGACCTGCTAAGTTGCATCTTCATATCCATCTGTGCTCTGTGGGCCTTGGGGAGGAGCTGGCCAGCTTGCACAGCAGCTCATCTCACAGGGCCAGTTTATTACTTATTTTCTATAGTAAACAATAACACCAGAGTCAATGCCAGTGATTTAGGAGATGGTGATTTTCCACTGGTGACAGAAGTCCCTTACAGTGATCAGGAGTCAGGGCACCAGTGTGAAAGGTCTGAATATGAATAATTTTATACAAATTTATACAGGGAGTCACTTTTTGAAATTATGTCCTGTTGCTATATGCAAGTAAATAAATAAATCTCCTAGCAATCATTTCATTTGGCTTCTACTTAAATATTAAACCATTTTTGCTGTCCAGAAACTCTCAGAAAGCATCCTGTCCCAGAGGACAATGAAGAAATTTCTTCAATACTTGCTTCACCAAGCAAGTTTGATCAAAATTATTTTTTCCTAGGCTACTCTGTTTTTGAACAAGTATTTTTTTAAGGCTTATGCCAAAAACCATGAGAAGTGCTGGAAGGTGCTGCCAGCCCCAGCAGATGCCATGCCAAGCACATCTTCAGTATCACAGGCAAGTGTGACTCACTGCCTGCCACTCTGGAGGGCAAACCTGCACTGTGGTGTCCAGAGCAGCCCTGCAGCTTCTGGGCTCTCAGTGAGGAGGCAGATGAACATGAGGCACATCAGTAAACACAAGGCACATCATCCTGCAAATACCAAGTCAAGCTTCTCTGCTACAAATTGAAACCAAACACTGAATCCTTACACTACTGCACGAGCTCCCTGAAAAACAGGCACAGAGGTGAAAGCATTGGATTTCTACCTATGACATGCAGACACTGATGCTGGATTGATGTGATTTACTTCTTCCCTGTGCAATTCAGTCCCTCCATTACAAGGACATCATGAGGTCACATCCCCAATTCCTGTCTCCTTCAGGCACTCAGATCCATAAGGACTCTTCACGCAAGGTGAATCTCTGGTGTGTTGGTACCAGGGAAGGTCTTGGAATACAAGTGAATTCACCATAATCCAGCATTTATTTTAGTACAAGTGTCCTTTTTAGATCCACCTGTGTCAGATGATGTCAAATAAATTACCATTTTCTCATCCTCACCCAATCATATCAAAGAGCTCTTGAATCTTCTGATGTCAATACCTGAGACCTGGCTGATGCATACAGCCTTAGAGTTTATTCCAGCTTTGATGAAGTCCTAAAACTGATTGCAATTCCTTAAATGAAAAGCACTGGAAGACTGAATCTGCCTACAAATCTGAAAGACCTGGTAATACACTGTCACTAAATACTGAGACACTTTTGTCTTCCAATATCCTGGCAGTAGGTTGGATAAAATGATGTAGATATATAAATTCTGATCTGAGGCTTGGAGGGTTGTTTAAGGTAATAAGCCATGTTGTGTTGTCAGACAACAGAGACATGAGCCCCCCAAAATGAGTATGAACAGATGCCTCCAGGGGAAAATCAAAAAATGTGGCAGAGGGAAAAGAAACAGCCAGGGAAGTTTTGAACAGGACACCTGCTGATGTCCTTGCTTGTGGCACAGGGTCCTACAGCCCTGTTGGAGAGTTCAGAGCTGTCTTAGAGGCATTAATGGAGACTGAGGCAAAACATTCCCTTTGCTGAGAGAGCTTAGGACTGAGGAAAACAAAAGTTGCAGGACATTCAATGTCCTATTTTATTTTCTGAATGTCATTTGTCATCATCTTGGGTCTTTGGCCAGACTCACATATCTCACATCAGCACAGTCTTCAGAGGCTTGCATCTGACAAAGTTCACCCACAGGAGCAAAATTTTCTCAGAAAAATCCTTACAATATGTAGGTTTGCTTACATTAAAAAAATAATTACTTGTATGAGCAAAGATTTCAGGATCAGACATTTCTTATTAATATTACAGTTGTTAAGGGCACAAGCACATCCAGCTCAAAAATCCCTCTCAGCCCAACTATTTCAAACCTACCTGGAAAATACTCTGCCAGCAAAGGTACTAATCAGACAGAATCCAAGAGAAAAATCACTTTATGTCTTTCTGAGAAATTAAATGGCTGCTTTCCTCTTACATATGCAAACCAAATGAAGTTAACTGAACTTTCTGAGAGGATGACTGTGTTTGCTTAATATCTCTACTAAATTTCTGCTGGGGTGAAGATGAATTTAGCTATTCACTTAGCAGCAGGAGAACCCCACAGCAGGGAAAAGTGCAGGGAAGAGATGAGCATTCTTCCAAAATCCAAACTGAGCCTCAGAGCATGGAGCGTCTTTAAAAGTTAGTATTCACTTCATTAAACCTGTCTGTTTCTGAGGCTTGGCCAACAAAAACAGCTGTATAAACTCTCTGTTCCTCTGTTCTGTCAAAGAGTGTGGTAAAAGCCATTGACAGATTTGATGCTCTCAGCCTGATTTTTAGCTGGATTCCAGAAGCATTACAGCTCCTCTCTGCAGAGAGGCATATTTGGGGGTAGCAGAGGTTTCTCTGCTCTGTAGATTCTGTGTGTCAAGCCATCATGAGTCAGAACAGGTTTGAGAGTGCTCTGAAGGGCTCTGGGTATCACCACAACCAGGTCACAGAAGCTCCCATGCCAGCTGTCACCAGCAAGTGCTGTAAAAGTCATTATGACAAAACCATTGGGCCAGAAACACTCTCCCACTGGGCTTCTCATCCCAGGTCACAGCACAGATATTGTTTACTTTCAATCTAAATTATGCCGTGCAACACGTGCATGTTTACACTGAAATTATAAAAGGACTGAGAGACACATCTATCTGTTCCACTGAAGTCATGGCAAGGCAATTATCTCTCAAAAATTCAGGAGAATGCAGGGCTAATTATATGTGACAACACCTTGTTGTGAAGCCACTGACCTCCTTTTATGCAACCAACAGAAGAAACCTGGACCTGGTCAGATGACAGCAGAAATGGAAACACTGCAGCACATGGAGCAGCAGAGAAGGGCATGTGCCCCTCCCATGCCACCAAATTCCAAAGGAACAGGGAAACTGTGGTTCCAACAAGGTACACAAACAAAATGGCAGAGGAAATTTCTGTGCTTTGTCACTACAGAGCAAAGCATGGTGTGAATGGTAACATCTCCTTGGATTCACTTGTTTATTTCTGTGAGGATACAGGTCCTTGTCCAGCAAGGCTTACTGAAACAGAAACTATATATTACTTAAGCACAGAGTGGATTTGGACTCATTAATTCCTTGTGACTCTTCATATACTTTAAATTAGAATCCACAGCTCTTCTTTTTGCCCCAGAGTAACTGCAGAAATAGGTGACACATAGCCAAGAAATTTGTGAAATGGGTTTTCAGCACCTTATGGCTGGTATGAAAGATTGCACTACCTGCTGAGGGTTTGTCATAAGCATCAGAAACAAAGAAAGGGTTTAGTTTACACTTCCATCTCTGTCTGTCAGTTTCTGTCTCACTTTGTGGGCTGATGCCAGGCCAGCACCAGCAATAATCAGCACTTATGGAAGGCTTTCTTTAATGTTTGCATGACAAGGTGCTGAACAGATACAAAGAAGAGGCACCTCATTTCAAGGAGGTTTACAAACAAAGTAAGGGGGAAAAAGCCCGTGGAAGAACTCTCCCCAAATCAGCTCAATCCACTCATCTTCCAGCAGGCTTTTCTACCAAAAGAGCTGATTTAGGGTCTTACCACCTGGCATATAAAACAGCCCATGGATTTGGGATTAAATCCACGTGGACTGGCTGCCATGAGCTCATGATTGTTACTTACTTGAAAAATACAGGAATAAAGCATGCTTTGCATCCATTTCCTAAATGGCTCCATAGAGCCACCTGGCCCTTTGTAAAGTAGTGTTATTTACATTAAAGAATTACCCAGAAAACTCACAAAAAAAAAATTCCATAAAACTTAGAGCTCACAAGGGACCAGTACAGGGCAGAGCAGAAGTGCAAGCTGTTTTCAGCTTGCAAGACTAAACACAAAATTTCCAGTGTTTAGTGTCTTTCTTTTTCAGGAAGCACACATTTAATCCAAAAAGCCATCCCAGTGGTCCCAAATAAAAATGAACACACCAAATAGTCATCAGAAAGAAAAGTGTACAACCGTTTGCCTGATAATAGCAAGAATATATTTTAATGTAATTAATCATAAAGCACTGAGGATTTATCTGGGTAAAATGACTCACATTTTATTCTGTAACAATAAAATATATCAGCAAATAATAGATCCCCTCAGGATTCTTAACAGACCCTGGCTGACTCAGGAATGTATCTGGCTTTACCCTGTGTAGTAAGACAGTAAAAATATATCACAGTGGCTGGTGAAACAGGAGCTGCCAGATCCATTAAAAGGGTTTCCCACAAAGAGTCTCTAAAAAGACATTTGCTGGAAATAGATTATACAGCCCATTTTCCTACTTATGCTATGAGCAGACAAATCCCCAAATGCACACATGAATGTCAAACCAATTGAATAATCCCAAACATTTGACATAATTACATATTCCACCTTTCAAAATGGTCCTGGCGCCCTTAAACAGTAACTAACGCTGTGATGCAAAATATGCAGGTAAAAGATGATTTGCCTTTTGGCCTTTAGTATCTGTGATATTTAAGAAGGCTCTGAAGCTGACAGATTAACAGGGAAAAGAGAATAAAGAATGCAGGAAGGCTGCTCATGCATTTTGTACCTTGTTTTCTCACAGTGGCATTAAAGGGAGGGAAAAACAAGTTCAGGAGGAAAATACCAAGCAAACATTAGCCAGAGGTTGTGGTTCCTTCTCCTGCATGGACATACCATGTGTGTAAAGGATACCACACTGTCACATGGATTAATCAGTCACCAATAAACAAATCTGATGTTCACAGGGTAACTATGTTGTTCATACAGATCTTCCAGGAGAGAAAGGGGTAATTATTTGACTAAAAATAGATCTCTGCCACAATCTGTTATGGTAGTCTGTGGAGGATTAAAGTAGGTTGCTCTACCTGTTTGCAGAATGTTCTGTATCTTTTACGAAAGTGAACATTTAAGAACTGAATTTTCACTTAATGTGTCATTATCATTTGCCTTGATCAAAATTCTTTATGATACCATTGGTTTCATTGAACCTTTCTGTTCTGTTGAGAAGAAATACTTCTTTTGCCATTACATGTTGAACTGGCCCTCCAAAGGGATGAAAAATCCATTCCTGTACCTGACCAACAACGTCTGTGTAATGTTTGTTCAGTTTTTGTACTTTCATTCTTCCCTCTATTTGTGATTTAGAGCACAAGGGGTTACCTCTGGCTGAGACATGGTTGGTTAATGGTGTTTTCATTTTTTTCCCTCAGTGGAGACAGAATGGTCAGCAGTGTTCTCCTCAGCCCAACTATTTTTGTAAAGGATTTTATTTTATTGCTAATGGGCACTCCATAGTAACCAGCTTGGAATTAGATTCTCAGAAACATCATGCTATCTTTTCCTTTTGTGTCACTGCAATAAAAAAAGATAAACTACCAAAATCCATACTGGTGTTTTATGCCCTGCACTCACTGAATCTTGATTGCTTGCAAGAACAAAACAAATCAATAAAGCCGTATAATTTGAGATGTCTTCAACATTCTCACCTTTCAGATTCATTGTGATACTGACCTATTTTGCTTCCTTCTGAGACAGCATATTCTCTTTTGTCCCTGCATTGAATTATCCCTTTACACTTTATCACTTCTCCAGTAATGCACCTCCAGTGCAGTCTCATGCTGTGTGTCAACCTGCTCCTACAGCCCTCTAAGGCACTCTTCCCATTTCTCCTCGTGCTTCTAATAAATTAGAAATCCCATAATGAAAAGCTACCAACGAGCATTTCCTGAGCATTGGTTCAGCTGGCAGGCAATAGCCCACAGCTGCCATCTAACACCTGATGTGGGATGCTCTTACCTGCTGTGCCTTATCCAGCTGATCAGCCACATGTGGGATGTGCTCACCGCCACAGAAAGGGCACTCTGGCTCTGCTGGGACACTCCAGACAGGCTGGGGAGCTCAGGGAAGGGCAGAGATGGGCAAATGGGTTTGAGCAAGAAAGTTGATGAGAAGAAGGGGTCTCTGAATCAATCAGCTGGTTGCTTGTGCTATAATTGTCTCTGTATTCCAGAGGAATTAATTTAACATTTGTGCAAAAGGAGGAAGATCTATACTTGGGGAACACATGTATTGCAGTTGTTAAGGGAACTAATCCTTTTTCTTGCAAACAGGAGGGAAGGATCCCAACCCAGCAGTGTAGCTGAGCCTGGGAGGGGTGGCACAGCCAACACTAACCTGCCAGTGCCTCAGAGAACCTGGTCCCAATCACAGCAGAGAGGACCAGGAGCTGCTCTACTCATAGCCAGTGTCACAGGAAATCAGCAATTGGGTGTCTCCAGAGCCAGGAAGAAACATTAGCAATTGATTTGGAAGAAGGAAGTAATAGTGCATTAAGCAGTGGATCACCAGGACCTGTCTCTATTTTTCAAATCTTTTAACCATTTAATCTCTTAAGACCAAAAATTAAATCACTGTCCTTGTTGTTTAAAGCACACCCAGGACAGCTCTCCAGCCATGCAGAGCTGTGAATGCCCTGCCACCCACGCCAGAGAGGCTTCCTTGGAGAACAATCTCCCATCAAGGTGACATCAGGGACAGACAGCACATTCCTGCCATGGGGGAAGGACATTTTGGAAGCATTTATAACACAAGCTGAAGCTGACGGTGCTGGGGTCATGCGCCACAGGCAGCACGCACGGTTAATATGTAAATCTCTCCCACAAACATACAGAGGCTGTGCTGGGATTAAAAACCGATTTTTTAAGCACCAAACCAAAGGTCTCTGAAACATCAAAGCCAAGGAGTTATTCCTTTACAAACAATCTCGTCTCAAGTTTGCAAAACAACGGTAAATAAAGTGTGATGGCAACATCCACCACGGTAATGGATGGACTGCCGTGTTGTAAGAGAATGCTGCTAATTCACCTTCCACAAACTGATTATCTATCTCAGTTGTTTCATGATAATAACTCTTTATTAAAAGATTACTTTTCAAATTACACTGTTGAGAGCCTTATACTGCTGACAAGGCCAGAAGGGAATTTTGAGGCCAGCTTGAGGATTTATGACTTTGTGACGGCAGCGGAGTGGAGTGGATGCTCTTTTTGTTACAAATGCAGCTCCAGAAGCAACTTAGGCTGCAGGTATTAACATACAGCTCGTGTGCCAGCTCTCACCCCTCGGAGAGCGTTAATCCAATCTGCCAACTGCTGCTGCACTCTAATACAGCTCTGCCCTGCCAAGCAATTACAAAAGCCTCCTTTTGCTCCCGAGCCACCTGTCCCTCACAGCGCTTCACTGGCACCACAGAGCCCTTGCAGTCACTGCCTTAAAGGACGACTGCTCCATTTTTAACTGGTAAATAAAATGGGAGCTGCAAAGCACTCTGTAGGATATTTGTGCACTTGTTGATGCTCAGGTTGTTGGGAAGTAGCTGAAATGAAGTTACAAAGAATTACAAATGAGGGTTATCAATAATGAGCTTCTTCTTTTGTTGATCTTTTAAAACTTTTATCAATATTAACATTACAGATATAATCTCTCAGGTTTCTCTGCCCACCCTCTATTTAGAAACATAGAAATGAGAATGAAATTATCTACATAGCTATGATTCTAACACACCAGACAATATATCTAAGGAAAAGAAGTAAAAGAACAAACATTATTATGTATTACTAGCACAAAAGTAACATAAGGCCTAATAAAACTTTTGGAAGGAGATAGCAATTATCCCAAATACAGGGAACACAGAACACCTTCAGATCTGTACAAACACACCCACAGAAACACACAACCATGAGCCTGGGAATATCTGGGATCCTAAAAATCGCTGTATTGGGCCAGATCCCAAGTCCATCCAGTTCACTACCCTGGCTCAGTAGCCCAAAACCAATTCTGACAGAAGACAGAAGAGTAGAGTTATCTGATTTACAGACATCCTTTCCCAAAATACTTTCCCAGGCTCTTGCACTTTGCAGCTTGGAGTGCCTCTCTTTGCAGCTGTCTGCCTTGAAGGATGTCCCTGCCACTGACCTCTCCAGCCACTCTTTACAAGCATTTACCCTTTTTGCACCTACAAACTCATGCAGCAGCTCCACTTTCCCAGACAATGATGCCAAAAGCTTGTGCAGGGTATGATTCCTCTCAGCAGCCTTTGATGTTTATTTTAGCCTTAGAATTACACCCTGAATTATACAGTTTATAGAGGGATAGCTGGTGGAGATGGGAGTTTACAGGGTTCACATCCACATTCACTTGGCTGACTCTCACCTTCACTGTCTTTGGAGCTGCAAGTCTGAGGGCTGAAGGACACCATGAGAAATCAATGCTTAATACAGCTTTTAATGATACATTAGATAATGCCTTCTTTCAAATAAATATTTCTTGAGCTGTGTGGACATTGACTGTGGAAATATCCTCAAAGCCTCTTTTTTGTAAAGTTTACAATGCAAATGGAAAAGCTTTGTAGCAATTATGTGAGAGCCAAGCCATAAAAATGTGCTGAATGCTTAGTACATCTAATTAATTTATTCATTTTAAAATAATTTGCTTTACAGTTAGAAATTGACAACTACAGAACCATGGCCTATGTTCTTTCTATTAAAATTTACTCTTAGCATGTAAAAATTGCTTTTTCTACTGTAGCAGTTGAGAATGTGAGTATTACAAAGAAGTTAGCACTGGCATTGAAATTTTTAAAGTTAGTCCTAGGCTGAGGGCACTTTTAGAAGACTCAGAGAAAAGAATCTGAAACTAGAAAGATGATCCCGTCAGAAAGCATTAGAGAGCAACAGTTTAAAAGCAGTGAAGTGGATGTGAAAGAAATGAAAATATTCAGATGCATGCTAGGAACCTTGGTCAAAAATCTGTTCAGTGAAAGATTCAATTTCCAGCTCCATGTGAGATCAGAAGACTCAGAGCTGTATCTCAATGTACACACAGATCTAATTCACTGGAGGAGACAATTCTCTATTCTGACATAAAGAAAACAAACTGAAATCCCATAGAAGGCAGAAGACATTTTATGTGTTATCTTTGTGATGCTGTGGGCAATTTCCATGGGGTAAATGGTCTGTGGTGGTGATGAGCCTCTCTCTGGAGAGCAGGGAGACAGCAAAGGGGAGAGCACAGAACCTGCTCTGCTCCTTGCCTGCTGCAGAGCCCTTCACAGCACTGCCATCAACAGCATCACTCTTCCTCTCCTGCACACAAAAATAAGAGGACTCGTGCATTTAAAGCTATGCCTAAAGCCCAATGGTGCCTCTCCCTTTTCAAGAAAGAGCTTCTTTTGAGCAGAGAATAGAAGAAAAAAGAATAGGAGATTCCATTTTCAAATCTGGGTCATTAACTGCCCAAGGAGGAACATTAATTATTGGTTTTAACATCAAGCTGGTAAAAGCAGAGTTCTGCAGGCAGTTAAAGAGATAAAAGGCACTTGTTCAAGGTAAACACAGAGAGCCACACACTCCTTGGCTTTAGGCATGGAACTTGGCTAAAGAGGAGAACATTTACATCAGAAGATTTGCATTTCTGAGGACAGAAACTTCATTGGGCTGCCTTGCATAGCAAGAGCTGTTCTTCCAGAAGAGGGCACTAAATAGATATTTTCTTACAATTTCAGTGATTAAAAATTAAAAAAATAAAAAGAACTGGAAATCAGAAGAATTAGACTGCTTCATATGTTTCTGCAGAGACACCAGAATTAAATTCTTTCTAGTTTTGCTTTCTGGTACTTTCAAAATCACTGTTGTTTTCTCATTTTGTACGCTATTCCTAATATATATCTTTCCTTAACATTTTAAAATAACCACCTATACTCATTATGATCCAGCACAAACCAGGATGTTCATTGTCCCTAAAAACTCAGGAAGCAAATTTATGCTAAAAATCAGGAACTCTTCTCTAATGTAATTCTGAAGCCTCTCTATGTTGCAAGGAATCTAATTATTTGTTAGATTTTAATTTTTTTGAATAATTTTCATACTGGTATTTATTTCAGTCCTCATAAAGCAAAGTTACCCCATGTTCCACTAAGACAGATTCCCATACAAATGCAAGAAAGAAAACTGATTATTTTACTGCCGTCCATCTGATTTTGACTATCTAGGAAACCTCACACATTATCTTGTGAAGGCTTTATTCAAAAACAAATTGCCATTTATTTTTAAGACACTTTGTGAATCTTATTAGGACATTAATCTCTACCAGTTTGTTCAAGTTAGCTCCTCCACACACTCAGAAAAGGAAGAAGAATGAGAACTAGAACCTTATGTGAGCTAAGAAAAATTGGTTATTTTTGTATCATGGTGTTTTGCCTTGAGGCTTTTTTATTTTTCCTTCCCTGCTTGATGAAAATCTCATTTACTAAAGAAAATATTTACAGAGGGAGACTGCTGATAGCTGATACTGATACATAATACACCTATGTACTTTTGCATGACAGGCTAATTATTTCTGAGTTTGGGTGCTCCTCTAGTCTTCCGTGGAGCTGTGGATTTGCTTTCCAGTTTACTGATGTGTATCTGTGCCTGTGAATAAATGCAGGATACAGTTTATTGGCCTTTGCTACATAAGCAAGGCTGTCCAACTTAGGCTGAAAAACAATTTTGCACTCAGTCATGTTTGTGCAATTTCTGTTGAAGTCTCCCAGCTCAATTCAGGAGGCTTCAGGTTTAGTTCTAATTCAATTTATCTGCATTATTAGGAGAACAGCAAGGGTTTAATCCATTGTTTTTAATAGGAAAGCAGTTAAAGCTCAGCAACTGAAGTCAGAAGACTCAGTTTTCAATGCTCTGCATTTCAAGATTTTAATGCTCTGCATTTCATGCAGAGTATTTTGTTGCAATGATCAGACTAAACAGTCCCTGGAGTGGAGAGAATGGAGACTCGCTAAGAAATGGGAGTTTGGTGCAGTTTTACCAAAACTATGGTATCCCTATGCAGGGAACAGGCACCAGCAAAACTGGGATGTGGGGATGGAGAACTGCAGGCTGTGCTGAGCTTTGCTTCAGGCAAACACATCATGCTGTGTTTCATGAATGCACCCAGACCATCATTTCAGAAGCACAGACTTCCCTCTGGAAACACCCCCATAAAGCAGGGAGTGACAGAGCTAAAATTCTGGTATCCAGAGTGGTTTGACTCCTGGCCCATGAAAGAGCTGTGGGCCCTGAGCCACCACAGTGGCTGTCACCAATAAATCATAGAAGGGTTTGGGCTGGGAGATCATCCAGATCCAGATGTCTCTGCTGTGGGCAGGGACACCTACTCCAGCAGGTTCCTTCAGTGTTGAGATGATCCCACCCCAAGAAGACCTGCTGAGAATGAGGAAAGCACCCATTCTTTGCATTTTAGGGGTGCAAACACATTTTCCATGGATTTTCCACAAGCAGCCCCCAACCCAGCCATTCCTCCTTGCTGACACTCACTGCCTATCCTGTCCCTTTTGTTAAGAATGGGAAAAAAAGACTTGAGATGTGTCTTTTATTACCAACTTTTTTTTTTCTTCTTCTATTTCTACTGAATTACAATGACCCTTAATTTTAAATAAAACCCATGCTCCATGGCTCAAGGATCCTAACTACCAAAATGTCCCTACAGTATATTTTTTTTAGTTCCTAGTCCCCCTCTATCTTCTTGTTTAAACTGTTTTTTCTTTCTCTCATTAAATCAAGCTGTTCCAAAGCAGAAGAATTGCTGTCAAATGCAAAGAACCATTCAGGCTACATAAAGGAACACAGTTTCTCCTGGAATTTTGTCAGGATTTCAAATGAACCATGAAGGTCCTCCAAACCAAATAAAGAATTGGTTTGACTTGTTTTCTTCCCCTGTATTAGTCCAAGACTGGACTTGAAATTTAGCAACATGAAATTTGTTTCTGTAGTTTCTCCCTCAAAAGAAAACTCTAGGATTAAACTTGTCTGTAATTATTGCTCCACTGGCCTGTAACTATGTCCAAAAATTTATTTTTTAAACAAAAAATTGGACAGAAATTGGTGGAGTGTTGACTGCTGAGCAGGAGGAACAAATACTCTCACCATTTGATAACATGTTTACTCAATTAAAGTGGGTATCCATCCTTCCATAGCAAGAACTTTTAATTTTGTAAGCACATGCAGCAGAGATGATTTGGCATCAAAAGGGCCCTGCTGCTGAAGGCACAACTGAGGACACCTGAGGAGGCAGAGTTTGCACAACTCTGTAATAGAGTTTTGAAAACCCACGAATCCCCTGAGGGTTGTGCTGCAAACTTGTCTCTCTCTGTGCCACAGCAGATCTCAAATATTAATTAGCCTGAAACAATTACTGATAGCAGCACACGGCAGCATGTTGGTACAGACAGAGATATTGCTACTTGTGCCTGCACTGAGATCCACTGCAGGAAAACCTCCCAGCTGCTGGGGTTTCATGAGTTACAGCTCTGGTTTATTCACTGAAAGGTGACCATGAGCTCCTGCCTGGGATAGACTCCCCCAGGTCGGACAGAAAACCAGATGGGAGTGTGGAAATGTTTTTGAATCAGCCTTCACTGATGCCTTTGAAAATTGTCTTTTGCCTATCTAGTTGAAAACAGCAGATGAGGGAATTTCATGGTGGGTTTGAGATTGGAAAAGATAGGCAGGCTTTCACAAAGACCAGATTCATAATTAAAAATTACCACAACAAGCTCCTTTTAAAATAAAATATTGCTTTTAAGTGTTGCCAAACAATTGCTGCTGCTTCAGCTTCAAATCCAAAGTAAACTATCACCCACAAATTTAACCTCTTCTGTGCACTTAGCACATTCTTGTTAATGCAACACTTCTGGACACACAGGCCTCAGCTTCAGTTATGTAAATGTAGCTGGAGCACTGCTGTTCTACCTCCAAGAGGTTAAACAGCACTCATCAAAAAAGCTTATTCACACTACTGATCTTGGCTGTTAAAATAATATCACTCAAAACTGGATGTGTAAGAAGAAGGAGAAAGAAAGGAAGTCCCCACCTTCAGCCCTGAAACCCCAGAACAACCTCACTGAAAACTCACTGAAAGCTCACACAGGCACACACATAAAAATGCTGCCATTTCCAGAAGCTGTGAGCATTTTATTGAAATATTAAAGATTAGCTGAATAGTATTAATAATATTTATTTGATGGGAATTAACTGAAGATGTTGCTTTTCTGAAAATTTAGCAAATTATCAGATTTGATGAGTGGCTGGCCTATGTGTTTCCACTTATTCATTAATAACTTTACTTCTGGTCATTAAAACAGCACTGAATGACTACAGTCATACAGCTCATTCTTCATTCACAACTACAGCCACACAGTTGGTGAATGGAGAAAAGAGAAGACACTGCCTGACAGGCACAGATGTAATAACAGAAATATTTTAACTAATATAAACAGTATTTGGACTGAGTCTTTTTCTTCTTTTTATTTAGGAAGTGCTTTATCCTAATCCATTATTTATCCTAATAGCAGTAACAATTTCTCACAAGTATATGAAGTTACAGTGCTTTAGGCTTGAAAATATTGGAAGAAATAATTTTAGCCACCAGCTTTTAATATAAGTGAACAATGCCCTTATATTGTGCGGCTTTTCAGTAGAGGAGTCCTTCTGATTTATCAACAACAATGATTCAAAACTGTATTCACATTAAAAAGAAGATATGAAAAACCATAAACATAAGCTTTTTATCTCAAAATGGCCCCCTCAAAAACTAATTATTTACAACAAACACCAAAAACTAAATAATAATCAATAAAACAGGTAACATTATTTTTTGACAGAAATATTCTATCTGTGCTCACTTTATCATGGAATCACTAAACATTTTCAGTGTTCCTGAAAACAACATAGGGTGAAAATGAAAAAAATAAATTTGAAATATATTTATTGCCAAAGAAAGAAAACAGATTTATGTAAGTCTATTTCTAGGCCTGTAAATCCATTTCAATTAAGCAATAAATATCATGACTACAGTCTGAGCAGTATTACGGATGATAGTTATGACAGTGTTCAATTTTCAGAGGTATATTTATCATAATAATGTTTATCACCTAGCTCAAAAGGATGTTGTGAAGATTCATTAATATTTATACCCATTAATGTTTTGGAAACAAGAATTATATTATTTTAATTTTTACAGCTAATTAAATTAGTATGAGGTTGTAATTGGACCATAAGCACAAAACCTAGTCATTCTACATAACAACCAGACATGGAGAAATAATAAAAAATAGTAATAACTACAATATTAATATGTTGCTTTCTAGAAATAATGCTTTTTTTACTTCATTCACACTCTAAATAGCAAGTCTAAGGTTTGTTCTGGGTCCTTCTGAGCTCTCTTTGGTCCCACCACTTGTGTTAGAGATACAGGGAGGGAGAACAGAAATACTGAACTCACCACATTAACTAGGCTAAAAAATAGTAGTTGAGTGTGTTCTAATTACAACAATGATTAATTCTTCCAAGCCTTTGGGATGAAAAAAGAGCATTTCTTTTACTGCAAAATAGGTAACAGCACCTGTTGTATCAGCAGCAAAAGCATCTGAGCCCTAACTTGCTCCAAAGCCAGTTTGGTCCATGATCATCAGCCAGGATTTCCAAGTGTAATTGCCCTTAACTGGCACAAATACAGTAATGGGCTGCTAAAATTGGAGACAAAGAGCAGAAAGTTTTAAGGAGAATCTTGGCAGATTTAATTCCTCTCTTCCATGAGGACAACACTGATTCCTAATAAAGGCAATTAAATATTCACTATTTAACATCTCACTGTGTCACTCCAGAAAATGAGTTCTCTTCTCACATATTCTGTTTCTTTTATTCCATTACACAAACTCCACTGGTAACTGACTGCCACAGAAAGCTGCACAAGCTTTAGTCACTCATCTTTACTCTTACCAAAATCACAGAAATGCCAGGAGATTTAAGGGTTGCTTTGTCACTTGGCTATTTAGGAAACCCCTTCTGGAGATGTAAGAGATGGTCCAAAGATTCTCTCATCTGTCTCACAACCGCCTCAAGAACAGAGACTGAGACCCTGAATATCCCCAGGGACTTGGTTTGGGGGTTTAGGGGTTTGGGTGTAGCTGAGGTGGATGTTTTCCAAGTGATTGTTTGCAGGTGGTTGCACGGTGCACTGCCCTCGTTCCTGCTGGTGAACAAAGACTTGCAAGACGTGGTTTGTTCTGTACCCCACACCTGCCTCCTGAGCAATGGAATTCATCACCGTGCTCCTCAATCTCCTCTGGTTTTGGCCTTGTGCCCCTCGCTTTGTAAAAGACTGTAAAATACACCCCAAAACTCACTTGCATTTGAGATCTCCCCAATGGACAGAAAATTCTGCGTCGGTGGATGGCTGAGCGGACTTTGACGTTGGCAGCTATAATCCCCTTAACTCTCTTTTCTTCATGCTTTGCTTTCTCCTCTTTTCCCTCTATCACATATTAGTGCTGATGAACTCAATAAACCGTGTGTTTTGCTGTTGAAGTCCCTGGTTTGCTGATAATCTTTTGTACTCTAAGACCGACTAAAAGAACCGCATCACGAATCCCACCTTGCGGATCGTGACAGAGACCAGGGATACCCACAGGGGTGGTTCCAGCCCAAAAACCTGTGTGTCTCCCCAGGAGGCACTCGGGGAACACAGAGCTTGTCCATCAGTGCTGGTGGAGCCACGAGCTGGGCAAGAGCATCCTTGGCCTGGCACCACCAGAGAGAGCCGTGAGCCTCTGCCCTCCTTCTGCTGAGCTGCAAACACCATCTGCCCACGTGTTTTGGGGTTGTTAAACCCTGTATCAGAGCCCCACACATTGGTTTTGGTGAAGGATAATTTGAAATCCAAGTTTCTCTATGGAGGTGTGTATTCCCCAATGCTTCCCCAAAATTTCACTCTGCTGTTTCGGCCTCGGGTTGTGCCTTGTTTTGGTATAAAGGAACTAAAAACAAACAGCAGAAAAACTGTGGGAGTATTTTAAGACAAAGAAGCCTGGTGTCTTTCCTGTGACCTTTCCAGAAAAAGAACAAATCTTCTGTGTTCAAGGTTAGAAAAGCTCCCTATTAGCACAAGGCTTACCCAGAATATTGCTGCCTGAAAGATTAAACTTCTGTAAATATAAGCACTGCAAAAAAAGCATTTACAATGAAACCTGACAGCCAGACCAGCCCCAATGTACCCACACCAGCCCCACAGCTGTCTGAAAAGCTTCCTGGGAGAAATATACTTTAAGGAACGTGCTTTAATTCATTATCCTTTAAAATGATGATGTGATACAACAGGAAAACACACATTAGCTGCCTCAGTATCTTTACAAAATAGGTGTCTGGCAGTTCAGTGCTGTGTGATTCCAGTGTGGGTGGCAGTGCTGCCACCCTGACCAATGCTGAGCAGAGATCCTTCTGTGCAAATAAATAGAAAAATATAGAAGCAGCTATTACTGGAAGGAAATGACTTTGTGGCACTTTTTAAAAAAATATTCCGCTTCATTGGAGTGACACATTGTGCTCTTCTATTTTGATGTTTATTCCTGGCTGGTATTAAACCAGAGGCTGAATCCATTCATTTCAGAATTCAGACAAATGATTAATTCATACTATGCATATTAAAATATTATACACACATGTAAAAGCAGCACAACCCTACCATGCAAAAAAAAAATGAAAATATCTATGCTCACAATTAAAAGGCACCACATCACACTTTCAAATGCCAAAAAAACAAGAAACAATTTCTCACAGTTACAAAGTAAGTACGCAGCAATTCCAAGAAGCTCTTTTTTTGAAATTATAGAATTAAACTTTAAAGACATGTCCCCTACCAATACATCTCCTGAAATTTCTTTTTGACTTTGCAACAAGGACAACTGCCCAAGGCTTTGCTAATCAATTCCTTGTGTTGCAGAAAACAGCGTAATTCGAATTTTTTCCAAGAATACAGTTTGAAATGCAGAAAATGTGAAGAGCTAACTAACATGCAATTATTTGTAGCCACAGTCTGCATACCAAGGGAGAAGAAAGCTGAAGTCAGTTAACAGTTATTGCCATTTTAATACACAGAGCCACTCATCATGGCTTAAGGCTGCAATAACCAAGTGTGAACCCAGCTACCCCTCTATTAGCATGCTTCAAAACAGAACAAAACAAAACACAAAACAAAACAATACAAACCCAAGGAACTTTCTTTGCTCCATAAACATTGATTTTAAAGGAATAAAAGAGTGGGAATTTGTTTTGTTTTGTTTTGTTTTGCTTCAGGAACTCTTGCTATATATGAACACCTGAACAATTTACAATGCTCTCTTACAGTATATGTCACATCCTGAAATGTTCCCAAAGGTCCCATTTTCAGCTTTCCACCCTGGGTTTTCCTTTCTAGAAAAAGATGTGGTGTGATGCAGGGAGCCCCTGGCTGTGTGCTGCTCTCTCCAGACAGGCTCAATAAGCACAGACTCAGTGTTTTCCCTGTACCTCACACTCCCAGGTCTGCAAGCACTGCCATGCAGAGAGGAGGATGCAGAGGAAGCACATCCAGCACATCCAGCACATCCAGCACATCCAGGACATACTTTTCCATTCCCATGCCCCTCCTGCCACGTTGCCCATATCAAACATTCCTCCACAGACTGAACACAAAGTCTGGGCAAGAAAAGCCCCTCTAACTCTGCTTCTTTCAAAACTTCAGAGTGTGCAGTCCTTTCAGTGGATAAAAGTTGAGAATAAAAAGTTAATTTTTCATTACTGTTTTTCAGGAACTAAACTAAAATTTTATCTTTTTATTTTATCTTTTTTTTTGTCATTAAAGGCATTTTTCTGTCACTCTCAGAGGAGCTGAGGAAGCCCTCCCTCCTCAGGGCTCTTCCAGCTTGAACAGTGCAGCTGAGCAGAGTTGGCACAGGGCTTCTACAGACAAAGGCTGATTTCCACTAAAAGAACGGAATTTTACAAAACATCTCTGGCTCACAAGGCATAGAAGTTTGAGAGAAAGTCTTGCACAGTGACCCTTAGGCTGTCTTTCCTATATTTAGAATTGACACTTCCCCATCCATCTCTGTCTAGGACTCAGAAGCTTCAGGTAAGTGAAGTCACACCACCAGTAATTTCCCAGGAAAAATCATTATGGATTACTCCTCAAGTTTCTGATACAGTTTTATTTTCCCTTCTTCTATAACCAGGCATGCCTCTTCTGACTTTCATAGCACCCAGTCAGGAATAACTCCAAAGATGATGGCAGAGGAATCTGTAAAGCAACAGAGCTACAACTTTCACTGCCTAAAGGACCCACAAATTTCCTTTGGTTAGCAGCTGAAACTTTATTTACATTAGGGACACAGAATTACAGCTCTCAGTGAATTAATTATTTTCATTTTGAAGAATTGGTGATATTCTAGACTATGGAAACAAAATATATAGGGCTTATAGTTCATCCAAGTAGTACAGCATAGCTATCACTCAAACATTTCAGGCCTTATACCAACAGAATTGAGAAAGACAAAAATATTATTCATGCAGAAGAATTGCTTCCCCCATGTTTGATTCTTTGGTCATCATTTAAAAATGACTCATTACACTTTTCCCTTTTGAAGTTTCCTAAAAAAATTTCTGTAATCCAGAACTTAGTAGCAACCTAATGGTGATTTTTTACAAATGATTTATACCTAACCCTCTGAAGAAAAGGATTTATAATGAAAGTGATAGCTCAAGCTTAACTGCAGCACTGGGAATGGTGACACCATAATTAATGTATTATTTCAGTTGTGGGAAAAACTGACAGCAGCTTTTTGTTCTGGGGAAGAAATTTATAGGGTGATGGAAAAAGGCCCCGTGGAAAAAAAAAAAAGATCACAGAAAAGGAATAGAAATCCTTGTAGCAAAGACATGTCCTTACAATCCCCCTCCCGAAGGCTATAAAATCCTGGCAATGACAGTGTTTCCTCTACGGTCTAATTTATACCTTTCTCCTCTACTAGATGGCAGTGTGACATGCTCTCAGAATTGCTAAGTGAGGGGGTTTCTTGCTTTGTTTCATAGGAAGCAATTAATTTAAAATATCATCTTGCTGGCATAAAAGAGGAAAAAAAACCAAACCAACAAAGTTTGCCACTGGCTGTGTGTTTTGAAATCAAATCCGGCTACTTACGGGTTCCACATCGAAGGCAAACAATGCATATTCCCTGTCAGGTGACACTTCATACCGGATAGCCTTTAAGGAGACCTGGAAAATAAACACATTTTGAAACTATGCTCTTCAGTTTTCAAGCTAATGACACCTAGAACTAGTTGTGATCATCAATCTAAGGGTGAAGGTGCTGCCAGAATTAAGTGTTTTGAAAAATACAATGTCTTTTTTTCACACACCAGAAAAGTTACGTGGGCACCCATAAGAGAAAGAATAAATGCATTGTGACTCAGAGCAGACAGCTGTATCAAAAAAACCAGAATTTTCCTTACAATCTTTCTGCACAGTGGCTGCTGAGGTGGCAGATGTAGGCAGTAGTTAGTAGAAAACTGATAAATGGGAATTTATTAATTCCCTCTAATTATCTATATTCACTGGCCAGAGCAGGAGATGAAAAAATGAATAGCTTCTGTAATAGAATAATAATAGAGACACCACTACCTCCCATGGTTAAGATAACCCAGGGAAAGCCATTCTGTTTTCCCCAGTTAAAAGTCTTTGAGATGCTGCAGTGCACCCTGACCTGGGGTCTGCAAGAATCAGCACTGTAAATCTTGCTAACAAGAAGAAATGCCAGGGTGTCTCAGACTTGCCAGGAATTACCTTTTTCCAGCTCCACTTTTCATTTATGTAGTGAAGCCATTTCCACTTCCCAATATAATGCATTGCTGGCACAGATGGCACCAAGGGCAAAGAGTGCCACTAACACATCACTCCTCCACTGCCTTTTAAATCTCACCCTCTCACCCAGCAAATTAAATGTAAGTCCTTGAGGGAGTCCCACAGAGCAGAATTGAAAGGGGACTGGGGGAAAGACAGAGCAGCCCACTGGGGAGAGTCCTCCCAAGGCCAGCAAGGATGGATGTGCTGGGGGAGCCCAGGGGACAGGCAGGAGCTGAGGGGACAGCTCACACCATTGAAGGATGATTTGGGTTGGAAGGGACCCTAAAGGCTGCCTAGTCCAACCCCCTGCAAGGAGCAGGGACATCTTCACCCTGACCAGGCTGCTCAGAGTCCCATCCAACCTGAACCTGAGCATTTCCTGGGAAGAGGCTCCCACCACCTCTCTGGCACATCTGACATCCACACTGGCTGATGGCCCAGTGCAGAGCAGGATGGGGAGGGACAGGGGAGCCTGGCAGCCAGCAGTGCCTGCATGGACACAGATTTTATTTACTGCTGTGTTAAGAACACAGGGGAGGGAAAACATGACCAAGTAGCAAAAGCTTTCTGGGGCTGGGAAGGAAGAGGAAAAAGACAAGTGAGCGAAGTGTAGTGTCAGCTCCTGCCCTTTCTGGATGAATGTGGAGGTGACCTGCAGATGTATCTACTGAGAGGGCAGAGGAGCAAAGAAGAACAGGCAGTAAGGTGGCAATGGCATGAAAATGTAGGATTATCTTGTAGCACCGTGCTTTTTTTACAAATGGCAAAAATTAAAACCCAGTGGAATAAATAGAGGCCAAATGGAAGTAATTTGACTTCAACAGACCTTGACATTAAAGGAAGCCAGCCCATTCCCTTAGAACTGTAAAGAAAGGGGTTACACTCTGGTAAAAGAGGATTGCTTATGTGATGCAGCAAAGTTTGAAGGTTAAATGCAGCATGTGAAATTCAAATTTGGGCCCTGGCATAATAACTCAGTGATAAATTCTTTGTCTCATTAAAGAATAATTAATACAATTGATGTACTAACTTCTGCCACAGTGCTGGTTTCATCTACTACAAAAAAACAATGCTACAAAACACTTCTATCACTATAAGCAATACTCTGTATCAGATGTGACTTTGTTTTATTTACATTCATTTTAATAGTCACCTACTAACTTCTTCCCACAACAATTTCTTAGGGTTTCTCTCAAATACAACTCCAGTTCTATTCCTCAACACTACTCATAAAAAACATTGAAATTGCATTTCAACCATTAGGCAAGAACAATCAGCAAATGCAAAAATTAAAAGTAAGTATTTTCATGGAGGAATGTAGAGAATGACAACAGATAGTAAATGATATCAATTGTCCTTTTTATTAAGCATGCAGAGATGAGAATTATGCATCTTTCAATTATATATGGTATGCAAGACTAGCTGCAAGTCTCTATATGATACTTTCCAGAAGTATGAGAGAAACTGAGCTTGCAGAATAATAACAAAAGCTGGAGTTCAATCTCACATTATCCATCACTGCATAGCCCATTGTATTACCAGTGAATTGCTTCTCTTTGACAATACATGAAGTTGAAACCCAAGTCATTTTCTGCTTTACTGGTCCAACTGCAAGAGAGCTGTGAAATTCAGCTACTTGTCAAAGAAAATACTTACAATTTTTTTGTTTTCAATTAATATTGTTGAACTGTTGGTTTCAACATTCCTCAGAATCACTGTGCCATTCTGGTTTCTATAAATGAATTCATTATCTGCAAGGAGGAAAACAAAAGGTCATTAAGGAAATCTGAAATTGGCTGTTTGTGTGGAACCTAATTACAGACTTAAACCAAAAGTACTGCTGGGAACTTCTTTCTGAAGAACACAGATTAATTTTAACACAGACATTGCTAAAAGTGACTTTGAGGACAGCCATAAAAAAACATGGTTAGTGTTTGTGACACGTTTGTTGTGCCACACTTTCCCTCAGATGAATGCAAGAGTGACCTGTTTTGAAAGTACATAGACAGCTTGCTGTGTAGTTACAGTAGAAAACAAGGTCAAAAAACCCCATTCCTTATGATTAAAGGTTTCTGAGTTCCACAGTCTTTGTAGGAGTTTAATAAGCCTGGAAAGTCTCTGAAAGGGAAAGGCTAATGACACTCTGACAAAGCAGATTCTGGAACCTAATATTAGGCTCCAACTCTGACATTTGTTCTGCAGACTTATACCAGAAGGAAATACATGCAGAGAAATCACCATTTGCACATGAAACAAAACACATCAGCTTGTCTCTGTGCACTTTGGGACTTCTTCAGCTCTCCAGACAGGTGGACAAGGACAAAAATACTGGAGAGAGTGTCCAGCTCTCAAAGCACACAACCTGCCTGAAAGGCTGGGGCAGACACATGAAAGGGACTCCAAATGAGGGTTAGGTAGCAGGTCAGAAGTTCAGGATGAAAAACATTACAGCAATAAAGGGATATCATAAACTGAAGGTCAAGTCTGATCAGTGCTTACATGCACTGCCCTGCAGATAAAATGTAAGTCCCAAGCACTCTGCCATTAAAGGAATCAGCAGTTTTTCTTGGCACAGGACTAGAGTTGTGTGTTTTTTGCAGCTTGGCTGAGACTGAGAACTGATGGATCCTACCAAACCTCTGCTTCCAGTTTCAGTTCAGGAAACAATTCCTCATTGCCTACCATTACACCTACCTGCACCCCAGGAGTGTTACCATGATGCTGCAAGGACGTGTGGATGGTTTGACATTATCCATGGGTTGTCCTGGGCTGAGCCAAAGGTGAGTTTAAATCCTCTAGGACATGTCCAAGCACAAACCCAGCTCGCTGTAACTACAGAGGTGTGCACTGCCCATTGGGGGGACCTGCTACAGGCAACCCTGGGTTTTGAGACTTGGTTCTTTCAAAACTTGGGTGTAGAGACCCAGAATACTCATTATCCACATTTCAGTCTTTTATTTCCATCCTGATGATGATAATCCTTCACCACAGTCAGTAACTAACTTTATAAAATGCTCTGAAGGTGCAGATTAAAGCTTCTATGCTCTACTTATTGCTGTCAATAAAAAATATCCTCCTCCTCCATATCACAAATTTACACATAAATGGAAGAAGAAGAAGAAGAAATCTTCTCAGAGATTTGGATGAATCAGATTCTGTAAGGGCAAGTGGTTGCTGCAATACTGTTGATCCTCTCAAAACCACAAAGTTTTAGAGACTTTAAGATTCTCAAAATCCAAATCAGAGCAGCAGCCCTTCAGACTCATAGGCAAAGTTCTCAAAGCATAACTTTTTTTTAAAAATTATGGTATAAATTTTATCAACAACTGTCTTGAATAAAAAAAAAATCAAAAAAAGGAAGGATCTGAATAAGATCGAATTGCATTTATCTTTAAAGTATTCCTTCATAAAATTTTTGACTGAGCAAACTCAGAAAGTTAAACTTGAGAAAGAACTGATTGAACAGAGCTAGGACAGAAGTCAAAAAAGTCATAAGCAGTATGGAGAAGATAAATAAGGGCTGCTTATTCCCTGCTTTTTCCAAAATAAATACTGGAAGGCACCAGATGACACCAGTCAGTGTCAGGTTCAACACAAATAAAAGGGATTATTTCTTCATGCTGAAGGCAAACAAACTGTGGAAGTCACAGTCCCAGAACAGAGCAGCTGCCAGGGCTGCAGGTGGATCCAAACTAGAATTACAAAAATAGAAAAAAAATTCATCAAAGATTATATGGTCTTGAAGGGGAATAATGTTCAGGAAGCCCATGAAGCAGCCATTGTGAGGGACTAAAGGAATATCCTGAATTCTCAACCTGAGAAATCTGCCTGCCTTTTAGAATCTTCCCTAAGCATTTGCCCTTGTCCTGGGCCATGTGCCAGAAGAGACAATCCCTGGGATAAGCAGCAACTTATTTACAACTCTAACTTCCAGCTTCTGTTTCCAGATCTTTAAGTGAAGTGTTTATGCCAACAATTTAGGAAGTAAGGCAATAAATTTTTAATGCTTCATATGCTTCCTACACACCTGGTCTTTATATACTTTATATACTCAGGCCACAAAGTCTGAAGCATTATTTGTTACAAGAGAGGAAAGTAGTCTAATTTTTTATTTTCCAGCAATATTTCAGGCACTCTAGAAATAATTAAACTGAAAGACAGACTATTACCTAATTATCAGACATGCTGAAAAATATTACTGCTTTAATAATTACTGCCCTCTGTCAACAACACAAAATGTTTTCCAATTCCACACTAAGCTCCAGACAGAAAAATCATGTTTTAAATATGGCCATCAAAACATTTGGATAATTATAAGGCTCTCAGGATATTTCCTAATTACAGAAAAAAAAAAAGTGATGAAATTCATCTCCAAGTTAGGTAGGTACATCGGTAAAGTAGCTTGTTAATCTAATGAGTCTCTGAAGCTGTTTCTTGAACATCGCAGGAACTGATGCATTACTGCCCATAATGACATTGCTACCAAATTTTATTGCTCCTTATGCTCCAAAAAAACCCATAACATTTTAATAAACTATGAAACTTTAAGATTACATAAAAGTTGCTCCATGGTTGGAAGCAGGAGATGATAGACTTCCCCATTATTTGTTAAACCATAAGAAGTTTAAAATCAGGTGCTAATCTGCTGCATGTACTTTTAGAATGCATAAAAAAAGAATAAATGAAGCAGTGCTGATTTGTCAGGGCTGTAAATCTTGCCATTATATTCAATACCAGCCATCAACACACTGTCTGAGTTAATGAACAGAAAATTGGTCTGCTTAAGAGAAGAACAAATTGATCTGCGTTATATTCCCAAAAAAACCACTGTGAGGTTTAGCTGGGCCTTAGTCCTCAAAAGATGAATAATATTCCTGGACTTCTGTTTTGAAATGTGTGATTTGTTCCAGTGCAAGAGCATTTATTTAAATGGGACATACCTCAATCAAAGCCAGAAAGCAATGCAGTGGCCTCTGTCTATAATGAATTCTGTCCAGCAAGCTGATGAGAATTTGCAGCCTGATTTATAGTTGTCACCAGAGCTGATAAAGGTCATCACTGCTTCTCATTTTTTACATCTGCCTTTCTTTGGGGCTAGTGTTCAGTATAAAAGATGCCGAAAATTATAATTTTCAGGCACGCAGCCATTTATTCCATTTCTTCAATATTTCCTGGATTTTTTCCATCTGTTCCTCACCAAAGAAATCTTGGATGACTCATCCCCAGGGGTGTTCAAGGCCAGCATGGTTGGAGCTCTGAGCAATCTGGTGAAAGATGTCCAGTGGGGTTGGAACTGGGTGGTCTTTGAGGTTCCTTTATCCCAAACCTCTCTCTGATTCTAGGATTCAATAGCAAAGTTCACTTTTCCAACTCCTCACCCCTCATTCAACTTCCAGGAAATTGTCTGGGTGGTAGATTGCATTTTCTGACTGAATGTTGACACAGATATGTAGTCAACTTGAAAATGTAGTCACACTTGAAAAGAAGTGACTGATTGCAAAAAACAATGATTACTATGAACAATGGATCAGCCTTGGGGCTGCAGAGTCAGTGCAGAGGAATGGGGAGGCCTGGGGAGAAACTTTTAAAAACCTGCTAAGCAGAACAGGTGAAATCATAAACCCCATCTGCTTCTCTGTCTTGAATTCAGTCAGAAAATGCACAGGCAGAGAAAACACCCAGGGAGAGGGAGCTCGTGTCCCTTGAAGTCACTGAGCCCTCACCAGGGACAGCAGTCACACAGAAGAGCTCACCACACTGGACAAGAAGGTTTGGGAAAACTTTACTTCTAGAAGAAATAAGTCTGATTGCTGGCAGTGCAAAGAATTTGAAGGAACTACATCCATTGAGAGGAACATCAGTGCCCAAAAATTTAGTGCAGAGAGGCTTCAAAGCTTCTCTGAATTCCACATTACCAGAGAGGAGAGACTGATTTATAAGATACTAGCAGGACCTATGAGGGGAACTTTCATTATTTGTCAGAGATTATGGAAAGCAGAAATCAAAACTGAGTGATAAAACATGAGAACAAAAAGTATTTAAAGCCAGCTCTAAAAAATATTTTAATGAAATGGTAATTTTCTATAATTTTAACAACTGATGGAAAGTAGACAAAAAAAAGGATATGAAATTCACATGCAGCAAGTCAGCAGCAAGAGAAAGTGAAAGAGAGGAGAGTCAGGACTCTTAAGGCCACTCCAGTCTTTCAGAGCCACAGATTTAGAGGAAAAGGCAACTTTTTCAGTCCTGATCAACAGACAGGAAAGATAACTGAATGACTCTCAGTCTGATGAAAGCCAGCATCAAGGGAATTATCATTTTCAATCCCTAAGATTAAGGAAGATTGGTGAATAAAGGAAATCTAAGTCCTGAAGATGTTCTAAGCCATTTGAGATAAATGAGCCCCCAGATACTAGCAGGGCTGGCAACCACATTAGTGTCAGGAGAGCAGACAGCAGCAGGTCCTGTGGGATGAGCCCTCGTCCTTCCCAAGGGACCAGAGATCACTCTGCTCCAGGCCACGAGCAGAGATGCTGGGATGGAGCTCTGCAGATGTCACAGGGCCACCAAGAGATCACTGGTACCCTTCTGTTATTCCTCGTGGGAGGAGAACAGAAGTTGTTGTGGGGTTTTTAATGACCCAAAGCAGTCAGAACTTTGGTGGTTTATCTTACATCTGGAGGTGGAGCCTTGCAGGAGCCCTGCAGCACTGCCCACTGTGGTGCACAGCATCACTCGGCCCCTGGCCAGGCTGAGCCCACCCTCACTGAGGTGACAGCAACACCTGAACCAGCCAGGGGTGTCCTGTAGTCCTCCCAGGCAGGCAATGATCAGACACACCTGGACAGCACTCACCATCTAACAAGGTAACAGGCAGGAAGATTGCAATTGTAGGACAGATGTTTCTTCAGAAAACTGGTATTTTCAACAGGATGTAGTACACTTGTATTCCTTTGGAAAGATACATGAGGATAGGGCAGTGGAGTTGAAATTAAAAAAAAAAATCTTCTGCTTGTTTAGCTCACAGCTGGGGGGACTCTGAATTTCCTGTAAACTTGTGATTTCTGGGTGTCACAGGTGAGGGGATAGCACAAGCTGTGGTTAACAGGTTTCTGTGTGAGGGGCCAAGACCCTAAATAAACCCTGATCCTGCCAAATGCAGAAGAAGCATCTATCTTCAGGTATCTTCAGAGACAGCCTGCTGTCTTCAGGGACTGGCTTTGAGGCAGAGAGAACCTGAGGTTTTTGGACATAATGGAAGCAGAGTGAAAAATGATGGAACAGGGTAAATTCACAGTGGAAACAGAAACTCTCAGAAAAAATCCCCAAACCAGCAAACATTAAGAAGCACCAAACAAGAGGAATAAGGTGCAGGATGGTATGAGAAGGGAGAAGGATGAACACAGGAGTGTTTATGGAAATACTTATTTTTATTTGTTTTCATGAAAGGGGAAATCACATCTTATTTACCTGGCCTGCAGGATTATTAACTCACTTAGGACAGTAGCTGCCTAACTGGAGTCAGGAGAACGGTCCCCAAAGACCTGAACTCCTTGGGACTGGTGGAATTTACTCCTCAGAAAAGCACTGAGAATAGAAGCTGAACAAATGCCAGGACTGTGCATGCTCACTATCTGCTACAAAACTTCACCACAGAGATCTTAATGTGAAATAAAAGCACAATCAGTTCCCAATGGAAGCCTATTCAGGTGTCCAGAGAGATGCAATCACAAACTCAGGTGGAAATAAGGCTGTTGTGATGATGCATTTAATACTGTGACCTGATGTTCTTTCAAGACGTGCTGCAGTGCATGTATTCGATATTTACAGCATGTACCCAACAAACAACTGGCTCTGAAATTCCCTCCCCACGGCAGAAGCAAAGACTGTTTTGATACTGAGCTGCTTCCCAGAGAGAAGATGCAGGGAGAGTTTCCCATCCCCTGTCCCCTGGTGCCTGCAGTAGGCTGGGATAACTGAGAAAGTGGGAGGCAAGGATCATGAACAGGGAATAGCAGCAAAACCCCATTTCCATACCCACAGCTTCATCTTGCTCTCAGTGAGCTGCTCCTTAGGGATGGGCCCTGTAGACCTTGGCATTTGTAATTTTTCACAGCCCCTGCCACTACCCTGCCTCTGTTTCAATCCACCTACCTCCACCAGTGACTCCTTTTTCTTCTGCTACTTTTCCTGGCAGAAATAAATAAGAATTTCTTAGACTTTGTGATGCTGATACCAGGAGCAACAGGGGACAGAGAACAGCTTGCCTTTAACAACATTGCTACAGCCTTTAATTCCAGGAGACAACTGGAATTCTATTTTTAGCTTTCTGCCATTATGGGTCATTATCCTTTTACTGTTCCCAGCACTTTTTTACTCACATGCACGCCTGAAAGAAAAAACTTCTTTAAATAGGTGATTTACTGTAATTTAGCTAAATACTGTATAACACATTGCATTGGTATATTAAGTGCAACATGATAGAATGTGCTTTATTATGCAAGAAGTGGTTTTAATTGCTCATCATCTCAATGCACTTGCACTTGGTGCACCAGTACAGTGCTTTTACAGTAGTACCAGTAAAATAAAACACAATTATAGCTCAGGAAAATTCCCACATCAATGTGCACCTCTAGCAGGCTTGTAAATTAACTTGTCAAAAGCTCGAAGAAGATTGTGTCTTGGGAAAATTTAAAACTATAAAAATCAGCAATGCCAGTCTGTTTCTCTTTTTTATCTAATTCCAACTCTTTCCAGATTCAAGAAAAACAAAATAATAAAAAAAATAAAAAAAAAATAAAAAAAATTAAAAAAATTCAGCATCAAGCCTGACATACAGGCAGAGCACATCTTTGAAGTTTTGATCCCAAATTTGAAACCAGATAAAATTCTGCTCCTGCCTCATTTGTGAGGCTGAACTCCTCCTGAAAGAGCCCCAGTCTGGGAACTCTGTGGGCTCAGATCACGACTCAGTGGCACAGGCATGAAAAGCTGAAATGCATGGGAGAAACTGAGAACTTGTTTCTACTTCAAATGACTCCCTTCCCAACTTCTATCTGCTTTTATAACATATGGAGAGGGGAAAAGAGAGACACTGCAATTAGGCAAAAAATGAATGAGACATTCACTCATGGTCTAAATCCATTTTTATTCTGTCCAGGGCAAACCATCTTGATTACACAACTGCTGCAAAACTCTAACAACAGCAGTGAAACCTCACACCTTGTTGCTTGCTGCCCTCAATTTATCTTTCTAATGTCTGGGAGGAGGAGGGGAGTGAACCACAGTGAGATGACTTTGGTGTATTCCAGAGCTGAAAAATCTCCCTCAAAAATTCTCTGCCATCTTACTCTCCTGTTCAGCTGTGCTCCTGCTATGTGCTCTTCAAATCCTGGATGTTACAGGAGGAGAAGTGCAGATGACCCCTGGGTTACTGGACAGCTGGAGACAGCAGATTACACTCATCCCTTTGATTCCCTGCTGGAAACATTTCACATTCAACACAGGCCAGAAGCAATTTAACCCCAGACAACTATTTTCCCAGAAAAATGGTCCTTGATGCTTTTATCCACACCCTACGTATTTTTCACAGTCACATCATGCAACTGAAGAGAAAAAAACAACAACTGTGCAGCCAACAGGGAGCAGGAATCAGTTTATCCCAGCTCCATGAAGTGACTGGGGTGGGTGCACAGCCCCAAATACACAATGGCACAGGTTTCACTGGGAATATAAAAATTCCAGGGCTTTTTCCACTGTAGTTGCCAGCTCAGATGAGAGCCAAGTTACCACTCCTGCTTGGTGGCACCCAGCTTGCCTGTTCCACGCAGGGGCAGCTGCTCCAAGCACTCCCTGGTTGTGCCCCAGGCCAGAGCAGCATCACTCAGTGATTCCCTTTTCTCTGCCAAATGCACCGGTCTTATCTGCCTCATTTGGCTGGCTTCACACAGGGGAGTGCACACTCCAAAGTGTTATACCTAAATGTAATGATCCATTTGACACTGAGGAAAAAAAGGAACCCATGAATAAATTTTCATTAAAACGTGACCCCACATCTCGGTTACTTAATTTCTCTGTGCATTCCCTTGCCTCGTTCTCTTTGCCCCTAACCAAACTGCACTTGTTAATGGCCACAATGGGCAGAAAGAACACATGAAGTGGTTTTTCTTGCTTTTCATTATTATTATCATGGGAACATTACTTAAATTGAATGAGCCTGTTGTATGTTAACAAGCAGATATGCTTTGGGTAAAGTTTTAGTTATCTTTGTGTGCAATATTGCACAATCCCTCTTATGTCACCCTGTCATTTCAGACCTGTGGGTGAGGTATGATTGTGATGAAGTCTAAGTGTAGGAGGAATCTGTCAGAGACATGGCCATCAGGCTTCTGAAAATCAAGGCAGACAAGAGATGAAATCCAAGACTCTAAGACACATTTTGGTTAGCAATGCACAATTAAGGGTTTTGGAGTGGTCACAGGAGAGCACCCTGCTACAGAGCCAATGGAAACACTTTCAACACTTGCAGAGTCATTAATAAATGACTAGATCTGATGCTGGGCAGGAGACTGATGTCCTGAGTGAGAAGGAAAAGGCACCTGAGTGGGAACAGTCTTCCTGCAAGGGAGCCACTAGTGGAGAAAGGCTTTGTGATTATACAAAAAAATCCCATAGATTTTAAACCAACTGATGAGGGAATTAAATGATGGAATGGATGGAATTGGAAATGGATGATCTTTCAGTTCTCCTCCAACCCAAACCATTCTGTGATTCCATGATGAGTGAGGAGCTTTTCCTTAGCGTCACACATTGGTTTGGTCTGGATCAGCTCCTACACAGAGTGCTCATATCCCTCAGAAAAGATCCCTGAATTCCTCATTTCACTTCTTCTTGCTCCTTTTCCTCTCTCTGCCATGGAACCAACATCGTTCACCTGTTACTGCCTTTGTTCTGTCAGTCTTGAAGCCCCAGCAGTTGCTAAGAAGACAACTGTGCTGATGTTGGTGCAGAAGCAGAAGGGCTGATGTGAACACCTGCATTAAGTGTAAGGAGTGAAAAATAGATATACCAAAAGAATGACTGCTCCTTCCTTCCAATTCTCATCAACCTTCTGTCCAATAATACCATCTAATTGTGTTAAGAACTTTCAGCAGATGAGATTAAATCCAAAGAACACCCTTATTCAATGGAATAAGCTTGACTTCCTATTTTTCTTTATTATACATCCTTATATAATTTCTTTATAACTCAGGGCAATTACTTTTATCATGCATTTCCATGCTTCTTTCATGGTCTTAATCTTTCTCTGAACCATTTCTAGTCCCATTACAATCTGGTTTTTTTGGGTGGAGCAACCCAAGCTCACTGCAGTGATCAAGGTGATGATGTCCCTCAAACTGGATTAAAACAGGCTGTTTTCAGTATTTTTCTCTCCCAAGTATAGTTCAATATTGTTTCTCCTAAAAAAGTTGATTGCAACAGAAAATTGATTATGCTTTCAGTTTCCTGCCCTAGAAGAAGGAAAGCAAATATAAATGATGGAATTCTAATAATTCTTCTGTTTTCTTATTTATAGTCTTCTGGCTGGATAGTTTAGCTATATATAATTCTATGCCAATTAGGAAAAACCCAGGAATATTACAATTATTAGTGTATATTTTCAAAAGTATCTTCTTTTGTGAGGCATTAAAATTAGAAAATAAATAAAGAACATCCTTTAATGTTAAAGTTTAATTTGGTTTAAGGCTATATCTTAGGCCTGTTGCTGTGTTTAGTATCAGCTTCAAGGCACAAGGTAATGGCAAACTCTTACAAATGCTGCCCCTGAAATTGACACGTGGAAGAAGGAAAATATGAAACACATGGAATAAATAAATGTATATGTATGTACGCTTGGGCATGTTTTAAATAAGTGTTTTAAGACATTTTTATGTCACAGTTCACAGCCTGCTCCCCCTGGGAAGGAGAACAAGGAAGCAAGAGATACCTCCAAATTATTAATAAGCTTCTTGGCTTATGCATGAGTATTCCAAGCAATTTGTGTTGTGAAAGGAGTCAGATCAGCTGGAGCAGAGGCAGACAGAGGGAACTGCTGCACATGGCCCAGCATATGTGTATTAACCCCTGGGAGGGGCGCTGGGCCAGCCCAGCCCCGCTGGCTCCCCTCCCTGCCGGCGCTGCCAGCGGCTGAGCACCCAGAGCAGCTGCAGGAGCAGGGCTGCCCATGGGCTCCTGCCCACTGGGAAATGGGAAAATTGACTGCTGAGCAGAGAATAAGTGTTTATTAGGGTGGCAACAAATTAGAGTAATGGAAAAATTTCTGGACGCCATCCGGGCAGAATTGGCGGATTTTAGATGTTTATCCAAGACTTGATGGTTCTTCTCACTCTGCCTGAAGGTTCCACCTTACTCAGATATTCTACAGTGAATGCCTGGCAAGCCCAAGACTTCCAGCCAGACCCTGGAATGGCTTACTGTGCATAAATGACCACATGGAACACAGCTGCCATAAAACCAAAATCTCTCTGAGCTGCTGGATTCCCCACCATTCATTGTGCAGCCAATTCTTATAGTCAAGTGCATGCCAATACAATAATCATTTATCTGATAGATCCATTATGAAGGAAATGCTTCTGAACTGATACTTGTTTAACTTTCCTTGGCTTGAACATTGACATTTTCCCCTGCCTTCTTACTAGACTTTGTTTATATTTTTTCCACCCCTGCCATTTTGCCTTCCCTGGAAAGCTAAAATGCTTTGAAGATGATTACCCAGATTTTGTCAATTGTTATGAAACCTAAGCATTGGAAGACAGGTATAAGCCTTCAAAAAAACCCAATATCTTAAAAACATCTTTTCAAATGCAATTAAATAGATTTGTCTTCATTTACCTCCAGAGAAGTTCAACATTTGAGGGACCATTTAGAAATAATTATGTTAATATCTCTGAGTACTAAAAATTATTTTATTACTTTTTTTTTTTTAATCAAAGTAGAGTATTTTTGTGGGCTACCTGTCCCCAGAGGCTTGGACATTAAGTCAAGTAGCAAAATTAAATCTTCACATCATACCCAGCAGACCCAGTGCAGATTTCACATGAAGCTATGAAACCCTGCTGGGCACCTGGATCACACAATTTTATGACATCATAATTACTTGGTGTCTTGATTTGGTCTAAAGATTTTAACTCTAACACAAAATTAGCAAAATTATCTGGCTTTTCTTTAAGGTCAAACAAATTATACTGCATGCACACATTTGTCTTCAAGAGTCATGAAACTCAAATAATTTGAACACTCATGACAAGTTAACCCAGACACTTCTGTGCCCTCCTTGTGTGAAGTTCCCATTCCACCCTCTCTAAAATTATATACTAGAGGTGGAAAACATTTGTCCAAAGTCCTGATCTAAGGCTGACCAAGCAAAGCAAATAGAAACAAGCTCCCAAGAGCCCTTCCTCTTGCAACAGAACTTAGGTCAGTGAAACTCACTGATGAAAGAAATGCTGGATGCAAGAGGCTCTAGAGGGTGCTTGGAAAGTGTCTTAGAAGAGAAAACTATTTTGGGCAACTAAACAGAAAATACACAAGAGGATCTGAGAATTCTCTGAGCTAAAAAGTGATGGAGGTTCATGGCCCTCTTGCTCATCTTTGTGCACGCACATCTCGCTTCTCATGGAAACAGGATTTTGGGCTGGGCAAACCTTTGGTCTCCTGTGCTCTTAATTGAATTTCCACTGATGTGAGATTTTAAAGTATAATTACATTCCCTTGATCAATGATAATTATCTCATTCTAGATTTCTTTTAATGAATTATATAAGTCTGGTGCTATTTCTTGTTAAAAAAAAAAAAAAAAAGTGCTTTTCATACATTCAACAGCTTAATCCAGTCAGGAGATCCAAGCTCACTGGGGAGCTTTTCTTAGATAAGTAAATCTTTTCCTGCTAAATTTTCAGTTACAAAGACTTGATATAAAGTTTAATCACCAGAAATACAGTATTCTCTTGTCTTCAAATTATTTAATTATGGTATCTCAGCATATATTTATTTAATGTTCATTAAAAGGAACAAGTAGAATACATACTGCTCTAATTAATCCTTGGTAAGCATTCAGTGTTCAACAAGTGTCCAAGAGCAGTGGAGCAAGCTCTAGGAAAGCTACTGGGTCAGGAAAAGGCTCTTTGCACCAAGTAAAAATCTCCAAGAAGGAATCAAAGTTGGGCAGGGCAGCATGAAAAACAGAAAATTGTCTTGATTAAAACATTAAAAAAACCCCAAACAATTAAAAAGTAAGCAAATTGCATCCCAGAGAACAAAAGGGATGGACTGTGTCAAAAGACAAACATTTCTGGAAATCACTACTGAAGATATCAGCAATATGCAGTAATTAGGATCAAGGGCTTAACAAGAGGCCTGAACACCCCAAAGTGTTCTCCTTTCTCCATCACCCCTTGGATCCAAGGTCCTCCCTTGGATGTGTTTTTTGCTCAACGTATCCTGAAATTATGCACCTCATTTCTTCCATCTGTGTTTTCCTGGGTGCTTAAGTGCCCCTTTCCTAAAATGTTCCCATCTTTAAATCAGCCTGACTGTTAGGAAAACCTTCAGCAAGTTCATGCAAACCCTCTTTCTTGACCCACTTTTCCTCCATTTCAAAACTGAGTCTCCTGTCTACCCACATCTTCTAAGCAGTGCTGGATCCAAGCCAAATAAAATTTCTTACTCTCTCCAAAAGCAATCGTCCTCATGGTGAAACAGGGCCAAGCTCCTGGGGAAGGGAGACTGTCACCCTCTGCTGTGTCCAGCTTGCTCCATCACCCAGGAACAGAGCACAGCTCTTGTTCCTCTCCCTCCTCTTGCCTGTGTTACATTCCTCTGAAGGGTCAAAGGGAAAAAAACCCAGCAACTTTATTTTAGTACAGATTCAACCAGCAGGAATGCAATTATGGCCATCCTTTTTAAGGCTTATCACAGACAGTTTTTGTCACTGTGGTGCCCCCTTCCCCAAGGGCTGAGGACAGCTGGGAGCTCACCCTCACCTGGTTCACAGGTGTCAGCTGCAGAAAAGCAGCTCTTGATGTCACACTCTAGTTGTAGCTATTCACATGGATTTGTAACTAACACCTACTGAGAGAACACCTAATCCCTCTCCCAGTTAAACTCTTGAAAAACCAGTGCCTTTCCTTCGGCTCTGAGAGCAGCAGGGTTTTGATTTCAAGCCACTTTGAACAGGATGAAAAAAAACCCTGATCCTTTTCCTGACTGGATTTAAACTGTTCAGCACACAGGCAGGACTGTGCATGTGGTTCTGTGTCTGTGGTTCAGAAACACCTCTGCTGTGAGCCACGTTCTTCAAAGTCCCCCACAGATGCTACCGCTCCCCGTGGCAGCCTTTCCTTCCCACTTCCATCCCTGCTGTTCTCCTTTTTTACTTATTTATTTTTTAATCAGAAGGCTCCCCATGGTGAACCCAGTGTCATTGCCTGGCTGGCAGGGATAAGGACCCAGCACTGAATTTATCAGCTTTGCATTCAGCACTGAGCCTAGCAAGGCTGCAGTGCACCTTAGAGCAACACACAGCTGATGGGAAGGAGCCAAGAGGGCAGCTTCTACATAATTCTCAGGGATTTTACCTTAAATCTACAAACAACTTTAACACATAAAGGAGCCTAAATTGTTCTAGTTTTCACACACCTTTTACAACTTCAAATTATTCCCTGAAGCTGCTTCTTGCTGGCAGACACAGTCACGACAGGAGGCATTGCCTTGCTTCTGAGCTACTTTGAGGGAAAAACACTAATTTTAATGGAGTAGGGCTTGAAATGGAAATGGGGAATCTGTTTTTGTTAATGGCTATAGAAAGCCTAGGAAAGCCTGCTGGTCCAACATGTGAGAGTGGGGGGAAGTCTATTTTTCCTCTTTTGTTTTTTAAAAAAAATTGGTGGGAACAGAATTAGGCAGTTATGGGCAATAGGCACTAACAGAACCTAGACAAGAAGAAATGGAGTCCAAAGAATTCTCCTGCCTCATCCAGTCGTTTTTGATTCACTAATGGTTCTCTTTGACACTGCCATAACAACTGAATGCATTTTCCAGCCCTTCATCAGAGGCCATTAAGCCACTTCTCAGCAGTATTGACTTCCAGACTCATTTTCACTCTTCACACAACTCCAGCTCCTGCTCCACCTGGAACACCCCCAAGATCCTCCCTGCTTGCCTGGGCTTCTCCCTTGAGTGACTGCAGCCAGTCCTGCCTGTGCAGCATCACGTTGTCCATACCCTCCTGTCCTGGGGTGACTTTATAATCCTTGTATCCCCAAGGAATTGCCCGAAACCAAGACACCTCCTCATCACTCATTCCTTGCATCCCAGTTTTCCCAGGTGACCTTCATGCCACCAGCCCTGTCCCTGGGCCAGAGTCTTTACTCACCCTGGCAAGAGGCAGAGACACAACAAATAGAAAGCTATGGCACTGAATGCCTCAGGCCACTTTTTAATGCATGAGGGTTTTTAGATGTTCTCTAACTAAAGCCATATGTTGATACCTCAGGAGGACATTTGACTCAGAGGCTCAACAGCAGTCATGACAAGCAGGGGAATGAGCAGAGTTCAGCAGGCTTTGGAGATATTAGGTTACCTATGGAGGTTTCTAAATACAGGGTTAGGCTCTTGTGGAAATCTTGGCCTCCTCAAGACACCAATCTACTCAAAAATACCACACACAAAACCCCTATTTGACCATTGCTGTTGTCACTTCTGCTTTTCTAGGGTGCAGTATTTTTCCCAAACATGACTTTATGCAACACCTTTCTCCTTCTAAATTCAGAAGTTTGCATAAACACCAAAGGGTTATTTTCTCAGTCCAAAAGCAGCACATGTGTCCCAGCAGCACTCCAGCACTGCAGGGAAGAGTGCACTGAGGCACTGCCCAATCCTTGGCACCACACTTCTTCCCAGCTTGCTCCTGCAGTCTGTATTAATTTTTGAAAGAGCCAAATTGATTTCCCACTTCATTCTCTCTAGCAGTAATGAACAAAACAGCTACATGGCAGGAATGCTCTCCTCCACTGTCTATCCTCTTTAAAAGCCATTAATTCCCAAGTTTCCTGTCTTTAGTGAACAGGTTACTGTCACTGCTAAACTCCAGCAGCTGCCCAGAAGCTGAAAGGCAGGAGTAGGACAAATTATCTCCAGTGCTCTCAGATCACAGATCCACAGAAATCTCTGAAGAAGATGATCCAGGATGAGATCTAAAATCAAAATTATGGCTCAAATGGCTTAGCACATTCCTCATTTCTTCCTCAATGTAGCAGTCATGACAGAGCAAGATCTTTTACCTACTCTGCTCTGGCAACACAGGATGTCACTTGAAGAAGGCATTTGGAATAAGAATAGTGATCAGCCAGTTCTAAAGTGCATGGACACTTCCACTGGCACCAACTCTGAAGTACATTTAACAAACATCCATATCTTTATGAATCATAACAGAGGGTTTCTGAAGGCCATGCCCAACAAAACCATGCTGTGTTAGACCAGAAGAGCCTTCTTAGTCCTCCCCCTGTATTTTCTTCTGGCCCACACAGCATTTTCCTTTAGTGAGGGTGTCTTTACCTAAGCATAAGGTCATCCTTATAGGCTGTGGGGTTGTTTGCAATGGGGTCTGGAAGTTCACTAAACCTTAGACACCACAACAATGTGTTGTGCCCCAGGTATCTTGCTGTGTGTTTCAGAAAGTAATTCAAAAACATTTCAAAAGCCAAACACTCAAAAAAATACTGCAGAAAGAAGCTGCCATGAGCTTGGATATGAGGTTTGAACTGTGAGTAGAGAAAGTTTTCTTTGAACCATTAAGACCAGTAAACCCATTCATTTCAGTCTTTTTAACACACATTTAAAACATTGAAATTAATGAGCTAATATTTTTAATTAACAAGGTGGGTAAATATTCTGATTGAGTAGCCCAGTTTTCTTTATGCCTTCACCAGATTTACACTAACAGAACCACCTGTGAGAATTTTTCTACCTTACATTCATTTAAGATAAAACAGGAACTGGGATGGCACTGGGGCTCAAGGATGCCTTCATGGGGAACTCTTTCCTAACACAAATCCCAAACATGTGCAAGACTGCAACATGCAGTGCCCAAGGAAGGCAGATGTGTCCCCTGGATGGCAAACAGACAGATGAGTTTCCCTTCACTGCTGACCCTGCCAAGAGAAAGGCTCCTGCTGCCTTAGAGTTTGGATGGTCACTTGCCCGGTGCCGATTGCTCTCTGCAACTACCTGACAAAAGGTTGTGGTGATGTGGGGGTTGGCCTCTTCTCCTCAGTGACAAGTGACAGGAAAAGAGGAAATGACTTTGAGTTGTGCCAGATTTAGGAAAAAATTCTTCGTTGTTCAAGGACTGGAACTGGCTGCTCAGAGAGGTGGTGGAATCATCATCCTTGGAAGTGCTCCAAACCTGTGTCGAGGTGGAGCTCAGGGACATGGTTTGGTGGTAGACTTGGCCTTGGTGGTTAATGGTTGGACTGGGTGATCTCAGAGGTCTTTCCTAACCTTAATAATTCCACGAATCTTTTGGCTCATGGAGGAGCAGCCCAGAGAAACCTGCACTCCCATCAACCATGCTGTAGCTTCTAGGAGGGCAATTTTAGTCTAAAGAGCTGTCAAAGCAGCACCTTAACAGAAACCTTTTTCATAATGAAAAATATTAGCATTTACAAAGTTCTTAATATCTATGCAAAGCAACCTATAAATAATTCATTTACTCCACACGCATCTGCATAATTTGAAATGCATCAGTGCTTTTATCAATACAGTGCAATGGATTTACACTGCAGAGAAGAGGCTTGAGGGCAATTGGGCTATCTAAGTATTGTTGATCTGAGCTTTATTACTAAAGGTAAAGTGAAATAAATTACCTCAGTCACTACACGATGCTTTTTTCAGCATGGTAAATAAAACTGATTAGTTCTAGGTCATTAAATTCAATATTAGACTTTAAAAGAGCCCAGAAATTCTGTGATGTTATTAGCGAAACATGCAACAAAACATATGTGCTTTGGTATTAAAGATAAAAGAATTACTTCATTATATTTAGATATTAGTTATTAGTGTATTTTTCAAAGGGACTTTTGAGATAAAAGCCCAGCTGCCATTCTTATAGGCGAGCTGGGCACACCATGGTCCTGGCTCTCACTGAGTGGCAGGTTTCCAAATAACTGAGACATTTCTGAAAATGTCATATGAAGCCTCCTGCTAATTTACTCATTATTCCTCTTCTCATAAAAATAAATATTATTTTTCCAATATTGCAGGTGAAGTGAGTGGGCAGGGACCTTAGAGAGAAGGGTTTGATTTTCACAATTTTTAGGTTCCTGTGACCCTAAGCATGTCCTTTGCTGTCCTGTACCTCAGTGCTCCTCACCTCAATATACTGTGCTCTTCATTTCAACCTTGATTCTTCCCATTTGGCTACAACCCCTCGGCAAGGATTGCCTCCCCAGGTGTGTCCAGTGCCTAGCCCAGGGAAAATGCTCACCTAATTAAAACCTCCAGTCACTTACCTACAGCCTAAAATCCTGACAAGAGCCACTGCTAAATAAACTGTCTTGCAGGATGCCTACAGCAAGGCTGGAAAAACGTCCTCTAAAAAGTAATGACTGATACGCTGCACCCAACCCATTCAATAACCTCTGTCAGGATACTGGAGGCTGCTCTGATGTTGTTGTGGTTTTGAACCAGTAACTAAAAAATTACTTATTTATTGCTGTGAGATATGGATTAGAACAAGAGCAAAACAGGCTTAAAACTTAAAAGGAATAAAGACAGTTTATTAACAAACTACAAGAATAAGAACACTAGAATAAACTTCCAGAAAACCCTTTTATCTCTTACTACTTGACCATTTCTTTGTACACATGACAACATAGAGACAAACAAACTTTAGAACTTTGGTGGTTAAAAACAGTCTCAATTTTTTGCTAGAGTCTTTTCATCAGTCTTTATAGAGAAACAGAAGTCTCTTTCTGCTAATCTATGGAGTTTCTCACAAGATGTTATAGTTTCTATTGTTCTGATGTCAGCTGCCCGGAAATGTCATCAGTTCTTCTCCTCCCATTTCACACTGCTCTAAGGTGTGCATGGGCCATGAGTTTAGGGATGTCATTTTAAGGATGAGTTATTCAAAGGCAAAAGTCTTCATCTTTCTCTGTGAGCTTTCCTGGAAAACAGTTTCTTTTTGCCCCCCAGTGCTTCAAAATCTTCACTTTACTCAGTTCCAGCAACTCACAGTATCACAAGTACTCTCTTTTTTTCTCAAAATTCCACACTTTGAACACTCTATTCCTCCCAATACGTTGTCATGAATTAAAGGAGTATTTTTCAACTACTATTGTCCATCTCCATAGCTTTAACAGAAAGATATTTCAGCTGTAAGCATCTTCTTATTCTCTCTCTCTTATTTAAAACTTAACTCTTTTCCTCACTGTTTCTGGTGGTTTTATGATGTCTTCTTCATGTTGATTGTCTCTCTTTCTCTCTGTCTTTCTGAGAAAAAGGAGTAATCTGTACGTTTTATCCAGGTAGTAAAAGAATTAAAAGCTTTAGAAAAGCTGCAAAAGTTCATGGTGTCAGGTTTCAGTCCAGCAGCAGAAACTAAAAAAACTAAACCAGGCTGCCAGCTCTGCCTTCCTTTCCTCCCCCAACACTTTCGTCCTCTGCGGCCTTGTCCGGCCGAGGGTGGGGGGAGAGAGGAAACTCGAAAGGGCTTTGTTACCTTCTCAAAAGCCGGAAACTAAAGAGGACAAGAGAGCTCTGACTGTACTTCTTAAGGGGGTGTTCACAGGTTGAATTCACTTTCTAATGCTCAAAAACTGCTGTCAATTTTAGAAATGACCAATAATTGGTCAGGAGAAAAAACTTCCATCAGCGACCAGCAGTTTCAACTTCCTCAGCTCCCAAAACCACCTTAAAGGTAAAGCTATCCCATGACAGATGTTTTCTGTCTAAAACAGCATCCAAGTACTTCCAAAGTGGGAAAAAGCTATTTTCCATGTAAGTACAAAGAAGATTAGCCTAAATCCCCACAAGGGGCATAAGCAGCTCAGTCTTCACTGGTTCCTTTCACACGATGCTCTCTCCCCACGAGGAAGGAGTGCTCCCAGGATGCTGGGGGTCACAGCTGGCAGGAATCACTGCAGCTCGAAAGGGACACAAAACCAGAATGCATGACTCAACTGGCTTCTCAGGCCAGGTCTAAACAACAGCTATGAATTGTTGTTTATGGAGGAAATCAGATGACTGAGCTGCTCTTCAGCACAAAATGACAACACATTTCTTTATCCTGTTTTCTGTTGAACATTACAAGAACGTTGCACTTTTTGAGCAATGAGCTTTGAGCTTTTCAGAAACCTGAGCTAAACTGCTGTGTGAGAGAAATTACAGGAAAAGCCAGTAATTGGGAAGCCTAATTACAAGGTAATGTGGTGCTCATGAGCAGAACTGCTAAACAATTAGGGTCTAGACTAACGAGTAGCCACCTGTCAGCTGGGAGAGGGCTGACGAAAGGCCAGCACAGGACACTCCTGACAGGCTATGGAGGAGGATATGAAAACAAGGAAATGTTCAAATACTATATTTAACATACACAGTATGAAAAGAGCCACTGATTGGAGCTCATATGCTTCTTAAATATATGGACAATATAATTGTAGTTGTACAGGAAAGGGAAGTTCAGCACAGAGTGAGAGGCATGGAGCGATGAGGAGAAGAGTACAGGAGGTGTGAGATGAATGGGGCTGGAACAGAGACACAGATTATTTCCACTTGGACTGCTGGATAGGAGGGTGCCAATTAATCACCAGCAGAACCCCAAACTTCCTGTACTTCACTGCTTTACACCTACTATAGTATAACATACATGCCATGCTGCTGGGAAAAATCAAACCTTCACAATAAAGTCAGCATTTACTCACACTACAGGAAAACCTAACAAATAGCAGTGGATACAGAAATAAGTTCTGGAGCAATCCATTCTAGTCAAAAAATCACAGACTCACAGAATGGCCTGGGTTAGAAGACATCTGAAGATCAGCCAGTTCCAATCCCTGCCATGGGCAGGGACAGCTTCCACTGTCCCAGCTTGCTCAGAGCCCCATCCAGCCTGGCCTTGAGCACTTCCAGGGATCCAGAGGCATCCACAGCTTCTCTAGGCAGCCTGTTCCAGTGCCTCACCACCCTGACAGTAAAGAATTTATTCCTAATAGCCAGTCTAAACCTGCTGTCAGTCAGTTTGAAGCCATTCCCCCTTGGCCTGTCACTTTGTGCTCCTCTCTGGATCACTCTTACCAGAGCCAAAGACAACAGTGGTCAGGGCAGGAGAAGGCAGATGCTAATTAAACAAAGTATTCTTTCCTCTCCCTAAAACAGTGGATAAAAATGCAAACTGAAATTTGAATTTACAGCGGCATCGCAAAAATTGCAAAATGTTCAAATTTACAACTTTGCCACACCTCTCACTTTGTGCAAGTAAATTTAATTGAAATTCCAATTTTAAAAAATGTAAATATATCCACAAATGAGTCACAAGTTATGATTGAAAGCTGAGACATAGCCTGTAATCTTTACACTGGAAGTGTATTTATGTCAGCTTTGAGACTGCTTCTTTTCTTTTTTGCTAGGTCCTTTAAAATCAATAGAATGACACAAAGCTATTGAGTGAGGAATATGTTGTTTTTCCACATGCCCACTGAGAATCAAGAAAATACTTAAGTATGAGCTCATTGCATCAATTTTGTGGAATTTTCAGCATATTTTTAAGTGTGACCTTGAATATAAATATTTTCTTTATTTAAACACTTGCTCTAAGACTCACTCTAGATAAAGAAAAAAACCTTCTTCATTCAGTGTTTGAATCATCCTCTTGCTTACTGGGAAGAACACAGATATTTTACTGACTGAATTATTTTGGCTGCAAATCCCTCAGATGATTAAAATACTCCTAAACATGCAGCATGCTTCATCTCTGGCCACTAGCCTCTTGTCTTCTGCAATAATGTAGAGGGAAAGGAAGGAAACAGAGCTCTGATGAGACAGGAGGACTGAATTTTGCAGAGCTCTGAATGACTGTGATATTTTCTGTATGATTCACAGGAGAAGAAGGGAAAGGGCACACAACAGTTTCCCATTTATTTTATATTTATATACTTCTATTTTAACAACTGTGTGGATCTCCACAATGCATCAGCTAGGCTTGTAAGCTGTCATCCAATTGTAATATGCTATTCCCAAATATGCCATTTTTTCTTTTGCTAAGGCATTCCAGCAATCTTGTTATACTAAGTTAATTAGTTTGACTTTGGCATTTTTGGAGTCTTTCATTTGCATACTGAAAAATAAGAGACCAATAATAACATGTGCTTAGGAATCTGGCTACTGGTCTTTCATCTTATTCACAATTTCACCACTTAGCCAGCTTTGAAAGCTGTGAAAAATCCAACTATAATACAGAAAAGCAATTAATGTTGTAAAATGGCTCTGGGTCCTTGGATGAATGACATTGTAGATCAGCATCTTGCCCTTAAATGCTAAGTCACCCTTGGGAAAATCTGCAGGGCATCTGTTTTAGTACATCTATCTATTTCGATGTATTAAAATCAGTGTCAGTGTTTGTCAATATCAAAACAAGTGAGTAACTACTTCTAAAATTTCTGTGTATGTTTTCACAAGATGTCTTTGTGTTTTGTCCCTTACAGAAACAATATTGTAGTAATTTCAGAGGCAAGACAGCACTGGAATCATTAAGGGTATATGAGAGGACAGAGATGGATTTTAAAATACTCAAGATTAGAATCCTAATAAAAGTTTATATGACTTTAGTATTTGACCATAATTGAAAGAGCAAAGGGAATGCTGTTTTTTCACAGCAGACTGCAGTTTTGGAGAACAAGCCTTATGTCCACATAGAGTGATACTCATCAGTGAGGGGATATTATACCAGGTCTGTGGCAATAATTCATTCTCTATTCCTGGAAAAGTTTAGTTAATTGTTTGGAATTCCCTCCACTATGCTCTATTTGATATACTCCAGCAAATAAAGAAAATAGCAGTCAAAGTCTCAATAAAACACATTTTCCTTCAGTAAATCCATCAGGATATCTGTGTTTAAAGGAAAAGGATGCTAGAAAAAAAAATCCTGAACTGCAATGCAGCTATTTCCATCATCATCATTCCCAGAAAGTGGTTGTAGGAAGCACCATTCCCATGGTGAGCAGAACCTGGAAACAGCTCCTGCACTCTGGCAGGTGTGTTTGTGAAGGTGTTTATTGTCTGCAACAGCTTTCCCCTCTGTTTGAGTGGGTGGCAGCACTTGCAGCTGGGCAATGTGTTAATTCAGCACTACCCTTTAACACTCTCTCTTTTCATTACAGGTATTAAAATTGCTCCCAATGGGCACAGCAGACAAGGAAGGCTAAACACGAGGAAGGACTTGGTCCAGCTCCCCATTTAATTCAAAAGAAAAGCTAATAACTTCCATGATAATAGGAGTTGGACTGGAACTCAATTGAACAGCACACCACAAATCATTTTATTCTCACCAAAGCTTGTTCTGACTGTGGCAATTTCCAGTGAGAGCTGGAATCTACATCCCCCAAAATAGCTCCACTCCAGCAAACCCAACATGCATTAATTCAAGTATGATTTGGTTTTCCCCTGGCTGGAAAAGGTAAGGCAGCAGAGGATGAAAAGAGCACATGGCTTGTGTGCAAGCCCCAGCCCAGATGCTGCTGGACCACTGTTTGCCTGTTGTTTAGCATTGCTTCACCTCTCTGCCAGGAGAAAAACAGATTTGATGTTTTGTTTATGGTAAAATAATCACTGCTGTTGCTCCATCCACAACTTCCAACCATGTGTTAGATCACTCACTAAGTCTTGGAGGCTCTTGGAGGAAAAGGCTGTAGTTTTCCATGCCTATCTATGAGCCCACTGGGCAGCCCTAGATAAAAAGTTAGAACAGTGGTGTTTGCATGTTTAACAGGAGGAAAACTGGAACAGGAATTTGAAGGTTGAGAATAGGAATTTGAGGGCATGATTCTGGGCAAACAGCTCTCACTGCTGGAGCTAGGAGGTGCACAAGGTGATCCCCAGAGGTCCCTTCCAACCCCAAACAGTCCTTGATCCTGCAATTTCAGGAGCAACATAAGGAACTGGAGGAATTAAAAATGACATAAAAAAGGCAATGGCCAGGGAGCAAGGAAGCAAAGCAAAGATACTACAGAGTGCTCAGAACTCACCAGTTATCCATTTAGCCTCTGGGTCATGAATCTTAAAATCATCACTGAAGAGATCTTCCACTGTTATCTTCTTCTTCTGAGACAAGCTGTTATCTTCAACTGTAAAACATTCAAAAATAAACTAACATTAATTCAACTTTGAGATGTATCTGAAAGCAGGGAAACTGTGAGTAGTGATATGTCATATCTCATTTGGAAACAGCCCACATTAAGCTTTGTGTCACACAGAAATCCCTTCCCAATGTCAGTGTTATAAAAGGACCTCCTAATGGTTCACTAACAAAACCCTCCTTGCTATACATGCCTGGTCTTAACAACTACAAACAGACCAAGAAATGGTCTAAACCACACACTACTTTAGTAAGTATTTTATTTTAAATTGATTTTTAATTTTATTTATCTTTATTTTAAATTTAATTTAGAGTATTTAATACTTTAAATAATTTAAATACTTCAATAAGTACCATATAAATGAAAATTTTTAAATACTTTTAAAAACTATTAGAAGTTGCCAGTATTTTACTGTTTATATTTTTATTTCCTTACAAATTTTAACATAAAACCATAGCTGGAAATGTGTTTGACCTTATAAGGGCTCATACAGATTAATTCCAAAATTCACAAAAGATATTCCATGGCAATCAGAAATTTGGTTGCAGAAATATTTTTGAAAAGTCTATGAGACATAACCCTTAATCCTTAGGTGTTGCATAGCTGGCCCATACTAATTTTAGTTTTTAGTGAAAGGATGTAGAGTTTCATTTGTAAACATGGCAATATCAAAGCTGAAAATTTTAGAGAAAAACCAACAACTTTGAATACACAAAAAATTTTGATTCATATGTTCCCTCTTTCCTTTCCTCCCATCAACTGTAATTTTTTTTTGTTTGTTTTGACAAGCAGTCGCCCTCTATGAAAAATTTGTTGACAACATTCAATTTTTTGATGAAATAATATTTTCATGGAAACCTTTCAGTCTGCTTTAAGTACATTTGCTCTTTTAAAGAAAAGAGGAGGCCACATTCTGGGTATTTCCACAGCAGGAATGTGTGTTTCAGCATCTTTCCTCATGACAGAATCCTCATGCCTGAGGTTTATTGGCAGCCTCAGATATCTTTAATATTGTTTAGTGCTAAACTTACACTGCACATTTATGATTAGAAAAGTGGAATCAGACCCTGAAGGTACTAATTTGTGGAAAAGTCTTCTTTGCTGTACTAAATTCAAGGCCCTGAGCTACCTGAGATGACAGAAAAATACCTATCAACAGTGTTTTGTTCCACTAAAAGGTGTTTCAGAACAAACTTCCACTTTTGCCAAATTAAATTATATTCTTCAACGTTCATATTTTTCCCTAGTCTGGCTGAGACTTCAACCACACTGTTCACTGTGGATTTCAAATACCAGAACCCATTAATACAAGTCCTCAGCCAAATCCCTCTGTGTGACAGAGCTATGCCAAGTTATTCTGCATAATTTTATTTATTAGAATAGAAAATATATGTGACAAGGACCCCAGGAAATCATTACAATTAATTTCACTGTGGTGCAAGTCCCCAGAACTGGATACCCAGGGAGGTCAGGTGGGGCAGGAGCCCCCACACAGCCCTAGGGCTTGTGCCTGTTCCAGGAGATGCTTCCCAAATGCCCTCTGGAAGAGCACAGGCACCCTCTTCTCCCCATGAGGGCACAGGGACAGGCACAAGCAAACCTCTGTGCTGGAGACTTGGGAAGAAGCAGGGTGGGAAGCTCTTCCTATTCCTCCTTTTTGTGCAGGATGGGGACCGGCAGTTTGGGAGCTGCACCATCTCTGGTCCTGCACAGCTCTGCAGCTCCTGCTGAGGAACAGCAGGAAGAGACAGAGGCAGCACCTGGACCTTGCACACTTAGGAACCTCTGTGAGGGATGAGGTGAGATTCCCTTCCTGCCCCCTGCCTTGGGCTGTAAGAGCTGCAAGAAGTCCTCAGCTGGGCCATGGACTACATTCATCTCAGCCACAGAGCTGGGGTAAAACACAGAAACTAAATAATAAATCCATCAGTGAATTTTAGTAATACAAAAAAAAAAAAATAAAATATTTACTGACCTCTCCTCTAACAGGCAGGTAGGTCAGAGGGCTTTTTAAGAACATCTGCTCCATTTCTCTGGCCCTAATGGAGACATTTATGGAGGAAGAAATGTGGGATCTCAGGCAAGCCACTCTGTCCTGAGCAGCAAATTCTAAGTGTGCCTCAGGGTGTCTAAAGCAGCAGTGGACAGGTTGTGCTGTCTACACCCAGCTGCAGGGACCTGGAGGCCTCTTTGGGCTCATGGAAGGACAGGACTAAGCATGTGCCACCTTTTTCCTTTTGCATTCACATCCCCCTGCCCAGCAGATCCAGATGGCAGCGTGGCAGCCATGCACAGGGCACAGGGACTTCAGATCTGAGTGCCAAGTCACAAACCCAGCATCCAAACATCACAGCTCTGTGCTGAGGCAGAAATCGTGTCCATATTGGTTCTGATTCAATTTTAGAGGCGTGACAGGAACCCTGTGTTTGGGTTCATCTGCCTGCTCTTCCTCCTTGCAGTCAGTGCACCCAAACAATCCTGGGCTGAGCTGTTCATGAGGCTGTCCAGAATCCAAAACCAACAAAGATCCTCCACAAATCCAGAAAAGTCAAAGAGGAGCAAGGAGCTGGCCTCGCTGTCTTTTTTGCTTCTTCTCTTTCAAGTTTTTTCTCAACTCCAGCCACGCTCAGAGGCTGCTTGACAGGTCAGAAGGGCACCTTTGGGTGCCCCCCTTGCTTTCCATCACGGCTGGTGCTCAGCTGGTGTCAGAAGTTTTCTTCACTCTCCTCCTGGCCTGTTGTGCACTGCATGTGAGGGACAGTCCCCATCTCTCTGTGGGGGCACACCAGGAGCTCCTCTCCCACCTCAGCATACCTACTTGACCCCTGGGCACACCTAACCCCCCCTTTCCCCCAGATGACCTCTCTGTACCCAAAAGGCAGTGGCCAGACAAGGCAAGCAGCCTTTTTCCCTCCTGTAATATCCCACCTGTCTGTAACGGTGTAAAATATACATTTATATGTAACTATGGCTAACAAATTGCTCTGCTGCACAGCTGGTCAAAGGATAGTGCCTTGCCCTGAGGATCACAAGAGCTACAAAGCTTTCTAGGCAATGCCTCTGACTGTCAGCAGCATGCTGGGAATTAATGCTGTGCACTGGTAATAGTCATGCATTTGATGCAACTTATGACTACCAAAATAACTAGCTCAGCACCACTTCTGAGAAATGTTTCTTATGGATTTTGCAAAAATTTTAATATGGATTAGGGTGTACGTCCTTTTTTTTTTCAGCTAAAAGGTCAGATTTGAAAGGAGCAAATGTGATGTATATCTCCAGAAAGCTTTAAATATCAGGAACAGATGTATGAAAAATCAGCCTCTTCCTAAGCACAATGTCTAATGGAATTTGGGAAGGCCTTATTTTATTCAAAATTTCTGTAGGACTGAATCCTTGTTTCAGCTTATAAATATATATTTATATATATATATATATATAAACAAATATATATTAAAATATAAATAAAATATATAAATATAGATATTTATATAAATAGATAATTATGAACTAATTAATAAATAAAAATAATAAATAAAATATAGAATATATATTTATATAAATATATAAATATATAAATTAATTAAATACAAAATCATATGTCTATGATATATATTTATATAGATATAAATACCCAAACAATGGAATGGGATCTGCACAGGTGCCACATGCTGTGACAAGTGAGGAGCTGCCAGTTAAGAAAGGCTCAGGACAACACTGTTATAATTTGTATAAATAAATTGACATTTTTCAAAGGTGACTGAAATGGCAGGACTCACACACCATGAAACTGGAGAAGCTCAGCACAGGCAGTGGTGTAGGTGTGGTGCCCCATAGTGTAATTAAATGTAAACTTCCACTAATTACTGCTTCTTTTGAGAATGTTAGTCATCAATGAATATACAAATCATAGAAATGTTGAGATGTTTTTAGGATTCTATAAAATAAGACATAAACATTAGCTAGTAATAGCTCACTGCCACTTTAATTACAGTGCCTGATGAATGCCATGTCCACTGCTCCCAGTTTTTGTGCTGATCTTGGAGCAGGGTGAGTGACCTGACCCTGAGAAACCCAAACCAGTAAGGATTTCAGCCCTTCTGAATCCAGAGTTAAAACCTCTAAAGGTTTGGGCTGATTTGAAAAATAATCTGGAAGAGACATACAAATCCTCCTTTTCCCCAATTATTAAATACCTTCATCATAATCTGCCCTGCTAAGCAAATCTTCCCCACTTCCCACTTTACCTGTTGCTCTTGACATTTCAGGAGACTTCCTGAGAGATGACCCAGGCTCTCCAGTATTAGACCAGGTTATGGGTCCAGGTAATCACTTTTCATGTCTGAGCATGGACTATATGCCTGCATGCTGCACTCTACCCCATATATGTCCAAAATCTGTCTGGAATCAGGCAGTGAATGATATTCAGCACTGGTGTGAAAGCATCTCTGCCCTTCATGCCTTGGTACTGCACTGCAAAACAGGCCTACATCCAGCACCAAAATACTGAGAGAAAAATGGATTCCCAGACAGAAAGAGGACTGAGAGAGGAAAAAGTAAGGATTCAGAGGTAAAATGCAAAAGGTTATTTGTACTGGTGTGACAGAATCAGGCTGGACTCCAACAATATCATTAGAAGGAAGAATTAAAAACATTTGAATATCCTCAGGTACTACAACCCATGCCAGACTGCATCACCCCCTTGGAGGCTTTTGCAGTGAAGAGGAGATTTTGTTTGGTTGTTTTGTTTATTTCCTGATGTCACTCATACCTGGCAGCTCCCCCTGAACATCCACAGAACTGCTCCACCTCATTCCTTCACTGCACTCCTGCCCCTTCTTCACATATCCATCACTTAATTTTCAGTTTGATTACCAAAAGATAAACATTTCTTCTTCCAGAGAACTATTTTATGGCAGAGAAATGCAGACTCTGCCTCTCCTTTTGGACAGGATCTTCTACCCTCCCCACTCCTACGTTGCTGGGACATGCTATGCCCAGTTGGGATTAGCAATGTGATATTTTCACATTTGTCAAACCAGTCTCAGAGTCCCACTCAGCCCATGAAATGAGCCTCCTGATCCCTTCTGTCACAGCCCAACCTCATAACAAGTTCCAGTGGCTTAGAAGAAGACTGAACTCAGCTGCTGCCAAGCCACAGCAGCAACCTAAACTCTGTAATTTACCCTTGGCATAGTCTCACCATGAAGCACTTTGGATCCATAATAAAAACAGGAGCAGTACTGAGCTCAGAGTTTTGTCTGTACATGTAGAACACAATTCTGAAACATCAACAGGGGAAAAAAGCAACCCAAACCCAGCTTACCAGCAGATCAGGTAATTAGAAATATAAAAAAACATGAATGGAAATTTCAGCACAGAAAATGACAGAATATGACTTTGCATATTCCTAAATTTTAATCACAGAGACCTTCTCAGCACTGTTATCTGGAGGTGCTGCTGGGTACATAATAAAAACTGTGTGATTTATGTGTGTGCATGTGTGTGCACACACACCCCAAAAGGAGAATGTCTTTGTGCATGCATATAAAATATATATATATATATATATAAACAAATACACTTTTGAATTTTGTTTGTAACTGAATGTGAGTATTTCAAGAAGGAGAAGAAGGAGGACCCTGGAAACAACAGGCCTGTTAGTGACATCCCTGTGCCTGGTAAAATCATGGGGAAGATTATTCTGGGAGATATTGAAAAACACCTAAAGGAGAATTCAGCCATTGGTCACAGCCAGCAAAGCCTCAGAGTCCTGCTTATCAAACCTGATTTCATACCATGACAGGGTAACCCACACTGTCCATCAAGGCAAGCCAGTGGATTTCATGTTTTTGGATTTTGATGGAAGTGACATCCATGGTCCCATCTAGGCAGTGCCTTAGCTTCAAGAGAACTTGTTGAGACTCACAGGTATGGACTTAGTAATCCAGGCTTTCGTGTACATCTTTGAAAAGTCTGTGCTTCTGTAAAATTGCAAGCAACATTTGCATCCCTAATAAGTTGTGCCTGATGTGAGTGTGGTCCACACACCATGTCCCAAAACATCTCAGAGATGAACACCACTGTCCAAAGATGCTGAATCTGAACACCAGCAAAATTCATTTAATAAATTATTTTTAATTAAGTGTAACCTTAATTTCATTACATCATTATTCTGGCATGACCACATGGTATTTAAATTTGCATTGAAAACTTCAGGATAACATTAAATAAACTGAATATGGCATGAAAATAAATAACTAAAACAAAATGCACTGATTGTTTCACTCATTTTCAAAGTAAGTCAATGCACTCCTGTATTTCTTGGTTTGTCACTATCTCCAGTTCCTCACACAGCAGGACTGTGGGATAAGAATTTTGTCAGGGAAGATGGCCTAGACCTGCTGGACTGCATGTATTTTGCAGGTAATGAGCTGGAAATTTTTTGCCCCTTAATTTCTGTCTCATTTTTCTGCTTCACTAGCCTGGGCTCTTCCACTTTGATTTCTCTCTTGCCTCCATTCTGCTCCTCAGCTCTGTGCTCTCTGTCCTGCTGCTCCCTGGATTCTACAGCTCACATGTACCCATCCAAGGAGGAGTTCCTGTTCTCCTCCTCTACATCCCTAAGCAGGGGACCTTTGCCTCCTCCTGTGTTTTGTAGCTCCTCACCCTTTCTGACACTGAATTATTTTTTCTTTGCCTGTCTCTCATTTTGTTTGTCTTTTCATATTCAGCTCACAATCTTGTCAGTGCTGCAAAGGCATTTTATTTCTACTCCCTAAGTAGGCCTGGAAATTTACAGGGCTGTATAAATACATAATAATCAATAATCATAATGACACCACATTAAAATTCAAGCCTACAACATCAGCAGCTACTGTAAAAGAAGTAATTTACAGAGGTTATGTGCTCAGAACTTTGCTGAAACTTGGTAAGGGGATTAACTTGAAGAATTCCTTATTGGAAAGTTACTAATTATTTGCTGTGGGTGAGTACTGTCTGGTATATCATTATCTGAAATTTGAAAACACTGTGATCTCAACTAAAAATCAATCCAGTGAATGGGATGGGATTTAGGAGCCAAGGCATAGGCATCCAATGCCATTTCCAATGGTCCAGGATATCACACTCAACTGGCAACTACTGCTCCATGTGGACACAAATTTCAGGAGTTCTGTGCCCTCACTGACTGCCCTGTGTGGGTTCCTCTCCTACCCTGGCACATCTAAAATGACATTCTCCATCCATGTTTAGGCAATCGAGTTCCAGACTTGTGCCCTCAGGTCAGCAGCCCTGATCTCTGAACTGAAATGTAAAACCTTAAAACAATCTACCTAAGAATGGCCTTGAACTCAGCATCACATTGAGATAAAGTGAGGAAGAAGGATTCCTTTGATCTCAACTTTGCAGTTAGTTTGTAATCCCTTTACTCTCGGAAGTGTAAAATTACAGTAGAAAAACAGACTGGAAGTGAGTTAAAGGTTATAAATACCTGGTGTCAGCAGTATGACAGAGGTGACAATCAGCGAGCAGATAACGAGAATAACAAGTAAGGCAATTGCAATTCCTTTCCAGTTTCTTTGAGGAGGATTACTCCCCACCAGCTCCTAGAAACATCAAAAGAAGATGAACATTTAGCAAAGGGCACTTAGACAAGGAAACGAGCAGAGAATCCAGACAGCAATGTAGGTCCGCAGAACTGCAGCCTGCGACCACGGTGGGTGACACCCTTGAGCCAAAACCAGTTCACACTCTTATAGCTCATGGTGGCATTAACTGAATTCATCCCAAATAATTACACAGCAAATAAATGCAGTGCACCCACAGGTGGCTCAGCAGTGGAACCCACACTCCCCATCACCTCCTGGCACACAGGCACCAGCCCCCATCCCAGCACTCGTCCAAACTCACTCATCAACACCCATTTCCTAACAACCCTCATTAAGTCTGGGAATGAGGAGCTTTACAGTAACCTTCAAGAGACTTTCATAATAAGATGTCAGAGAAGCATACAGGAAGATAAATAATTCACAGGGGCATGCATAGAGATAAAAATCAATAAGGATATCCCCCTGGTGAACTTTCCTGCCTTCCCAGAAAACATGACATCTCCTCAGGGCATACTGTGTGCACTCCTAGGCTGGTAGGTCTGAGGAACTGAAGACAGGTTTCTTGTCTAGCATATACATTAAATTTAATCACGTCCTTAAAACTTCAGAATAAAGCTCCATCACCACTCACTGATTAGCTCTGACTGCACTGAGGTTGCACCATATGTTCTGCCTACGATGTATACAGCACCCCTGCTCTCAGGACTGAGGCTTTTATGAAGCGCTGTGTTGGCATTCCCAAGATCTTAAAAATTTATTGCACTTTCATGTGTTTTGCTGGATTCCTCTTAGCATTTTGCACTATATGTGATTTCATGCAAGCATTGAAGCACCCACAGGAGCTGTATGAAATATTAGTGCACTTTTCTGGGAGGCTGAATTCACCCAAGGGATCTGGTCTCACAGCCAGAACAACTCTGGATGCTCCTCCTCCTTGTGAAACTCATCTATTTGGGTTTTTTGCCTCATTTCCTTTAGTATGAGGGATGGTGTGTCTAAAACAGAGCTGATGGTACTTCTTTAAAAGACTATTTTTTTTCCATTTTAATTTTTTTATGAAAACAAAAAGCTTTCTAGTAGATTAGGTTCTTCTGTTATTCAGTTTGCTTTACTTCTGTTTCTTACACACAGCAGCAAAACTGGAAGAGGGGGGTCAGGAAAACCTCACAGTTTTGTTTTCAGAAGATTCCAGGAAATGTTTTTCATTCTTTCCCTAGAATTCATTTTACAGAAAAAGATAATGTCTAGGCTCACTTTCTATATATTTTGGGATCTAGCCACTACAAAAGCTATAAATCTGCAATGGAAAGCCAAGTTTGAGGCATTAAACAGCTGATGCATTCCATCATTTATTCTAATTAAAGAAAAGACATGAGGCTTCTCTTCCTTCTGGCAAAGAGGAGTAGAGGTGAGCAAACCCTCCCCTCCTTCTCTACCCTTTGTTTGTACTTGGCTTTCTATTTGAAATGAAAAATAATTAGAAGGAACAAATTTATAGTTTACTATCGTTACTGGAGAAAAATTTGAAAAGTAGGTCAGGAGTTTTGAGGAATGCCATTTTTGCAACAAGAAAGCAGAATAAATACTTCCATTTCTACAGATTATTTATCCTAAATATGAATAAAAATGTTAATCAATTTAGTCCTCTAACACCACTTTTAGGAAACTGTTACTCTCAAATTTTCATGTGATGTAAAAAGGCACAAAAGACACTCTGTGGCTTTCCAAGGGAGGGAAATTTATAAATAAGCCAGAGAAATAATGCAGGGCTTCTCAGTAAGTGGAAGGAATATTCTTTCTTTCACAGCAGCCTACAGGGGGGTCTAGAGAGAAACAGGAGAACTGTGGAGAAGCAGATGAGAAACCCAGCCAAGCCCTGAGTGTCCTGGGACAGAGGTAAAACACTGACAGTGTTACAGAACTGATGGCAACAGTCACAGTCCTGAAAATAGCATTACACTCTCACCACAAATGGTCAGAAGTTTTAAAATTGAAGAAAAAATTAGCTGGTGGACTTGAATAACATCTACAAACCCAGATTGTTGGAGTCTGAAATACCCCCACAAACCACTCGACACCAGACATAGTTCAAGAGCTTCATAACACCTTGCATTAAGTGTGATTTCCCCATCCATGAGTCCCAGTGTGATAGAAATGCACACACATACTTGAGTGTTCAGGACAGCTGTACTTCCACTGAATCCATTATCAAGTCAATCCCATTAATTCTCCAGGCATTCAATCAATATTTGAGCAAAATCTCAACAAAAAGAAGGCTGTGAATGTCTAGTGTATCAAGAGGAGGAAAACTATTCATAAACAAAATATTGGGGTTTAATACACTGCAAGGAAGTAGAAAAGAACATTTTCACTTTCTTTTCAAAATTCTGCCAGGAAATTTCCCTTGGTAAAAGGTAAGGAGAGATAAATGACTTTTCAAAGAAAAACAAACAGCTTTATTCAGGACAGGTTTGGAAAGCTGTTCTTTTGTTCTCAGTCACTTGAAGCCTCTTCTGATGGAATAACTTACAGCAAAACTGCAGACACACCACCCCATATTCATGGCAGCACTGCCACCTCAGATTCCTGTCTGGATTTCTGTGCATTCCAGAGGGATGCTGCTCTGTCACTGTGACCATCTTTTACCTCCAGGGGGTTACAGCCCCACCTGCCTGTGATACCCCCTGCCCTTGGCAGCAAACCCCCACCCTTCCCTGCGGCTTCCCACAGCATCAGCTGCGTGTTCACACTGCCCAGGGGAGCCTCTGTGCTGGGGACTGAAGCCAGGAAGGTGTTTAACTCAGCCCTAGGCAGGTACAGATTCAAGCACATAAATGATGTTCTTGAAGTGGCAGCTCAAGGGGTGAGTTTCTGGCACAGAGCTCAAAGCTGGAATTTGCCTGCTCCTGAGAGACCCAGAGACAGACGTGGAGACCTAAACCCACCAGCAGGCAGATGCCCTTTGTGTTAATCCTAAAGACACCAAATTTGGGGTTCATTCTGAAATCTGAGCATGTGGCACAAAGGGAAATACACCAAGCACATATGGTTTCTGCTCTGATGAAAAGAACATGAAAGAAAACATTGAAGTCGCTCATCAGGAGGAACCACCTCCTCTCTGCCTCACATGAAACACAAACACAACATCCTCATGATCTCTGCAATCAAGCTAAAGCCCTTCAGCCTGCTTTTCTCCTTCTGCTTTGCTGCTTGTTTTTCACCTCCTTCTTCATACTCCATGAAAACTAAATTGATTTTGGATTTGGAAAGTAAACCAGATGTTTCCAGGTTTTTACATAAGCACACTTCATTGATGCTGCATATTAAAAACTGCAAATGCTATCACTTACATCTTCATTTGTAATTGAAAAACGTCACTAGCCACCTGTGAAGTTGATTTTGGAACCATTAATCTAGACATCTACAGTATTTTAAGACTCTAAAATACAGATCTATAGTGACATATTTTCATGCCTGTGAAAGAATCACTGTGTTGACATGTTATGGATGAAGGCTGGATGTGCTCCAACCCAAGATGCTGTCAACAAAATTATTTCTGGCATGTTTATTTGAAACCTGCCAAAAGCCTGCCAGCACAGTGGTCATATTACAGTAATATAATAGCTTCTTAAAACAACTCATCAAGCACCACTTCTTTTTTCTTTTTTTTAATAACCGTGTCTATATGGCTGAAGGACAATATAGACATCACTTGTCAAGTATAGGTATTACTTAATAAAACTTCTACATCCTGGATCAAAAATCTTTGAAGTATCAGCAGTGAGACAGTCATGGTTGGCCTCTTAGTCTTTTTCAACACAGAGCTGCCACTGTTGTGCAATAACAATAAATCCCAGGTGTGATATATGAAATATATACATTCCTTATACAGGTGCTGTATTTAGAGGTTCCTTGCAGAAGCAGGTGATGCTGGGCCATGGAGACTGAGCCCTGGACTCAGTTAATCTGGTGTAAATCTGAAGCAAAAGATGAAAGAAAATCCAATAAATTAATGGTATATAATAAAAGCAGGTGCAAGATGTTTTGTTGGCCTCAGAGGTGGCAGGATGGGGATTTATAGCAGTAATTTTGTAGTTTCCATACTCACTACTCTTGCAAGCTCTGTTTCTTGCTTCTTTTTGATTTATTTTTAATTTTTGACCTTAGATATTACACTTACAAACACAGCAAAGAAAAAATTCTTCTAACAAGCTTGTTAACACTATTAATTGAAAAATGTGTATTATATCTTTTACTTATGCCACCTGGTTCTGAATTAGGACTTCTGCCTGATGAGATGTGGGTGAGTGTGGTGTCTCTGATAACTCAGTTTACCAAGTCCAGAATGTGGCACAGAATAAAAAGGTACAGGAGCACTGCTGTCCAAGACAAAACTCCTGTGAAGTTCAGTGGAAAAATAATCTTGCTGCTAATTAGTTCTTTATAATACAAAATTGCAGCAAATTATACCTGCTGAACAGTACAACAAATGAGCTGAGGAGTGGGTAACCCATACAGTTATTAGATTATTAACCTTATGTTGCAAAAAAAGAACCTCTAATTGCAATGATAATGGCAGTAAACTAGATGAATCACAGTGGTTACAGCAGGAGGTTCACTGGGACTCCTGGTTATTCTGCTGATTGATATTGCATTACTGTCTCATCACAATCCTCCTGCCTGGCTCCTCCACTGCTCCCCTGCCTTAAACACAGGATGGAGGTTCCTCATGGGCAGGAATCGTTTTTGATACCCTGCTTGGCACAGAGAAAACCTCAGTCACTACAGAATTTAGGAAGTATCATAGCACAGATAAACAATAATAAGCATGTAACTGCATCGTTCTCACCTCTGAAGTCAAGCTGAGTTCCTTTTGCTTGGGGATATTTTATTTATTCTCTCCTTTCCTTCTCCTCCCTATTTGCCTCCCTGCCTTGTGCTGCTGCAGACCACCCTGAGCTGTGCTCCAGCTGGAGTGTGATGCTGAATAACAACCAGTTTCCAGATAGACACAGGGCCTGAGCCCGAGGCTACAGCAAACTCGGTTGTTCAGGTGCTAAAGGTGACACTTCAGAGTGAGAGGAATAAAAACTTGCTCTGTTTTTACAAATGAGGCATCCATGGCATGTACGTGGGCTTTCCTGCAAAACCCCAACAGAAAGAAGAGGGATAAAACCATCTGCCTGTTGTGGTGATGAAAGACAACTATGTTATGTTTTTCTTCATCTTCTGTTGATGCTTTTACTAATAGGGAGCAATGACTCCAGTAACAGTGAACATCTTTGCTGCCTACTCCCCAGCACTGTGAGACAAACCTTTTACCCTGCACACAATGCAGCACATTCTCCTGCCCTGCACTTCTTGGAGGCTCTTTTATGAATGCCCTAAAGCCATTCTGTTTGGTTCCCTCTCCTCCCACCTTCATCTGCAAAGTGCACACGGGCAAATGTTCAGAGGCTGGGCACTAATGGGGTGTTTGAGAGTGAGGAATAGGCTGACCCTACAGCTCCCCATAAAGTTAAACCTTGCATGTTTTATGCTTTGGTAGAGTTTTCAGTCTCACATGTTTCTATTACAAAGCCAACAGGAGAAAATGAATGCCATCTGCATGCCACACACCTAAGTGTAGCTTTAACAGATGACAAGTCTTCCACAGTTTAGAGCAGAAGGCACCAGATCCTCAGTTAGCATTGACTGACACAGATCATTGGCTCCACTGGAGCCAAGCCAGTCTGTGTCAGCTACAAATGAAACCTGGTGCTGTCACAAACTTAAAAGAAAAATAAATCCATAAAACTATTTAAATACAGTAATATCTGGAATTCCTAGCTGTTCTGGATTGAAGAAATGGATATTTAATAACTTCCCATCATTTTTATAGGCATTATGATGAAATGGTTTTGGATTACCTCCAGACCCTGCAGTACTAAAAGATTAATTTAGCATCTCTCTGTTTTGAACTGGCACTTCACATGAATTTTGTGCCCAGGTTGAGTAACCACACTGGAACACCCTTCTACGCCCTTACAGTGTATGTAAATAAACAGCACTGCCATTTGAAACATTCCCAAATTATTCCTAGTGCTTAGGGACAGAATGAGTCCATGGGACTCTGAAAATAAATAAGAACCTTGGAACATGGACTCTGAAACCCTGCCAGAAGCCTGTTCTCAAGGTGACAAAATTCAAGCTGCAAACACCATCTGGACCTGTTGCACCTCGAGTGGTTCCAGCCAAAGGCACAGTCGTGTTCTGACCACAGCCAGGAGACAAGAGATGGCAATACTGCCCCTGTGTATGGCACAGGACATATGTGACTGCAAATACTTTTAGCCAAGAACTGTGTTGGCCTTGATTTAATGTCATTTTATGAATCTCCTCACTTTCCCCCCATTAGTTTGGTTCATTCTGGTGCTGTAACCCAGATGTTTTTATAGCACCTGGCACGGTGGGACTATGAATCCTCTCAGGGCCCCTTTAGCTGCTACTGTAATTCAAGTCATAATTATAAGATCCATTCCCAATACTGACAGAGCCCATAAAATCTACAGCATTTCTTTGATTTTATTTCAGTGTTTGATATAAGTACACACATTCACCTGCTAAAATGGAAGCAAATCATCTCCTGGAGTGAAATATCTGCCAGGGCCCCAGTAAAACTTGGTTTGATGCTTATGATTTTATGCCAGAGGAGTCTGTGTGTTCACCAAATCCATGAAAAGCCCAAATGCCATAGATTACATCACTGATCCCAGGACTCCTCTATGCCACAGCACTTGCCTAGCTCCAGTTGTCCCTCTGCAGTGCTCTGACAGCCTGACTCCCTCCAAGCTGAGCCACGACAGACACGAGCCCTGGGACAGCTCAGACCCGTGCAGAAAACATCTGCAAAGAGTGGTGTTGCCAAAGCATGCCAGGATGGCACCTCCCTACTCTACTTATTCAACAATTATGATCTCAAGAAAAGCTTTCCTGAAACATTTGAGAGCCTGGAAAAACAACCTCTCAGCTTTTTTTATCTCCTCTAATTCTAACAAAATGGCATTCTGCTTACATTTGTAAAATTACAATTTTTAGTGAAATTGTATTTCAGTAAAAAAACTCCTAAAATATCATTCAATTTATCACTCTGAAGACCAAGAAAGAATTTGTGATAAGAGAAATAGTGAGGTGTTTAATCCCCCTAGGTAGAAAGTCAGCATTAAAAATTTTGTTCAATGTTCCATTTTATAAATTCCTAGGCTTTTTTGTAATTTAGTTTACAAATAATTTGTTTCTAAATGGTACAGGAAGGAAAACATGAAGAAACCAAAGTTTAATTCCTAAATAACTTGTTTGGGAGCATGTGAGGACGAGCTATGAAGACAGCCAAGGTTTGAGGTCAGTGTGCTGCAGAGACAGGGGAAGAGGAATATGAAATCCATATGTAGAGTTGGGGGGGAGGGAAAATGGATTTTACACAACTTATTTTCAAGCACCAGTTATTTACAGTTTTGAAAAAGACAAATTGTTTCATGCATGGATGTTTCAAAGACAATGCAGTTGCATAATTTAGCATTGTACTAATATTTATATGAAAATAATAGTTATAATTTTACCTTTAAGGGATAATTTTACCTTTTATTTTCTGTTGTTTCTAGGATCAAATAATTTTTGCTATGTAGGTCTCTAACATTGCAGATTTAGCCAAGATCTTAAATAAAATTATGGAAAGAATATTCTTCTCTGATACAAATTTTACCCAAGTCAAACAATGGAAAAAGAAGTGGGCCTGAATTTTACACAATTCTTTTAGATAAAAAAGACATTTGAAGCTGTGAGAGTAGGATCCAGAATGGAGGCTCTTCTCTCCCAGCTAAGTGGCTTTGTCCCCATCTGTACAGCCCAGAGTATTTCATATACTCTGTCCCCTTCATCTCATCTCCTGAAAATCTCATTCCTGGTTTCACAAGTAAACACAAACCAGTAAATAAAGCCACCCAAAATCTGTTCTCTTGTCCCAGGGGTGATTGGCTGCATGCTCCTGTCGCCCCAAAGCCAAACCCTTGAAGTGCAGCACAACCCTACCACAACTTCTTCAGCCAAACAGCCCACGCTGTACACCGGCCTTTTCTGCAGCATTCCTGGGGCAGTCCTGCTGTAATGGGCCAAAACCCCGCCAGGGAGCACACTGACAAACCACACCAGTGCTCAGCTGTGCTTGGTAACCCCCACCCCTCTTACTTCATCCCAGAACTCACAGAATTCACAGAATCACAGAGTCACTGGGTTGGAGAGACCTTCAAGATGATCGAGTCCAACCCAGCCCTAACACCTCAAATAAACCACGGCACTGAGTGCCACATCCAGTCTTTTTTAAACACATCCAGGGATGGTGACTCCAGCACCTCCCCAGGCAGCCCATTCCAATATTTTATCACTGTTTCCATTACAAAGTTTTTCCTAATATCCAACTTGTATTTCCCTTGGCACAACTTGAAACTGTGTCCTCTCATTCTGCCAGCTGCTGCCTGGTGAAAGAGACCAACCCCACCCGACTACAAACACCTCTCAGGGAGTTGTAGGGAGTGATAATGTCAACATAGAAATGCAGCCCTAAACTCCAGCAGTATCCCAAATCCAAAACTTTATCATTAGTCCCCAACCCCCCACAGCTGTGTAATTCTTACACTTGAGGAAAATCGTTTGCTTGAGCCCTCACTGTTACTTACAGAGAATTAAAGAGAAAGGGACACAACCGCAAAATAACAGATTTTTATATATGTTTTATAATGCTGACTATTTCTTTCTGGCTAGCTGCAACCTGTGCTGACACCCATGGGCATGACTTGGATGATGAGGCAGGAGGTAGAGTCCACAGGCTGTGAAACTGTCCTCAAAGCAGCTGGGAGACATCTCGCTTCTCCCAAGGAGATTTGTTTCTCAGACATTCTTGAACCAGAAACAACTTCATGGAAATCCTGATTTGATGTTCATGAAGTTGCTTTTTTTATTTTTTTTTAAAAAGTTTTCATTTCCCCAGGCCTTTGTCCAGCACTTTCTTAGGACAGCTGTGGTTTGAAGAATGACTGCTCTTTGAAGGGTGCTTGGGCTCTTGGCATGAAACGCCAGCAGCTGGCTCAGCACCGATGCTGCTGTCAGGAAAAGCAACTCCAAAGTCTCCAAAGGTTTGTGACTCTTATGCTTGGTCTGTTCTAATTGATTTCTGTTTTTGCTAAGGCTCTCACAGCACTCTACAAGGCTTTGCAAAATCATTTATTTTAATTTTCAGAACTTTCTGGTTGACAGGAAACACAACCAACAAACATTAAGTCATTTTTCCTCGGGAAAGCAAGATGCCAAATTTCCCATACTGAGTTGTGTTAACTGCAGCACAACACCACAGCAGCGTGACTCCTTGTATAGGAAAAACACTTTTATTGCTCATTTTTCATTTGAAGGAGTTATCCTTAGTTCAACACAATTCTGAAATTCAGAAAGTAAATTACAGAATGAAATGGAAACGTCCACATTCCTACTCAAAAAAGAAATTTAATTAAAAAAAAAGCAAAACTGATTGAGACACAAGTTGCAATGTTTTTTCCTCTTGATGATCTTGTATCATTTTACGAGGGTGACTGCCACCAGGGCCACCAGAAGTAAAACCACTGCATTATCATGATCATGTCTAATCTCCCTGAACAACTCATGTTACCATCTCAGGAACACTGACAAAAAGACCTCTTCTCCTGAGTCATGCAGGTTGTTTATTAAAAAATTCAGAGGTATTATATACTGAAATAAACATGCTGTAGGATTTTGAAAAGAGAAAAATCACTCATGCAGCCTCAATGACTTATGTGTGATAGTTTCATTGCATCCCATGGAGAAATGCCCCAGAGGTGGTAAGGAAAAAAGTGTCCAATAAAGAAGTTTCTTCTCCACACCTCAGCAGCCTGATATTCTCACAAGAAGCAGGGTTTGGGTTCTGAAGTTGAAGGGTTTATGAAACACAGCACGCAGAGCCATGGCCACATTTCCCTACAGAGATCAGCACAACTTTGCATCAATTTCTGATCTAAACACACATTATAAAGGTTCTCTGTCTCCATCTCCCTGTCCATCTCACTCGTTTTGCAGGACTTAAAGACATCCTGAGCTTGTGATGCTGCAGAACCTTCCAGCACTGGGTCTGAGCCCTCTGATGTGGGGCTGCAAACAGCTCATTGCACCAAGCACGTGCCAGGGTCCTCAGAGCTGCTCATTCCTTGGGGTTCCACCAGGATTCAGGCACAAGAATACTCCTGAGGACCTCTGCCTTGGTGCCTCTTTTCACCTGATCTAAGTTAAAGGATAAAACTCCTCCACAACTAATAAAAGAGTTCAGAAGTGATCAGACATGGAACAGTGAGACAGTAAATCACAGGGGCTGGAATACTGGTATTTTTAAAGATAGATGAGCATTAGCACAGCCAGGAATTCATTTACCATGTGAAAAATCTATTCAGAGCAGAATGGGAACTCTACCAATTAATACACTTCACAGATGTATCACTTCAATAAGCAGAGGTACAGGGATCATTTTTCTTTGACACACACCATAAGGGAATGAAAAGGTTAATGTAGTGTATGTGAGAGCATTTTTAAAAATCAATTTAAGGGAATTTTGTCTGCTGTAAATTATGCTCTGGCACCAGGGAAAGCCATCAAACTCAAATTAACAAGAGGAACAAAAGAATTTAATCTAAAACTACATTATGACTGTATTGCTCATTGGTGCACACAAAAAAAAAATCAGCAACATACATTTCATTTTTACCTCCTTTGATTACAAAAAGCCTATTATCAGTGAAAAATAATGTTGAATCATAATTAAAAGCAGGACTCTCCTTCCTAGCAGCCTGCAAAGCATAACATTTTCTGTACTGCAATATGGTAATTTTGGTTAGGAAACCCATTTGTCATCTCTCCTCACATTCACCAGACTGCGACCCCTCTACCTCCTCTTGCACACTTCTGCAGTCTCAGAAAAAGCAGGGTTTGGCTTCTGAACTCCAGACTTCCCATTCAGCCAGACCTGGCACTGGCCTTGCTGAAGGTGTGAGGCTTCACTGGGCTCACGGCATCTCTCTAGAAGATCTGAAAGAATTTTCAGGTTTCCACTAATTTTAACTGGCAGAAGAGCAAATGTCAGGTGAAATTCTGTTTTTTCAAGAGATCCAAAACAGTTCCTGTAACTTCATGGCACTGCTACAGGCTCTCCACTCCCCACCAATTGATTTACAAGCTGTGGACTCTCCTCCTCCTCACAACTACAGAGAGGGATCCTCTCTACATGGAGAGCACACCGAGCAGGACAGTGACATTCACTCTCAAAGCCACAGTCAAAATGTGTCTTTGAAGTGACACAGCCCCACACCATGTCTCCCAAAATTATCACCCATCATAGCCCTTGTGCTTTTCTCAATTGACATTTCCTGTCACCAAGCTCAGGAATTGAAAGGTGGCACCGAGGACTGCAAGATTTTATGGCACGTTCTGCGTCAACAGAACGAAGAGAGAGCACGACACAACTGATCTGTGCTCTTATCCTGGCTGCTGTGCTGCTTGCCAAAAGATACCACAGCACAGCAAAGGAACAGACACATCCCATGAGCTGCTCAGGAGAAATCATTTTTCTCCCATGGCATTGGCATAAAATACCTTTCCACCACTGAAACGTCCCTCTGTAGAGAGCAGGTAATGGTTGATGTAAAGAATCTCAGTTATTTGATCTTCATTCACTGCCAGATGAGGAACAGAGGCCATGGTTGTTTTGTTCTTGGCATTTTTGACCCCTGGAGTGTCCCCCCACGTCGAGTATCAGACTCCACATTTCCCTGCCCATGTCTTCACAGTACCATGGGATTTTCTACCTCCAGAAATTCCTCATCTGTTGGTAAATAATGGCAAGACCATATGACTATACAAAACTGTAGTTTTTATGTCTGATGAGGGTGTTATGGACCATTTATTCCCTACTCTTACAGCTGGTTTGATCTACCAAGGAAGGGACTGTCAAGCTGTATTTCTGGTTGCCAAGATAAAACACAAGGTTAAAATTGAACATGGAAAAGGAAGCGAGCCATGGTACCAGAAAAATTGCAGTCATTTTAATTACATTAATTTGGACAAGGGGTGTGAGGATCAAAGAAACCCAACCAAAACCAACTTGGCTTGCACAGATTCATTCACTGATTTTTATTGCTACAGAAGTGAGCTATAAATGCATATATACATATATATATATGTGTGTGTGTGTGTGTGTGTGTGTGTGTGTGTGTGTGTGTGTGTGTATAAAGACAACTTTTTTTCCTTGTCTTTTTATGGAAAAGCAGAGGCTCACCCTTTACACACTTAGCCTTGTGGTAGAAGTAATTTCTTTTTTATTAATTTTTTATCTCCTTTGACATGTGAAATAAACTGTCCTTCTGTAATGCTGAGTGGAGCTGGGCTTTGGCTTCTCTGCAGGAACAGCTCACAAGTCAATAGCTGCAGCCTCCTCCCTGCCAGGTGGGACAGGCAGCAGTGGAGAGCAGCAGCATTTTCACCACCTCACTTAATCCCTTCCCCATATGGTCAGGGACTAGGACTAGTGAATAATTAATTAAAATATGTCTGATCAGAAGTTCAAAAGAATCAGAGGAATTGAAGTAAAAGCCAATTATTTTTACTCTTTTCCCCTCCTCTTTTCTTTCTTTTTTTTTGCCATGGGCTTCTTTGGGTTCACAGGGAATAAAAAGGCCCTTAGAGGTTGTGTACTCCAAATCCCTGGAGGTGTTCAAGGCCAGGTTGGATGGGGCTCTGAGTATCTTGGTCGAGTGGAAGGTGTCCCTGCCCTTGGAAAGGGCTTTGGAACAAGATGGTCTTTAAAGTCCCTCCCAACCCTAACCATATTCTAAATATGAAAGCTGGCCCCACCCCTATTTGTGCTCCTGACAGCTCTTGGTGTCATGAACCTGTCCTGTGCCTCCCAAAGCTCACGAGGGCACCTTGAGCCGAGCTGGGTTTGGGACATGGAGAGCTGGGAGAGGGACTGGGGCACCCAGTGCAGCCACACAGCCCTGGGACCCCAGCCAGATAATTTAGAGCTATGACCAGTGACAGTGACTGCAAAGGCTTCATTTATTTTTAGTAGCAGGATGGAGGAGAAAAAAAATGCTTTTTGACCTCTCCTTTTCAATAAGAAATATGTTACAACTGCACCTTAGTGCCCAGCTGGGTTATTGGAACAAAAAAGAAGCAGCACTGCTTTTTTTTTATACAGTATTTTGCCTTTTAAAATATTGTCTTATAATGTAAAATGAAAAAGTCATGTTACGTACAGGAAAACTCACAGCAAACTAATGGGGCACTACAAACCTAGGATTGCTCTTCTCATTTTATTGGAATGAATTCAAAAACATAATCAGAATCTAGTTCATTCTCTTACATAACCCTTTGTGAAGGACTCTTAAAATTCACATCAACAGCATCTCATTCCCACTTTCCCCTTAATTTCCATTTTGTTTAATGGCTTCATCACCATTTATTTGTGATTTTGGTATTTTTTTCCCCTCTTGTGGAAGAGAATAACCTCTCCTGGGTAATAGGACAAAGAGTTGGAAGCTGTTTGCTTCTGTCATGCTTCTGTAAAGAAATACATTAAAAAAAAATTTCCTTTACAGGCAATAAGCCCAGTTCTGCTTCGTTTTTTTCCCTGGGGTCTGGTGACACAATTCCAGCAATGCCAAGTCCAGCTGCAAGTGCCACGTGAGGAGGTGCTGTGAGTGCAAGTTCCATCCCCTTCGCAGGCTGAAGACGTGGAGTGCAAAATAATCAATCTTCCAAGGCCCTAATGAGCCCCTGTGCTACATCCTGTACCTTGCCATCAGCTTCTGGAACAACAAAAAAATGCCCAGCACAGAAAAAAATAGCTGGAGGCTTCTATTAAATTTCTTTGTGAAATTACAGGAGGTACTTAACATTTGTCCTGTAAATTTTCAAGGGAAATGAGAACATTTGCCATCCAGACAGGAAGTCCTTATCTCCTGTAGGAATGAAAGACATCCTGATATAATCCTGATCTTTTAACAGCAAGAATTCTGAACTCAGAAAATCTCAAAAGATGGGTCTATGAAATTTCTGTGCTTGGGTTCATGCTTAGCATGGATTTCACAAGAGCCTCTCATATTCTACACCATCCACACTTACATATCTCTTAATTATAACACAACTACATTTTCACTTACATTAAGCCTTATAATAAGAATCAAACTTTCTAAACCAGAAAATGCACCTCCTGCAAAAAAAAAAAAAAAAAAAAAAAGGTATTTGGAAAGACCAAATGTGAAAATGGTTGAAAAAAGTTTAATTTTTTTCAGAATATTCATGCTTGTACTAGTTAATTTTTCTCATTTTGAATGAATCCCTCTCCCTATCAGTTGGTCACTCCATGGCAGAAGGGAACCATGTAGGGTGGGAGCCCATGGTGTGCATCCAGTTCTTGATCCAGTAATGGACAACTCATTAACCTCGCTCATTATTGATGCTGATCCCCAAATCTGCATCCTCCTGCTCCCTCACTGGTTTGTGGCTTTGGCCAATAATTTTCTCTTCCATAGTATGAGATGAAACATCCCCACTCTCAGAACAGAGTTTTTGGGGAATATGGAGGGTTTACTAGGTCATCTATGCAAGATATTTGGGCAATTGCATCTGAAGCAGGGTTAGGTTGTTAAAAGTCATTTTGGTTCTTGACTGCCCTCAGTTTCCCTGCAGGCAAGGCTCCCAGACATCTGTGAAGATTGATGCCCAGTGCCTAAGCATCTCTCCATTTGAATATCATTTAAAAACCATCTTCCTTCCCTCCCAGAAAAAAAACCCAATCCCCCACAATGATTTTGAGGTAGGGGAGCACCCTTGAAGCTGAGCCTGACACACAAGAGGTTTGCTGGGTACAGAGAAGGGTGCAGCTCCCCTTAGGACAGGGCAGAGCTCTCCTGCTGCCTGCTCTGCTCTCCCCTGGCAGAAACCCCCCCTGAAGCTGTGCCAGGTAACAAAACACATCCCTGAGCTGCAGCTGGTCCTGCATCCCTGCCCAGGGGCAGCACATCTGCACTGGGACCAGCAAGGGGGGATGGAAGGGCAGAATGCAGAGTAAGAGGAGCAGCAGGTCACATCTGATCAGCTGTTTCCATGGCTTTGTCAGGACAGGAGCATTTGGACTTGGCTTGGAGAACACCATGGGCTCTGCTGTTTTCTGCTGCTCTGCACAGGTAGCTGTAATCCCCGTGTATTTTATTAACTCCTGCTATGCTGCATGGTCACCACACATAGTTCCAGCTTGCTGCTTTCACTTAGAATTACTAAAACATTCGATGCAGAGGGAAGAAGAATCCTGTTTCCCTCACAGCAAATTGCCTGAGCATCTTTCACAGAGCCTGACTCGGCAGAGAACACTGACCTGGGATCAGCAAGAGGTGGGGATGCTTGGTCTGCCTGCTAATGGGGAGCACACTTGGAATCAGCCTCTGGGAAATGCTTCCCGTGTCCATTGGGGATGGGATTTACCTGAGTCTGGATGGCACTCATCACCCTTTGTGCACCAGTTAATCTCTGAGCTCAAAGGGATGGTGTGTGCGGTTCCACAAGTGTCAGCCATGTAGGTAATTACATGTGTGCATGTAGGCAATTTATATATATAAATATAAATATAAATATATATATATATATATATATATATATATATATAAAGAGAAACATGGGCAATTAAGCAAAGGAATAAAAAAGAAGTAACTTGCAGGAAAAGTAAAATGTGGCTATTATAATTAGGCTCATTGTTACTTGATAATGTCAAGTAACTTTACAATGTGCCTCAGAGTATTGTTGACTTCTTCATGTAAATACAAATTTAATACTGTACATTATGGGCTGCTCCTAAAATCACTAACTGTATTTATTGCTTTACGAAATCCTTTTGGTACAAATAAAGAAATGCTGTTGTCAGTTAATGCATGATCCTGCACAATGCCTTTTCTCTCTCCTTTCTCGTAGGACACTCACCTCCATCTACAGGAAAAATATTGCCAGGAAAGAGCAGTGGTTTCCTTTGGCCCCCCATGGCCACTGGCTCAGCTGCAGATGAATTCATGAGAAGCATTTGCTAGGATACTTTTATGCAATCATTTAGAGCTGTGTTCAAGTTGCACTTGCTTCTGTGGGATGCAGATACGAGTATTTCAGCCCTTCCTAGACATTCTGGTGTTATGATTTCCCAACATAAATAGCTGTTCTGCAGAGAAAGACCCAAGATCCAGCACAGGTGTGTAAACAAGGATATCCTTTCCCTGGCAGGGGGAAACCTGTCCTGTGCACAAACTCCTGCAGCACCCAGCCCTTTGCAGAGTGCGGGGAGCTGAACCCAGCTCTTGGGTGTCTGTCTCAAAGTAGGAGAGGAAATTAAATATTGTGGTGTTTCAAATGTGTGGTGGGTTGGCCCTGGGTGGATGCCAAGCACTCACCAAAGCCACTCTTATCATTATCCCCCCCACAGCTGGACAGGGGAGAGAATGTATAACAAAGGGTTAATGAGTGGAGATATGGATAGGGAGAGGTCACTCATCAAACACCATTGTGGGCAAAACAGACTCAGCTCATGGATATAAACTGAATTTATTACCAATAAAATCAGAGCAGGATAATAAGAAGCAAAATAAATTTTCCCCCCTCCCTCCCTCCTTCCTGAGCTCCACCTCCTCCCTGCAGGCAGCTCATGGAGCTGCTTGGCCAGTGCTGGCTCCATCCTGGTGCTGCCTGACACTGGCTCTGCTGGACATGGGGGAAGCTTCCAGAAGCTTCCCACAGAAACCACACCTGCAGCCCCCCAACAAACAGCAAAACCTGGCCTCTTAAACCTAACACAGCATGCTAATGGCTCAAGAATATAAATTATATTTGACACAATATATTAAAGAGCTCATAAAACTTCATTAACGTGGCAGAATATATCCTGTGTTTTCCTGCTTTTTAATAATTCCAATAAATCAGATTAAAACGATGCCACAATATACCATTACAAGAGAAGATTATCAGGAGTGTAAAAGTGAGAAAAACAGGGTGCTACCACTAACTTTAGAAGACAAAACACAACAAGGTGTTTACAAGGTTGGGACAGAAAACAAAAACTCCAATTAAATTTCTGTGTGATTGATGGTGTAGATTTAACCACTCCATTACAGAAGAAAAGCAATGTCACAGCTTCCTTGCCTTGCTTTAGCCTGCATCTCAAGGGGGCTTATAAATAGTTAAACAGTTATATCAGAATTCATCAGTTTTTAGAGAAAAATTAAGCCTCAACATTGATATCTATGATATAATGACTTACAAGTCACTGTATAATTAATCTTGATATTAACTGTGTGCACTTGTGATATGTGATTTATTATGGGTTATTCATCTAAATTCTTTGAAGGGTATTGCTTCATGCACACACAATCTAACAACTTTGGATACAGTAGCAGGTGCTACTTTATAATAAAAACACTAACACATTTGGGAAAAATACTTCTATATCAATTGCTTATACTGTGTTTTCACTTCTCCAATGGACTTGATAGTGATTAAAAACTAAACTGGAAATACAGATCTTGAACTTCCATCTTCATCCTTACTGCCCTTTCCATCATTTTTCATACTGAATTTTTCTTGTTTCAGAACCATTTCTATAACTGTAGTTTCACATACCTACACCCTTCTTGAAGGTATTCAGGAGAATAACATATGACATTCTCCACTGCTGCCTCTGTTTAGATTGGGAGTGCTCAGGGAGGATTAAGCATTTCAAGAGGCAGCTCATTCAGTCTGACTGACAAGGCTCTTCTGGACAATGCTGTAATACATTGTAGGGCACAACCATTAGTTTTATTTTGGTTTGCAGCTCTAAATTGTCTTTCCCCCTGCTTGAATGTCAGCTGCTCTCAGACAGATGGTTCCTTTCTCATCAAGGCAGCTATCAGAAATACAGTGCCTGAGACAGACAGAGGTCCTTACTTGTCTTTGAGGAATGTTTCCAGAGAGAGCTAAAAGGAAAGGCCAGCACACGACAAATAATTTGGAAAATGCTTGTAAATAAATGCAAAAGTAAAAACATTCCTGCAGCAGCCAAGAAGCATATGTGAGAACAAAATGTTATGGCCATAACTGGCCACAATTGACCACAACAGAAATGTAACTACTCAAAAAGGGCATTTCCTATATTAACATCACCCCTTCCCCAGATAGAATTCCTCCTCAGACCATTCATTTATAGATTTCTCTAAATTCAGCCAGCCTCCCAGCAAGGTGATGGGATGATTGGATAGATTAGCAATTACCAGGATTTGCTGCAGCTTCCAAAGAAGATGGTGATGCTTGGTTTGGCACTGACACGAGAGGGTGAGATGCAGGCATTACATATACTCATACACCCACCACAAAAATGAGAATTTACCACTAGTGACTATCACTCTGCTTAACAATCAGATTTTCAAATTCTCCTCAGCCTTGGCAGTGGACAGTAAATGTTTTCATCATAACTATGACCTCCCTGTGTTAGAAATTGTCCTTACATTACTTGTAAAGGGCTTAATTAGAAGAGGCAATGTTGACCCTAAAGCCCCTCTTAAGCAAGTCACTGCTGACAACCTGAAATGTTTCAGCATCATTAGTGCACCTCTGACACAGCCAGCAGACAAAACCCACGACATTCTCTGAAATTTTTAAGGTGATTCTACCAGCCCTGTGCATAGAAAGGGCTTTTAGAGTCTTCCTCTACCTCTACGTATTTCCACAATGTCAAAGAGTTAATTTGTTAATACAAACCAAATTCATGTGAATTAGGATCTATTTCAGGAAGCTCTGTCTTTTGCTACCTCATCCTGCCTCAAGGCACTGCCCTGCAGCAGATTGACACCTGAAAATCCAGTATTCTGGCCACAGCAAAAAGCAGCTACGCTCACCATATGTTTACTGGTTAAAATAAGATCCCTGCACACATGGGATGGGTATTTCCTTTGAAACAGGCAATGAGTTAACCCAGGGATGCAGAAGTTGGTAGCACCCAGGTGGCACTGCATCCTGCTGCTCCCCTCCCTAGCAGTGTGTGTTCACACACAAAAACTGGGCTCTGGGTCCCACAGTCACTCCTGCAGGTGAAAACCCACGAGCTTTCCAAACTGCTGGGAAGTCCAGAGCCACATCCACACTAAGTTAGCAGCTGTTTGCACATGACACCCTTAGAAAGGAGCTTGCTGTGCTGCCAATAACAGACAATTGCTTTAGTTTGGTCTTCCATAATCATTCCCATCAATGCCTCAGAGTTTAAAGATCTAATCCTGTCTGCAAAATTCAATTAGACTTTGCAAGAAAAAAAAAAAAAAGATTATTCATTAAAGTTTTAGATAAACAGATCCCAGCTAAGGACAAATCTGCACCATTACTATTGTGAATTTCAGCATTAAAGAAAATCAATATATTGTGTCATATTCCTGTAAAATATTATCTGCAGTACCCCTTGTCTTCTCATTTGTGCATGAAGTTAAAATTTGAGTCCAGTTTTCAGTGACTGCTTATTTGCTATAAATATTAAATAGAATATTAAAAGGACACACACCTTCTACACCTGCATGTTTCTTTTTTAAATAATTGGCCAAGTAATGTCCTGACCTTTAGAGTGACACAGGAGGCAGAAGCCCTGGTTCTGAACAGTCACCCAATGGGGAAGCAGCCCAGTAACTCCTACCTTTTATTAATCTAACACAGCAGTGCAATGACAATTTTCATTTGCCATCAAATAAAAATTCTCCAAGCCACATTCTCTCTTTCTTTATTTCCTTTGCTTGTTTTTTCTGCTTTCAGGGATACCTTGGTGTGGGGGCAAAGGAGAGGTTTTGGGGGAAGGAGAGAGCTGCAAAGGCTCCTCTGGCTGGTGGTACCTTACAAACCCCAAGTGCAGAGGAGGCACCACTGAGTTTTTCTCTCTCTTCTAAAGCCTGTATGTTAATAAATGTTAATTTTATCAGACTGTGTCTACAAGGTGATTTTCAAATTCCTGTTGATTTAGTGAAGAACTTAGGTGCTCAGCACTTGCAAAAACACTGCTGTTTCGATAGACACCTGCAGACAGATTTAGGTATTTAACCTGAAGAGTCAACATTTGCAGTTCTCCAGCAGGATTACCTGGGCTTTCAGGGCAAATTTCTGCATTGTCAACTGCTCTGCACGTTGTGCTAACCTGGATCCTTGCCTGGCCCAAATAAGTGTACCTATATGAAGTTTGTTGGTAGAGATGTGAGGTTCTGCAAACTCAGGAACAAATCCTTAATGAGCCAGGAAGCAAGGAAGAAACTCTTTTATATTTCTGTTCTATTGAACCTTTGCTCTCCTCTCACGTGTTTCTGGATGCATGTTTTTCCAGAATCAATGTGAACTTTACTCCAAGAGCAATTTGGTAAATTCCCTAAGAACAGGCAAGAAAATTTTGGGGGAAAGAATAAAAACATCTTTTTTTCTTCTAAAATATTTAATACCTGGAACCTATGAAGAATTGTTGAAGATCTGCCAACATTTCCAATGATTTTCAAAGTCATACCATTTTTAGTTGCTCCAGAACTGCTGATATCAGCAAGCATGCCCTTCTAAATAATTTATTGGCATTTCTACATAAATTAGATACTTAAAGGTGAAGATGCCATGAACCTTGTGGAGGCTGAGTGCTCACTACATGGACTATAATCCATCAACCCAACAGACAGATTTCCAAACTGGCTTAAACCTCACAGGCTCACTGCTTGGAAATAGTTCAAGGACTCCAGAGATTGCAATACACTCTTGAAATGTCACTTGCAGTAAAAGTACACAAAAATAAATCACCATAAAATAAGGTAGAAACCTCAGAGAGTTATAAATTGATCATTTAAATCACAAGTTAGTTACTGCTCACAAAAATAAGCAATGCAAAAAATATGTTAGCTTCAGCTAAGGACAATGTATTGCAAAATACAGGGCAAAACCATCAGCTAAAATACACATTTGCATAAAGTTAAATTCTTCAGTAAAACACTTTAATCCTGTCTGTCAGTTTCTAAAGTTGTCATGGATTTTTTTTTCTTTTTTTTCCAAAAATACCCTATATAATTCTGGTTTGCAAAATTTAGCTATTGGAAAATGTTGGCATTTCAACTGTATTCGTTGTATTTATAAAGGCTCCAGACTGCAAAGAAGGAAATAATCTGAATAAGAGGGTGGATTATATTTCAAGAAGAATGCTGGGGGTGAAAAACTGATGAATGAAAAATGCTTCCCCTAGCAAGTAGCAGATAAGAATCTTAAATCTTCAGAATTTGTTTTTTAAATGAAAAAGGGAAAAAATTATCAAAGAAACAAATCTCCCATCCTGGCCAGAGAAATCACTGCAGCCAGGGGTGTGTTGGATCCATCATTTGAATGGATCTCTGAAATACATTTTTATGAAGGGGTAAGAAAAGCCAGTGATGAATTAAATGCTAAAGGGGATGTAAAGATGATAAAAGCACTATTTTTCATCAGAAAACCTGAGAGTAGGAGTGGTAAAGTTGCTATTTGTGATACAAACAAGCAAGATTGAAGAAGGCTACAATGGAAATAAGCAGGACAATCAACACGAATATCTCAAGAGATTAATTTGCAAAATGTAAAAAACCAAAAATCATCAGGAAGTCAAAACAGATATGAAATCAATAGTGATGGCCTAAAAGTCACAGAAATCTTGAGGAGAAGGCAGGAGGAAGCTGCTGACAGCAGAGATAGCGGGTGAGTGTCCTGGAGGTCATTCCATCTCCCCGGGCTGAAGCGCAGCCCATCAGGGACAGCAGTGCCCGCAAGGAGCCAGGGCAGCAACCCCTGCTGGAGAGCAAATCCTGCCTGCAGCTCCTCAACAGGCTGGTCTTCTCATCATTGGAATTCACAGCAATGCACACAAAGGAAAATGCCAGCACAGTGAACTTTTCAGCTCTTGGACAAGTAATTCTTTGCAAATGTGGTGGTTTTTTTGTTTTTGTTTTTGGTTTGTTTTTCTTTTTTTTTATTTTATTTTGGTCTAGTTACTAGCACAAACAGACTATGTGGGGGAACAAACAAAAGGAATAAATTAAGTGGATGATGATTATAAACTAGGGAAATTCCAAGCACAAAAAAAATTAGTAGGTTCTGGGGTTTTTCCTATTTTTTTCTCTAGAAGTCTATTTTGACAATAAATTATAAATGTATGTTGACTGTGTTCTTACACTGTTACTACCAAAAAAAGGAGAAGACTAGACATTTCAGTACTTGCTGCAAACGCTAAGTTTTGCTTTGCTCCCCAGCTCTGTGTTCTTTTCAGTGCTTGGTTTGGACTCTGACAAATCAGCTCTCCCAGCACTAACCAGATTATGGTTTTGAGGCTGAACAGAAAATAAGGTTTGGCATCATCTTCCTTGTGAGAAGAGATGCAGAAAATCTGTTAATCAGAATTCAGTCACTAGAGCAATTTTAACCATGCCTGACTCCCTGCCTTGCTGCTTTGCCTTTCCTCCCATCACTGCCTGTTTAAGATGAGACACCCAGAGGAAATTTGGTTTTGCTCTCACATTTACTCATCACCATTACTTTGCCTTAATGACCAACACACCCTGTTTAATAAAACCCCAGCATCAACATTATTACATCCCACACTGCTAATGATTTGGTAGTCACCTAACACATTAATCTTGATTAATGGCTCACTTGAAATATTTATATAGTACAAAACACTTAAGTGGAGGTCAGTTGCACGTGAAGCTTCAAAGAATAAATTGCAAGACTCTGTGCTGCCTCGAGCTCCTCCTCAGCAGGAGAACATGCCTTCCCCCTGCCTGGGCTAGGGTAGGGAGCCAGCTTTAGGAAATGATCCAGCAGCTGTGGGCAGAAAAATCAGCCATATGGCCACAAGCGTGAGATTTTATTACTAAAGAAAGGACTTTATTTTTACTGCTTTTTACGTTCATAAAGGAACAAATGCTTTCAGATGGTTTCATCATAATACCCTTGATATTAAAATTATGTGCAGGCCCATGGAAATTCCAGCTACAGGACACAATGCAGACAGCATGGGACCTAGAATAAAGGCAGGCAGATGAATCTCTGAAATAACTAGAAAGGCCTTTCGAATCATAGAATCATCAAGGCTGGAAAAGATGCTTAAGATCATCAAGTCCAACCTTCCATCAAACTCCACCGTGCCCACTAAACCATGGGGTGAAGTGCCACATCTGCTGGCTTTTTGAACACTTCCAGGAATGCTGACTGTACCTTCTCTAAGAACAAAGCAATCCCTAAATCCCAGTCAGAGCTGCTTCTGCAAGCCTATTCCCCAGCCCTACGAGGCAGGCGAGGCCATGCAGTGTCACAGACTGCTCAGCCTGTAACTTTTTGCCCATTTCCAGTCCATTCCTCAAAGCACATAGGAAATGTCAGTACTGCTTCCAGCAGCACTCACTTTATGTGCTAATTCTGCAGGTGCTACGTGGTTTTCTCCTGGAGCATTTCACCACGGGCTGCTGGCCACGAGGTGCTGGTGAGGCTGAGAGTTGTCTGTGAAAGCTGGGGTTGGTGAGGAACAATCCGACACAACCCTCATTTTCTACACTTTGTTCTCTTTGCAGCTGTTTTTTTGCTCCCTGTGCACTGTCTGGTGACATGAATCATGGAACAGAAGGAACAGTTTAATCAATAACGTGCCTAATTGCTAAAAATTATTCCACAACCGCAAACTCACAGCCAAGAGACCACACTAACTGTCACTGAAGATGCATTATGAGGGTGAAACAAAGAGGTTTAAGTGTCATTAGCAAAACAATAATAAAAGAACCCATAAAAAATGAAAATATGACTTAGTGAGAGCATATAAACATAAAACAGTGAGGTTCCCAAGATGAAATCACATTGCATTACAGATAATTCCATATAATGTGGTTCGAAATGGCAAACTGCATTTGTGTTTTAAGGTGTGCAGATATATTTATTATGAGCAGCCAGTTGACTCCATTGTTTTGTGAATTTAAGGAAAAATGCAGCTTCCATCAAATTGAATTCCATTAAGTGGTCACTGCACATCGAGAAAATATTCTGTTGATCTCAAGTGGCAGAACTATCTGCAACAAATATATATGAGAACAGGAATTTCTGAATATTGGCCACTGTCATACAGCAGTGATTACAGTGAGTCTGCTTCAGTTCTGATCCTTAAATGCAATGCTTCCCTGAATAGTTACTCACTTTGCTAGGAAGATATATGTGAAGAGCCCAGTGAAATCATCTGCCTCAGCACTTCTGTTGTAATTAAATGCAGTCACAAGTTGGCACAAGTAATGACCACCATCTGCTCAGATCCATGGCTGGCCTGTCCTTCACCACAAATCGCACATCTCCACATGTCCACCAAAATACCCATTACCAGTTGATTCTCCAAAGCACCACACAAATAATCTCAATATGCAGCAGGTTTGTTACAGATGAGTGCTAATATATTTGGCCTGCAAAAATGCTTGTCCAGGTTTGGATGCTTTAATACCAGTACTGTTAAATGCTTAAAAGAAAACACACTAAATGACCCAGGTTGCAAAGTCAGGTCTCAGGAATTAGAAAAAGCCAAGACTTACACTCTCTGTTCAGGCTGTAAGCATTTAGATACACTACAATGTCTTGGCTTTAGCACATCCTTGTCTAAAACTGAATCTCTTTTATTTCACAAAATTTGTTTCACACTGTGGGCATGCTCAATGCTACTATTTCATTGATTATTTTTATTCTATTTGTATATCTCATCTTTTCATAACTCACCACTCAAATCTCATTACATTTAAAGGTTATTAACTCCCTTGAAAGTTTTCCATTAGCATTTCTGCAGCCTCAGATGAGGTCTGAGTACTTTGTGAAGTCTGGGCTCTCCCACATGGTGGATTTGCACATCCTCTGCAGCATCTCCAGGACAAAGCTCAGCCCTTCAGCACTGCTTCAAGCTCCCATTCCTGCCTGGAAGGACTGGGCAAGGCTCTGCCCCCAGCCTGCCTGGACACTCCTGAGACTTGCACTCCCTTACAGAATCTTTCTTCCTAACAACTGTTTTTAAGGAAGTAAGAACTATTATCCTTGTTTTACAAATCTATAATTAAAGATAGACAGGCATATGTCCAAATTTACTTCTAATCTGAGATGACTGATCCAAAATTCACTATGTCAGTCTCACCTTCTGCAACCAATCTTGAAGAAAACTTCACTACTCAAGCTCTGCTTAATCTCTGAAGTCATGAAGTTTGGAGAATGAATAAGACAGAGGATCCAGTGAAAGAACAACCTTAAAGACTGTGCAAGGATACCTGTGTGTGTAAGGGATGCTTTATCCTTGCAGGCAGCCTGATTCTGCTGATCAATGTACAGGCAGCTCTTAGGTGAGCACTGCTAATGAATGGGAGTGTCTCTCATGCTCCTGAGTCTTCCTTTCTTAGCTTTTATGGATCTTTGTTGAACAGAGAAAGCTTTCTTGGTAGTCCTCTCATGGAGAACAATCCAAGAGCAAGGGCCACAAGCTGTAACATGGGAATTCTGATAAGACATGAAAACAGCATGATAATAGGGGTTGTAAATCCTTGCAAGGAGGGCTTGAGAGGCTGTCATCCCCACCCTTGAAGAGCTGCACATCTGGACTGCATTAGGTCCTGAGTAACATGATGTGACTTCAGTTCAGCCCTGCCTGGAGTGAGCTTGGGCCACCTTTCTGCAGCAGAACCTCCAACCCAAAATTTTCTGTGGCTGTGTAGTGAGGGGCACTGTCCCCTGCACTATGGACCTGCTCACTGCTCAAGTGAGAGGGAAATAAATGGTTCACACTCGTGACCCACTTGATTTTGAAGATACCATTTGTAGAATCCCATGATTGGTTATTTAGGTGTGACCCCTTCTAGGTCTCCCCATGACTGAGCTGCCATCACACAAATCTATACTCCCAGTGAGGTGACACAGAGTCTGGCTGAGGCAGTTAGATCATCATTACCAGAAATAGAACTGAGCTATATATTGTCTGACATTAGTAAATTCAAGGGAATGAATACCTTGTTCCAAATTGCAGTATCATCCATCTAGACTTTCTGATAGTCCTGAAAGACAGATGGTCCAGCAAATGCAATCATCATGTGGGTACAGTTTAACTCCCTAAGACATGTTAGAAGAGAAATATTTGCAGAAATATCAACCTGCAAATGTGAACAGAGCCTTCTGACTGGGTAGGTTCAGTGAAACACTTCAGTAAAATTTCAGAAGATATTTCCTTTGGGTATTTTTCACTTTCAAAAAGTAACTTAACAAAGAGCTTAAAGGTGACTGCAATTAACAGATTTACCATAAGTAATAATGAATATGTCAATATGACTTCATGAACCTTAGCTTGAAACAAACTCTTCTCTGAGACAGTTGAGAAGTCGTTTCTTATGAAAAACACAGGACCAACACATGCCTCAGTAAATGATGTTGAAGAACTACATTTGGTTCAATAAGAGGCCAGAACTTATTCTCTGTTTCAGGGGCCAAAACACGATGGTCATTTTTGGAAGGGTCATAGCCCCTGTGTGCCCCAAACTGTTCCTCTCATGCTCCTGGGAGAGCACTGACTACTGTGAGCCAAAAAAGTGCTGAGGAGCAGCCAAGGGGAGCAGTGAGGGCAGTGCTCAGTTCTCTGTCCAGCCCTGATATCAGCTCATTTATTCATGTATGTGCTGCAGGTTTATGAATGTGCCTGGGAGACATTTTTCCTGCTGCACAGAGACCTCACCAGTGCACAGTGTTATTTATATCTGGCAAGGTTTTGTGGATTGTATACAAGTGCAAAACATGATTCTTGATGTTTGCAAAGCATCATCTGAATTTATCACTCAACAACTCCAACAAATAATCCCAATTAGTTCTCAAGAAAGAAGTCTCTGGACTGTACTTGTTTTAAAGGAGAGGAGTTTCTGGAAGCACATTCTGTATAAAAAAAAAAAAAAAAGGAAATCAAGAACTTAATCCTGACATGATTTATTACCCCTTTCACCTCATGCAATACTTCAATTGTTCTCTGTGTCATAGTCTGATCCTTTAGTCCTTTCTCTTCTAAATCACCTTGTTTTTAGCAAAGGGAGAAAAGTCTGAAAGATTAGGTCCTGAACTCCAACCAATATTCTCCTCAAAGGAAAATGATCCATTCTGTCTGCTCAAATTGCCATGATAATAGGTGGCATAGGAAAATGTGACTTTTTTTGGTAAATAAGGTTAAGTGACATTAATTCAGTTTTCATCTGAAGAGAGTAGAGAATTTCCTTCTCCCAGTTTTACTGGATTCAGGAAGTCTGCCATGAATAGAGCATGTGGGGAGGGGATGCAGAGTGTCTGTGGGAAGATCCATACAAAACATACAGATGGGATTAATCTACTCATTCCCCAGTTGTAATTGCAGTTTCACAGAAATTCTGCTAAAAAACACATTTATTTGGCAGTAAATATGATGACTAATTGCAAAGGATAGCTGCACATAAATTCCAGACTGAATTTTTTGGCACACTTCTAATTGTCATATAAAAGAAAATGACACACTCTCTACTCATTTTTCCTAATTAAATGCAAAATATGAAATTATTCCTACTACTCTTACTGGTGAAATGAAGGCTGTTTCAATTTAACTACGAAATACAGCATATGGTTCCCTGATTATTGGTCAACTGTGCAGCAGAAATCCTGGGCAGATGATTCCAGAGGAGGATCTGGCCATGCCTGCACTGAGACCTGTATAAGAGCCCTCAATCTGGACTTGAATAATTGTTCTGTAGAGAGTTCTGTGAAGGATTCTGTGATGTGGCCCTAAATTAATGACTACAGGATTAGGGTTATTTGGCTGGATTTTTTTTCCCCAAAACTCTTTAAATAAATGTCACAAAAATTTCAAAGACAAATTTTATATGGTAATTAAGGTGCTAGAGCAATCCTCACTTGCCTGTGACCTGTTTACAGCACAAGGCTCTTACAAACATTCAGCACCCAAAGCCATATGACATATTTGGCACCAGAGGATGAAATCAAATCTTCTGTGTCCCAAGCCAGTGACAAAACTGACTTGCCATACAGGATTACTAATAGCAGAAAAAAGTTTAAGATAAATTATGTAAAAATCAATTCCTGACAGCTCTGAATAATGAAACAAAAAAATCATTTAAAATAGCACACAGTGTAAGATACTCCATTACATGTGGCATTAAAAAGCCCCAATCCTGCAGCAGCAGCACAGTCCCAGTCCAGCACAGACCAGACATGTTTCAGCCATGCAGAGGGAATTAAATGTTGCTGCCTTTATCTGCACACACAAGAAGAGCTCTGTCATTCTTTCCACATAATGGGATGCAAACTATGCCAGTTTATTAATTGCTTAACATCTACCAAACAGCACAGTATTTCCCAAGTGGGAAAACACAAGCTAAGAGGGGAAAAAAAACCCCAAACTCCACAACCAAACTACAACTTAAAGTGTGGCAATTGTCAGCAGTGGATATAAGAGAGATTCAATAGGAATGCAGTAGGTTGAACACTGTCACTTGCCCCGACTGTGAGCCCTTCTTTATACATAAGGATTTTGAAGTCTAATGAGTATGCACAGAGCATTCCCACTGATCCACCACTACAGAGAAGAGATCTGGCTGGGATTTCATCCAGAAAACAGCTAAGAAAATAGAAAAATACAGGTAGGGAAAAAGCTCTGCTATGCTCAAGGATTCTGCCTTCTTTCCATGGCACAGCTACCCTGTATGACTGCAGATACTTTCCCTGCCTTGCTGCACATAAACCCTCTGTAAGCACTTTTGACACTTTTCTCTTAAGAAGTTCTCCCTTATCAAAGGAAAATATGCTGCAAAGCAGGGCTCTGACTTGCACATCTCACACATTGAACTCCCCTGCTCTGCACAGGAAACTCAAATGTCAATATCATGTCAAAGATACACAGACAAGAACCATTCTCAACTTTTTTTGCTAACTGAGCTCTGCCAACTTTTCAGTAATTAGACCTCATCAATCAGACTCAAAACCAAACCAAATTATGATATTACTTGCAAAGCCACGGATATTTTCAAACAGGAAAGCTAACATTTATCATTAGCTTTCTGGACTTGATCTTTCCAACACATTCATTCCAAGGGATTTTTTTGTTCACCTGTTTGACTGCTCTAAGTTGAGGTCTGCATGTAGCCACTTGCCTCCTGGAGCAGGGACATGAGGAAAAATGCTAAATACTGTGAAGAACTGTGATACAAACTGTGGCTCACAACCCAGCTCAGCCTCCTCCTCCACTCATGTTTTTCCAGAGGGAGAGAGATGAGCCCCAGATCTGCCACACTCCACCTCTCACAGGAAACCTGTGGCTATTTCAGTGGCTACAGAACATCCTTGAAAGGGGCAGAGAAGGCTGCAGCCTTTGCAGTGACCATGTGTGGTCAGGATTTTAGTGACATGGGTCAGGAACACAAGCACTGGGGAACTGATGAGAAACAGGCCATACAGGGACAGCTGAGAACACAGCCTTTTATTGCTTTTCCATCCTCACAAACACATCCCAGAACCAGGATATTGACTCATCAGTGCCAAAGACAAAATTTTGGATCATGAGATCCACGTGGTTATAGTGACAATCGTGAGATGCTGGCTACCCCTGGAAATTGTAGTGTCAAACCAAGTCTCTTCAGCTCAGAGATATTCATCTCCTTTCATTTTCTGCTGCTGAAGGAGTGTCAGTGACGATAGGACTGCAGGACACACACCTTAGGTGTCATTTAAATACATCAGTTTAGGGGAAAACATCAGCAAGATACAGCAACCATATGAGCAACTCTATCAGCCAGAAACATTTTATATCTAAACCTCAAATTCTGTAGAGAAACCTTCAGAGTCAAAGAAACAGCAAATCACTGTATAATTCATCTTCATAATCTTGGTGCATGATCCTTATCACTGACATACTACTCTACACTCCTGGCTTTTACTGTAGTCTGACTCCTTTTAAAGGTTTCCATTTGGTCTTACTGAGGAATAATGCAATAAAATCACCTTTTCCTGTTTATTTCTTTTGGAGTCAGTGAGAAACTCAATGACATTCTTCAGGTGGGAAGCTAGAAGCTGGATCTTATATTTGCTTCAGCAGTGTAAATCTATTGCAATTTCAGTGACATAACATGTGGTTACATCTAGAGAGAGATATATTTGATGGTGCAAGCCCTTCTCCATCTTAATCTGGAAACCAGGAAAATTTGTTTTGAGAAAAGACAGTTGTGCATTTGCCCTTTTTTATACTTTTCTGCAACTATCTGTGAGTGACCACTGCTTGGGACAAGGGATAAGACCAGATGGGTCCTGTCTGCTCTCCTAAGGTCATTCTCATGTTCTTTGCAGATCAAACATTTCCAGGAGTGCCTCTAGCCTACTCATTTAGCTTGTAGAGCTATACCTCAGAACCCATTTCTTTAATGGCATAAAATATTTGGGTCTTTTTGTATAAGTGGAGATCGTAAATAATGCACTGTATAATACATTTTAAAAATCACCTGGTATTGAACAAACCATTTAATTTAACTTGACTAATCTGGAATCAATATTATAATGAATTTTCTACTTCATCTGTCTTTTTAAGTGGTGGAGAAAACCTGTTTGTGTCAGCTCAGCCCTGTAGGATTGTGTGAAATGCTGAGGTTGTATCCTTGTTTACCCCTGCTAACTAAACCTGATCCGTGGAAGGGTTCCTTGTTTCTAGGAATGCTTTACAGAAGCAACTAATGACAAAAGAAAACAAAGTTTTACAACTTTATTTATTTGATTTAGTGTCTGATTTGATTTTTATATCATTAGTCAGGCTGAACTGTACTAGCTTCACTTTAGGCAGATCACAAGGAATTGCCTGCCCGTTGTTCCTGTGGAATGCTGAGGGGCTCCTGTGCTTACTTTGTTTGAAGGAGGCTCAAAGTGCAGAGACTAACAAGAAAAAAATCATGGTCCCACTGGGTCCAGTGAAGGGAGAGTCTAACCTGCCAAAATCCTCCAGTGCCTCCCAGCACAGCACCCAGGTCTCCAGTCAGTGTCACAGCCACAGATACAGCCTCCATCACCTCTGTGGAGAAAGAAAACCTCCTGGACTTACTCCACGTGCACATTTTACATGCCAGCTAGGGCAGCAGGTCTCCTAGAAAAGCAGATTGTCACCAGTCCTGCCACCTTCTTCTCTGTTAATGACCCCAAAGCTGAAGGACCATCAGAAATCCTGCTCACACTTCAAAGGTTTTCCCAATTACCAGTCAGCCACACACAGGACCAGAGGGAATATCCTTGGCTGAGAGCTCACAAACACAGCCCACACTGCAAAAAGACCAACTGCTACAGAGTTTAAATCTTTCCCCTGCAGTGAAGAACTACTCTGCAGACCTTCAATTTCCTGTGATGTTCAATCCAAACACGCTACAGGTATATTTTTTAAATCACTTTCCAAAAAAATGTGTTTATTTTATCTGCCTTTCCCTTAGCAGTATGACTTTCCCATCCCACAGGAGCTGTGCAGTGAAATGGGAATCAGGATATGCTGGAAAAGTCTGCTTTTCACCCAACAGCAGTTTTAGGGGTCCAGTGCCCAGCCAGGGGCACAGGTCTCTTGGTTGGGTTTGATATTAAGCAACATGTGAAAACCTGTAATATGTAAAAGGGCCAAAAAGCTGGAAATAAAACAGTTAGAAAATGCAGTTCCTCACAGAGATATCAGAATGATTTAATGACTTAAAACTTCCTTTCCAGAGTCTTCCAATTCCCACAACTCTTATTTAGCTTAATAAGAGCTGTGAGCATGCAGATTTACCCACCAGTATTGGGAAACTCTGCTTCCTTTAGCCTTGTGATAAATAAAAAAACCACTTCTTTTTAGGGAAAAAATAAAAAAAGCTTTTATGGTCCAGGGAGTTTATTAACATGATTTGAGTGATCCCTTAGAGATTCAGAAAGCCTAGCAGTAATTCAAAACAGCAAAACTGTTTGAATTTCCAGATTTCTGAGGCAAACAGTAATTTCTTGAGAACTCAGACCATGAGGGACAGTCAGGTTGCCCAGGGAAGCTGTGGATGTCCAATCCCTGGAAGTGTTCAAAGGCAGGTTGGATGGAGCTCTGAGCAACCTGGGACACTGGAAGGTGCCCCTGTCTGTGATATATAAATAAATGCCTGAGGCCAACATCTCTGCAAAGATTAAACCCTCTCTGAGCAGCACAGTAAAGACATGTTGGTATCTCAAGGCAAATTCCAATCAACACTGTCCTGGCAGCTGGGCTTTCTTTGGAGGGGCAAAAATATGTAAAAAAGAATGATTGCATGGAATGATATCAGTTCCCTGCAGTGTTGCTGCAGTCTCCCAGTGTGCTGAGTGTGGCCCAAGGGACATTGTTCCATTCATTTCTCTGATCCCTGCTCTGGTCACTGCCCCAGCTGGATTTTCAGGAGCCCTCCAGGAACTGCCCATAGTGCAAGGTGGACCAGGGAAAAACAAGTGTGCAGCTGAATGACTTGGAGATTTTGGAGGCTTTGTCCTTGACATTGTGCTGGGGGCAAAGTCGCACTCCTCTAAAGCAGAAGAGCATCAGAAATGACAAAATCAGAAGAGAGCCCTGATTAATACAGTTTGCCTCCTTGCCCTTTACTGCATCTGCACTGACAAAATCTGGAGCTGGCTTTGGGGAGCAACTTTGAACCCAGACTGCATTAAGAAATACATTTTCCCTCCCCCTGAAATTCTTACTTGCATATCTCAAACGCTTTTATGATCATTTTCATCCTCCCATAGCATTCCCCTGGAATACATGTGCAGGTTTACTGATTAAAACAACTCAAAGAAAAGTCTGTATGACTTGGCTTTTAAAAATTTCATTTGAAAAGAAAATAAAAAACAACAAAGCAAAGAACTCCATGTATTTTATCTATTTGCCTCACTGTATAGCAATTTTTGGGAAGTGTTGTTACCCAGCTGAATTTAACAGCACACTAAACTGTTGCACTCCTGACAAATAGTGAGTACACTTGTTATAACAGTGTTAAAAATGATGGCAACAAGAACCCAAGCTCCTCTCTGGGAATTACTGGGAAACTTATGCCCTTTTGATAACTGAGATCTCCAGAGAAATCCCCTTGTGCTTTACCCAATTTAAAATTTTAAGATGAGCTGCAGCAGGCAGCAAAAGCAGTAGTCAAATGATCTTCTTCCCACACCAGCCCTGCTAACTTCAAAGGAGATTCACAGGGTACAGGGGACAATTAGGATTGGTTTTCAGAACATTCTGACTCAATGCAGAGCATCATTGCTATATTTTGTCCAGTCGCTTGTGTAAAATCTCAGTTACAGAAATTTTGACTGAGACTTATGAGAGGCAAATAGGGGACATTTGATAATTACCCTTTCTGAGACCAAAAGAGATCAAATTCAGAGCTGAAAAAAACAACTTAAAAATAATTATATTGGCTAAGAGCCCTCTTTGAGCAATATTAATATAGTTCCTACTCCATTGGGAATGCAAAGTACAGGATAGCCTGAATATAGATCAAAAGTTATTTATAATAGTGTTTTGGTACATGAAAAATACTCAAAGTGAATAAACCAGAAGTTTGGTCCATCCTGTATGTATCCATAATGTATAACCATCTCTGGGGTCTTTTTTTGACATCTGGTTTTTGCTTGCTTTTTGAATTAGGTATGACATTTTCATCACACTAAATTCCTCACTTTGGCTTTTTTTTTTTTTTTTCTGATAAAATACAGGGGATTGTGAGCACTTTTGAGGCAACAAATGCAGTATTTGAATATTCAGAAAATACTATATGTGGGCAGAGAAATAGCACAAGCTTGTGCTAAGAAAACATCTCGAGACTTGCAAAAGGTAACACAATATTTATTCTCCCAGTAAAAAGGACAGAATAATTTAACAGGCACATATTTTTCATCCTCCATCTTCCAAGGTTCATCTGGGGAAAAAAAACCACACCAAAACTGTGGCAGAAGGTCTGTTTAAATAAATATCCCCAATACTTTGAAGCTAGTCAAGTTTTTTGAAACAGAAGTGTTGAACCTGCCACAATCTAATCCCAGAAAGTCACACTTCTGCTGGGAATGTGCTAATTTTGATTAAATCTTTAGAAAAGGGGTTTTGTGCTTAGAATGGTCTGAACATGAGAGACACCATGGGCAAAGCAACAAAGAGAGGTAAATATATTCAGGTGACTGAGACCAGCAACTCAGAAGTAGGTCAGAAAAATTTACTTTACCCATTTCAGAGTTGAGAGCTGAACTTGGCCACTTATGTCCCAGGTGAGTGTCTTTATTCTGCACATGGCCAATCTGTTTTCCTAGTCCAATTAATATTTAATTGTTTATGCAGCTGCAACAAGAAAGGCTGAGAGAAATCCAGCCCAGAGCAGCTAACTGCTGAATGGTTAGCACATTCCTTGGGGAAGTGGGAGAATGGAAAATGCTCTCATCACTCTGCAGTTGGCTTAGAAGCTCTATTCTTTTTTTACCAAGAACTTGCTCACTTCTTGGGTTTTCACCCACACAAAATAGGAAAAAAGAGCATATTTGGGGAAAAAAAAAGCCAATAACCCCCACATGAGCAAACAAAAATACCCAAACAATCACAGAATTGAGCCTCTTGGCTAGACAGTAATATTTCTTCCACAGATATCCACAAAAGTGCAGTAACTTTAGTCCCCTATGGACTCTCAGAGTTGATGTGACTCTCCCCACTTCTGCTCTTCAGCAAAATATCCACTTATTCCCCCTTTTGAAGACATTTCACAGCAGGTTCTGCACCAGTAGCACTTATACCCAGAGCCCTGCTGGTTTTGGTGGTGACACTTTTCTCTCTTAAGACTGAAACCCAAGGTTAGCAGAAGTGAGCAGATTGGTAACAGATTATTGAATCTTAACAAAAGAAACAAATATAAAAAAAAAAAACAACAACAAAACCAAAACAGCTTTAATACAGAAAAAAAAGATAAATAAATCTGTGATATCTTGCTTACCCAAGCCTTTTGTGCAGGTTACTTCTACCCCACCCCCTCTGAGATGGAACAGGTCTTTCCTTCTCTCCTTTTCACCTACCCTTTTGAAATCCCTCCCAAGGTCACTGTTTGTGTTGTCCAGCCTGGTTAAACCCCCTTGCAGAGTGTCAGAGCAGATGGATCTGCATCACCTGATATCCCTGGAAACCTCAACCAGGATGTGTGACACTACCAGCCAACACAGTCCCTCCCTCCCTCCCCTTTCTGGGTGATTTTTATTAACAAATTAAAGACCCAATGTGTGTCCTGATGCAATCACTGCAGCAGCCACTCAACACACTGCTTTCATTTCTTATCACAAATGTTTCTCCTCCACCAGTGAGCTGCAAACCGAAACAGCACAACTGTGAATAATGAATGTTTCTTCAGAAGCTGCTCAATACACTGGAGTTACACAGGGATCTGTGGGAACTGAGTGATGCCCACAGCAGCTGTCCCTGGCTAACTCAGCATCCCAGCCATGGGCACTTGCAGGTGACATAGCCTGGGACATTCCTGCATGAGCTGTGCTGGGAGCTCCTGCACTGCAGAAATCAGACACTGGTCCATGCAGAGTCCAAATCTGCACCACATCAGGAGAAAATGGCTCATCTTCTGGCACTGCAGTAGTCAGTGTGCAGTGGCAGCATTTATTGACCTATCCATACAATTGATGACACAATTAATGGCAGTTTGGTTCCAGAGAAAATGCATGTGATTGACCCTACTTCATTAGTCTGGAGAGTATTTTACAAACTGAGAGCAAAGTGCCGTGATTTAACAGATGAACTACAATAGCTGATTCATTTAATCTTATTTCAACTCTGAAAAACCCAGTTACCTTTCAGAGATAATATATTAATGAAACAGCCAAGTATTGGTCCAAGATTAAAGAAAGCAAGTGTCTTTTGTCTGGATTTGTATCTCATAGATTTCCATGTGCTTAACTTTATTGATTCAAGAAGTAGGTATATGATTAGACAGACAGATACATGGAGTGTTTCAGCTGATCTATATTCAAGACACCACACAAAAGCAGTCAAACAGCATTTTATCTTTAATCTCAGATATCTGACTCCAAATAAATTCTTTTTCCTAAGCCAGAGCATCAGTTTATGAAGCTGCAGCTGGAATAATGACATGGAGGACAGCAGGACACCTTTGCTAGTGACAAACAGCCTAAATACCTTTTAATTGCAGGCTGTGGTGGGAAAATAAATCAGGAAGCTTTTCCTAGCCTCTTGCACTGGTGAAGGCACAGAAAAACCCTTGTGGGCTCTCAGTGAAGGACTGAGACTGCAAAGCAGCTTTGACATTGCCTTAAGTGGGCCAGAACTGCAGCCCCAAGGGGAAGCGGCACAGCAGAGCTAGAGCCAGCCAAAGCTTCAGAGACAAAACACTACATTAATAAGAACAACAATAAAAGGCATTCTGACAACAGGTTTCTGCCAAAGCATTTGATTAATAGAAAGTTGATTTTTTGACTTGTGATATTTTCAAAATGAGTCTGCTCCAGTCTCTTTTTAAAGGTATACTCAGCACAAACCAAGACAGACAACGACCTTTTTCTTTTGGTTCAAAGCTATTAACTTTTCCCCAGCCCTTGGGAAAGAACCACTTTTCATTTTTGCTCTGGAATTGCTGTAGAGAGAAAAAGTCATCATTTGCACAGCACTATGGATGTGACAGGCTTTAGAATGGGAAGGAGCAGGAGAAGATCCTTGATCCTCTGGCATTCCCTTACCCTGGAGATTCAGCTGGGCAGCATGGGCAAAGAAAACTGCATGCAGTACACATTAGGAGAAAACACACTAATTACATCCAGTATTTACAAAACATCAAAAAAAGAAACCAGGGAACTAACAAAGTTGCCTAATTCCCCCAGGCAATATTTTAATCCCAGCCTGACCAGAAGTGTGAGACAGTACACCAAACAAACTGCTGTCCCTTCTGGGTGTGTCTGTCAGCTCTGTGAGCTCAGCATCTCCACAGAAAGTCAGAGCTGTTTGGCCCTCATTGAGAATCTGCCCCAAAATGATTAACTTCAGTTAAAAGTGCTCCATTTTTAACATTATCTATGTGCTTTAAAGGAAGGGGAAACCTAGCTCATCTCACACAGTTTATACACACTAGCTTGTTAATACAACATCCACTACAGAACACGATCTGAATTGTCCTATCACTCACCCTGACTTGTCCTTGATCACTCCTCCTTTAGAGACTTGGAACAGCTGAGAGGAACAGTTTATACTGAATAAACTTCCAGAAACCTCCAGCAGAGAAAACCAGCATCAGTCCTTTCAGGGCTCAGGCTCCTGTGGGGAGTGGGAGGAGGAAGACCAGCTGCCACAGACTGAAGCAGGCTGTTGCTTCAAGGGCTACTTGCTTTCACCTTCTCCTCCTTCGATTTTGTGGAGACACTTGTTATTTCTGCCTTCAGCATTCCTTCAACACGTCTTCCTGGGGTGCCTTTCTATGCCGTTTATTTTCTAATGGGTTCCTCAAGTACATAATTAGCCCTCAGGCTGAGTCAAAGAGAGGGGCAAATTAGAAGCCTAGAGGAATTAGGAGCCAAAAAGGCACTTGGAAATGAGCATTAAAAGATATTCAAGCTTGTCTCAGACCCTCACACATCCTTCTGGTGTTGCAATAGCCCAGAGCACAATGTTCTACTCTTTTCTTAAGAAGCTGAGGGATTTAATCTTATCTGTTTTCTTGCACCAGAAGTGTATAAAGCTTGCTAAAGGTCTGTTGTTTTCTGTAACTTCTATTTTATACTCCTGTCATACATCATCCTTACCTGCTTGCTCAGGTTTTTTTCTGTTTTTCCCTTTATTTTATTCTTTTCTTTCCGTTTTTTTTTTCCTTTTGAAGATAAGCTGTTTGCTGGAGAGAAGTTCTGCCTGTGTTGATTAATTCAGCAGTTAAGTCTGCCTTTGTTTTTCTGGTGAATTTTAAAGATGTAGAGGGGATAGCCTTCCATCAATGATGTTATCAGGTTATTTTTTTCAGCAGTAGCCCATTGCTGATTTGCAACACAGAATCACCAGTCATTCTGATACAGTTGGCTTTAAGGGACAGAGTCCTTGGCTGCTTTTGTCTCTTACATAAAAGAAGAATCAGCCTCAGTAATCAGAGCTAAATCTCAACACTAGGAGGAAAAAAAAAACCCCAACTCTACTTCCCGGTGCCAAAACCCCCACATGTTTACTGCATAAAGAGAGCACTGTTAAAGCCCCTTAGCCAATGCCTGCTAGCCAAAGATCTTTTAATCTGGTTAGAGATTTGACCAGTTCTTTGATAACTTTGCTAACTGGTCAGAAAACCAGCACCCTGTTAAATTACCGTGGAAATTCCCTTAAATTTTCCATAGGAAAATTCACCTGACAGTTTCAGTCATTTCTCATCTTTTACTTTTTACCATCTAAAAATGTTCAGGTACAGATTGTCCCATGGGACAAAAGACATTTTTTCACTTGATCCCAGAAATTCCCTTTTCTGATTATTGCAAGATGCTAAAAAAAGAACCCAGCAGGTTTGTCTTTTTCTCAGATCTACACTTTTCCATATTCAGATTAAAAGTTTTAGCCATAAATGATGGCTTTGCCATTTTTCAACTGAATTTGCATTACAAGATACACCTTCCCATGAAAGGCACATTTGTCCACTTCTGTGTATCACCCTGGTGTAAAATATTCTGCAGGAGAGCCAGGTTCATGAATCTTATCTCTCAAATATATTTCAAAGTATCATCCTGCTGTGTGAAACACTGAAGTTCAGCAGCAGGGCATGGGGAAGGACACAGATCCAGCCCAGTGCTGAGAGAAAGCACCATCTCCTCATTGGGGTGGCTGTGGGTTTTTACTGAAGGCTCCTATTCCCTAAAACTTGGGACAATAACTTCTGAAATCATTGCTACATGGAGTAGTCAGGAAAGGAAGGGAAGATTGCTTCAGAATTAATGATAGAGTTCTCAGTGTCAGTCAGAGAGACAATGTGATCAGGACTTCTACCACAAGCTCAGTTCCTCCTGGCCAAGCAAGTTGTCACTATTCATTGAGATTATCTAAGTTTTCCTCATGTTCTGATGGTATTTTAAGTGGTTTTAATACATTCAATTGTCATAACAAGAGAATCAGCTTGGCATTTAAGCTACAAGGATGCAAGGCCAGGCATGAAAGATTGCAGCAAGCACTGGCTTGTTCAGGTCCAGCTCAGGACTGGCACAACAGCTTCCTACATCTCCCATCCACTCAAGTATGCTGGAATGAGATCTTCTGAGAAAACAAGTTATTTGATACTCTGGGGTACAACAGTTTTCTACCAAAGGAACTCACCTGGAAGACTAGAGGGTTTCAGAAAAAAATTATTAAAAGCACTGCAAGACACAGCAAGAAAAAGGTGTTATATAAGTAATGGAGTTTTTTCCTTTTTTGCCCTTCTTCTGAATCTCTGGTTTCTAGACAATTTTGGCTGAAAGTTTTGACCTGGTACACAGATTGCACTACAAGAGTAATCAGTGACAAACACTTTCTAGTAGTTGAAACTTGCCAAAGTGGTAAACTACTATTGTATAACTCCTATTTTCAGAGAAGCTAGGTTGTACTAGCAGTACTGGAACAAAACCAAGCAGGCACAAAAGCACCAATTCATGTATTCTTCATGGATTTCTAGAGAGAAACTGAGCTGCACTACAGGAATGAAATACAGACACACTCCCTGCCCTCTAAATAGCCAAAAACCTCTTTAGGCCTTTCTGTTGAGCTGCACTGCCAAAGGAAGCCTCTCAGAATTACCAATTATGATCTATTGAGCAGAAAAAGCAGAAATGCAATTTTACAACTGTTTCTGTATAAGACACAAGGGAAGAGTAGAAGAGTTTCTTTGGTAACTAATGACCAAAATAATTTGGGGCTTCTATCTGCTGAATATGAGCTACTGATGCAACAGTTTCTGAAAAATACAATCAAATGAGTGAATTTTAAATATGATCAAATACCAAAGGAAATCACTGCAGAGAAATACAGCTGGGGAAAAACACAACAAGCCTAAACAAACAGAATATTTCTTGAAAGGATATTGAGCTTGCCTCCTGTTCCCCTCAATAAAATGAACGAGATGCCTTCTCATCCCAGAATGAGAACAAGCATGGTAGCCTGATAATTTGCCACAACAGATCTGTTACAATGCCCTTGCTATGTTTTGTATATGTAAGAAGAGTTTCCACTGCAATATTCTGTCTTTTGCAAAAGGTTCTGGTTGAAATTGCTGTCACGGTTTCAGGCAATGCAATTGATACATCACCACAGCTTAAAGACAAGCAGAGTTTTATTTGAATTTCATGGAATGACTGAATATGGAAAAGAAATGAAGAAAGGACGAAGGTCACAGGAACAGAATAACACAGTCCCATAAATGCACAACCTGACCATCTTCAAACTCAGTGTCAATACTATTACAGAAATGAGTGTCAAGTCATTAGTTTGTAAGACTGAGTCCCTGCTTTTTGGCTAAATTAACATTAATGGAAAGAAAAAGATAAGGACTTAGCTATATTTGTTCAGTACAGGACCTCTCTCTACAGGAAAGACATTGAGATGCTGGCCTGTGTCCAGAGAAGTTATTTCAGAGAGAGCTGAAGTTTCCTTGAGGACATTGGCCCAGTCAAGAATTACACAAAGCATTGAGGAGTCGATGTGTGAGGTACAGTTTACTGTGCATTGTCCAGTTAAACTTTAACAGTAAAACATGTGCTAGAAATGACAGGCCCCTGGATTTACCAGACTATTTTTCCTTGTTTTTTTTTTTTCCTTTGTTTCCTTGGGGGTTTTGTGTGTACATTGTCTATTTGTCTTTCTAAGAAATTTGGTTCTCTGTAATAAATGGTTAGATCTTGAAAATTATGAAACTGCAACTAAATAATCAAGGATATCATCATGCTTCAGTTACATAAATGGTTTTCCAATCTCTATGTACGGGAAAAAAATCTGTTCTGCCTTGATTTATGTGTCACAACAAATCTTCAAAGAGTGTTCATTCAAAGATGATGTAAGAGTTTGTGTCATGAGACCATTTAGGAATTAACCATTGATAAAATAAATAAACTTTGGGCACATTTGGACAGTCTTAAAGGCCTAATTCAGAACTGCTTTTCTTTGGAGATTTTGCTGATGACTTTTACAGTTTTCTTGCTAAATTTTGTATAAGCAGAGCATGATGGTCCATATCTTCTAGGAGAACATCCACATGCCCTTAATCCAAGGAGAAACAGAAACATCCAGTGAGTTGCTTTGATATCCTTGCAGCTCCTACTTGAATGACAAAACCTGTCTCAGCTTTTGCTCCCTTGTTCTCATGGGGCAGCAAATTCAAGAGGGAGCTACCAGTAGCCTTGTAAACATCTAAATCCCACATTTTATCTCTATAAGAATGGCAAGATTTGAAGATTTAAGTATCTTTCATAGAGCAATTGATAGCATTTCAGCTGAAACAGAGGCAGCAAAACTTCCATCTCAGTACAAAGCAGGACACACTGTTCTGAATTTCGTTTAGTTATGTTAATCATCTGAACAACTTGAGAGAAAAGTGTCATGAAGGGTAATCAAGGGAAGAGGTGATAAGGCTCATTTCCTTATTGGCTGGACAGAAAGTGGAACAGAAAAGGGTTTATCAAGAAAAAAACTTAGAAAAAATTGTAATTCAAAAAAAAAAAGAAGCTGTTGTGTCTGTAATTCTATTATCTAACAAAGTTATGCACTTTATCCCAACTCGCCTTCCTCTAAGGTATTTTATACATCTCCCTTGAGAAGCTGGCTCAGCGAGACAGATAAAGTGGCTGTTTGCTATTTCTCTAAGTACCAGCATTTCTGTGCTTTTCCAGTCATCAGCAGAGAAGTATTTTGGTGCAAAGTCACTGCTTCACTCAACTTCAGGAGGGTATTTGGAGCCCTAGAGAAAGTATATCACACTGTAACACTTCTAAGTGTGGAGCTCACTGCTTATTTGACTGTAAAGAACATTTTTTTTTTGTGGTTTTGGAGATATCTTGGCAGCTTTTCCATTTGCTGTTCTCACACCATCTTATTCTACCAAGCTTCTGATAATCAGTTTGGTAAGCAGAGCTGTTTAAAGGATAGAAGGGAGAGGGTCAGCATGTGTTATTTTTCCAATGCAGAAGGTAGTCACAGAGTGATTTTCTGTATCCCCCATGGGATAGTAGCATAAAACCCCCTGACATTTTTTATTTGACAACTTAAGAGTGTTGTTCATGTCCTTTATTCAAAGATGGAATTATTTCCAGAGAAAAACATCCTGCTGCATCAAAGTTTTCCTGAGATGGCTGGGACAGGCTGTGTGAATTTTCCTCTCAGTGTAGAGGGAGATGCAGCCTAATCTGACTCCATCAGGAGCATGGGGGCTGTTTTGAGTAAAAGCTTGTTGTGTGGAAATGTGTAGGCTTGTGAGTTTTCTATAAGGAATACTTTATAGATTGCTCTTTTTGCTGTTGAGCATGATACCTACCAACTTTTCATGGCATTGGAATATTCTTAAGACAATTTGATGGAGGACTAGGTAGTTAATGTATTTGTGCTGAAAGACAGAGAAAAGACTTGTTTCCTGTCAGACTGAAGAATTACATGTCCTACTCCTTTCAATCACATTATAACTGGGTGTATGCTTCCCCACTGTCCCCACTGAAAATTCACTCTGGATGTTCATCTGTGATTTGATGTTGTTTTACAAAACCCCATCAGCTATTAAAGTCCATTTGCTCTGGGGATTTCATTATGTGAATATTTCAAAATCCATTTGGCAATGAATAGCAGAATGGCCAGTCCTTTCTTGGGGTCAGTTCTCACTGAATGTTTGTTGCCTTTCTACTGACAGCTGAATGACAAACCAGTGCAAGCAGAACTATTTGAAATAATAAGAAACAAGCCTATTTCTATGCTAATATGTTTGAAACACTACATTTCTCTCACAATATCATAATGTTGGTGTTTATAAAATGTCTATACAATAATTGGTCTGTTGCTGTGCTAATAAACAAGGATTCATTATTCTAATTTTGTCCTTCATTCTCTGTAACCTTTGCAGAAAGAAAAAAAAAAAGCTCATAAATAACAGTGGTGATAAATTAACACAGAGAACTACACATATTTACATGGACATAGACTTCATATTGAAGCACTAATTAATGCAGGCAAATTTAGTTTTCCCTTTAATCAGATTTTACAGGTAATTAGCAGTTAACTAAGATTGATTACAGTTCATTTTGTGTTAATGTCATCTTTTGGTCACAGAAAGTTTACACAGTATTTTATTTACCAGATGTAAAAGCTAATTCTTACATAGACATACCAAGGTTATGCAAACATTTTTTTTTAGCTCACTGCACACCTCTTAGTTGTGTTAGAAATATTCTTTTGCAAGAGATACCCTGTGGGTCTCAGAGAGGAACACCAAAACTCCTGTACAGCTGCCAGGTGTTCCACCCAACCAGACTGCCACATCACCCAGCTGTAACCCAAAAGGGTTACCAGGATTGATAAATTCAAGGCATTCAGTGTCAGATCACACTCCTTGCAGTCAGGTCCGTGCAGCCTCTCTCCCACACCCTCCCCCAGTGCCAGATGCAGCTTTTGATCACTCCTCCAGCTGCTGATGGTACTGCACTGTCAGGAAAAGTTGTCCCACATCTTCAGAGAAGCTCAGCTGCTTGCTGGGCTCTCCAGTTGGATCCAAGCATTCCAGTCCTTCCAGTAAAGCAGCACCCTGCACCCAACGCCCCTCACACCATGGAGAAAAAGGATGTGTCCCAGGCAAGAGGCAAACATCTTCAAAAGACACCAGAATCCAAAGCCAGCCTGTGGATTTATGGCCAAATCTGGCACTGGGAAAGATCATAGAAAATTTGAAGTAATAAAAATTTTACTTTGGAAAAATTCAAGACCCTGGGAAGGTTGATATTCTTGACTTGGAACCAGGTTGCACCATGCCAAGACGCCCTTGCCTTGTTCCCAACTTCAGTAAGTCTGTAATTCCGGTTTACTTTCCTCTCTCCTGTTGCAATCACTGTGCTGTAGCTCCTCAGGAGTGTCATTCAGGAGATTCACTGCCTGAAGGGCAGGTGCTCCCTGGATGGATGAACCTGATTCACCAAACTGACTCCTAAATTATTAGAGTCACCTTTTCCATCCCCTCCCAGGCCACTTTCTAGGCATGTGTGAAGTACCCTGTCAAATAACTGAGCTCACATTACAGAAGTTATTCTGTGGAGAGCCAAAGGACCCCCTGACCTGTCATTGTTCGGGAATGTGAAAATGAAGAGCAAAAGAAATGATTTTTAGGCCTCATCAATAATCAGCAATAATAAGCAATCAGAGCTGCTACTGACACTGGAGACTATAAAAAACCACATCTTCTGAATACCTGCTCAGAAAGTGAGCTGTAAAGGTCAGACACAGAACTCAAGGGAGGCTTGTAGGCTCCAGCATCTCAGAAGGTGAGATACTTACACTTTAAAGATCCTACTTCCAGGGGCAGGACATTTGAAAATAGTATTTTGGGTATACCTCGTCATTTTAGAACAGAGAAAAGGTCTATAAAAGAAAAGAAGGTAGTTGAAAGACAGGAGGCATCAATAACCAGATTCCAGGAGAGCCACAGTGCCTCTGCACAAATGGAAAGGGTGGCCCTGAGCAGAAGTCACTGGTGAGTGATCTCTGTGGAAGAGCAGATCCTGCATCACAGGCTCAGTTCCACACAGGCTTGATCTCACTTGGGTCCCATGCATGGGGCTTCTTTTCTGGCATTTCCCACAACTTTACAGGCATGGAAAACTCTAGGATGTGGGTGACACCAAAACCTGTGAATGTGGGGACTCAGTGTCAGAGTCAGATGGAGGAGGAACAGGCAGGGAAACGATGAAATGCTGATTTTCCCCCCTGTCAGATGCAGCTTGTGCTAACTCTGTGCTGGGGTCAAGTGAGAAAACACTCATTGATGGGTTTTAATATTCCTGTCTAAACCAAAAAAGGCTTAAATGTCATAGTCTGAGCTCAAACAAACAAAAACAAATGGGCAGAAATCATTGTGCAAAATCACACAGGCATTTTCCTCTTCAGTTTTTCTATTGCCTTCTCCTTGTTGACCTTAGTGAAACAAAGCCAAGAAAAACACAGAAGTATATGAACCAAAGCTGAAGAAGTGGATATATACTGAACCATGACTTTCACCATATCTGACTGGAGCACACTGAACACTGCTTAACACGAAGGAGGAAATAAATCTGATGGAGAGGTCAATAATGGGGAGTACTTCATCAAGCTCACTTGAGGCAGGAAAGCAGGAACACACTCAAGGTGTGCTCACTGCAAACCTTCCTGCTGCAGTTACCAAAACCACAAAACACATTTCTGAGCGTAAACTAGAATTCGAGGAAATTTTCCCCTCAAAACAGCATGGAAAACTATTCCATTATATCAATTCCCTCCTGCTCAAGTGAAAAGTCTCTTGTGAGCATCTGCCCCAGATAAAAACAACTCAAATGCCTGGAGACTCTCAGAGCAGGGGGAGGCTTGTCAAGTCTTTCTTACAGTAGGGACACACAGCCTTTGAGTTGGCCATGCAACAGTGGTAAGATAATTCTAGAGTCACAGTACAACTGAACAACAAAAACACATTGCCACTCTATTTTTAACTTCTCAGATGAGTAATTTAACAGTGAAATAGTTCAACAATACCCTGCACTGGTTACTGGTTTTAATCTAGTGATTTCAAAACACATTTATTTGGTAAAGTCAACCTACATCACCCCTGAGAACTAAAAGAATGCTTTTACCTTATAGAACATTTTTAGGGGAAAAAGTGAAAGAATGTCCAGAGTGAACAAATAATCTTATCAAGGCTACTCTAATAATCAGTGATAAAATTGGAAACAGGAATAGAAACAGTGACAGTCCAATTTTCATACATTAATCCTGGAAGAGAACTTTTCCCTCTGCAACTGTGTTGCAGAGGTGATCACAATGATTTTCTGCAGCAGTCAGATCTCCTAATAGAAACAACAGTATTAAAATTAATTAATTTGAAATGCAAAGAATGAATTTAAATTAATGAAAATTAATTCTGCCTGCACCATCAGCTTCATCTTTGTATTTTCCTAATTAGGGCCCTCAAGCTCTTTTGTTTATCAATCCTACATCTAGAGAATGACAGACAGAATGTTATCATCACTCTCTGGCACCAGAGCAGTTGTCCAGGTCCACGCTGACCTCTGCAAGAACTGTGAGTCTGTGAGTGTCCCAGCAGCGTGGTGCCCTGCCAGGCACAGCGTCCCACATGTCTGGGCCAGACTGGTGTGAGTGCAGGGCAGGGCTTACACAGCTCTGCACCCACCCCTCTGCAAAATTCCTCTTCTCCCACTGAAGCAGATGTGTGTAGAGGAATGGCTTTTCCTTTCCAGCACTTCTGTGCTCCACACTACTCTTTTGTTAAACTGGAGAGTGGCAGCTCTGGCAAGACCTTGGTATCTGATATTAGGAGGATATTTTTTCTGTCCCCTTCATCACACGACGTGGTGATCCCTGCAGTAATGCAGCAGGGAACCCAGTGACTGGGAAAAACTAAATCTACCCCCTGCACTCCAGAAAGCTGAGCTGTCAAGGCCAATAGAGGAGGACCTGTTGCTCTTATTTATGCAAGATTCTGCATAACTCAAGGACAGGGATGGACCTGACAAAATATTTTAATGGTCCCAGCTAGTCTGTTCCTTGAACCCAGCTCTGTAGGGTTCAAGGAACTGCCCTTATTGCTGCTGAGCAGTAATTGGGCTACCACAAGGAGGCTTCAGAGAAAACGCTTTTTAGCTGAAGTTGCTGCATGTGTGAAGCTGAAGTCATAAATCTGGCAAGATGACACTGGGGGTCAGGATGACATCTGTTTGCACAGCACCATGCACCAGTCCTGCCTGGGGCCCTGGAGCAGCACACAGCATTAACAGCAATGGTCCCTAAGGATGGCACATTCATTAAACTCAGGAAGCAAAGTCAACTCAGTACACAGTGGAAAAAAACACATGACAAATTAAGTGAGACTTTATACTTCACTTGTGTAAGAACTCTAGAAGTTTCCATGAGATTTTAATAAAAAGTCCTGCTTCAACAAGCTAAGCAAAGCCTTTTCCAAGAGGAACTAAAAAACTGAGATAACTTTCAGTAGTTATATAAGATGCTCAAAAGTACTGTAGTTTATGCAGTATTTCAAATGCTAAGCAAGGACACAAAACCCAATTTACATCAAAGAAGTTCTTGATAAGTACTACAGAACCTTTAAAATCAGCAAGAATTGAAAACAAATTAGTTATATCTGTCTTCACTACAAAACTTTTAATTCTTTTCCCTTTCAATAGTGCTCTGTAACTACTGCTCTCTAAATTCTTTATTCTTTAAAATCCCTGAGGCTGTAGTTTATATTTCTCCAAGCAACATGTTGAAGCATACCAACACCAGCTTTTATCTCTTCTACAGGCTTCTTATCTTCTATCCAATCCAGAGTTTCATCACTTTCCATTGCAGCACTCCATTTTCTTCCTCTGACTTAATACATGCTCTTCTGATGCAATATTTGCATTCTTTCCCAATATCTCCTTAGGACAGAAATGCCTTCAAGAGCAGTCAAAAAAAATTTAGTCACTTCTCCCTGATTCTGAGTCACTTAGCTCTATTGTGAATCACTGTGAAACACTGCATTAAGTGCTAAACTTAGAATATATTGCAAATAAAATAGGATTTAAAATACATTTCAACGATCCACTCGTGACATATATCAATATGAACAATGAATCAAGAGACTGCAAATATATAACCATCTATAAGTTTAAACAAAATCCCTATCTTTCATGTCATTTAGATGAACATGAGAGAAAGCTAGATAAGTGATGGCAGGCATTGCAGGCTGAACAACATTTCCAGAAGATTCTGAGAAGTCTCACCCTGTAACATTAGACAAAGAGGCTTTTAATGAGGTCTGACTCATTAAATTATAGCTTGGCTCATGGATTCCCAAACTGTGGTGCCTGGAAGTGTATCCTCAGTCTGTAGTCTTTGGGCCACTACTGGTCCACAGCAGATGCCACAAAACAGCCCCCTCAAAAGGTAATTTATAAAAATTCCCACCTGGAATGAAAAGTCAAAGTTTTAACTGAACTATTTTCCTGTGCTGTTCTGCACAAGAAGATCTAGAATTCTTTGTGAAGGATATATAGCCTGTGAATAAGAAAGGGTGAAGACAGATGTGGACATCAACAGGTGAAGGCAACGATAGAATTCACAGAGGGGATGCTCTCATGGTGCTGGTGTACCTTGGTTTTCATCCATTAACCACATTAAAAATGTCACATTTTACAAGAAACAACTGAGAACTTGACTCCCTATATTCTGCAAGTTTCCACCATATTATGAGACAGCAAAAAATACCTACAGTGCTTTCTTAAGGCTCCTATTCTCTGCAGGTAACTTCCTGAGCTGCTGATTTTGTGTGGTGTAACCCTTAATGCAGGCAGAACATGAACATGGAATAACTTTTCCCTTACAATGAGGTGAACATTATGGAAAGGATTCCTATAACCCCTCTCAATTCAATATTTGCAAGTAGTACCAGTCCAATTTTCTGCAATCATTAATGAAAGCATCAGTCTGGAATTTCCTTCTCCAGCAACAATACACAGCAGGAAACTATGCAGCATGACTGAAAGTGATTAATAAGATTTCCTTGAAATAGGGCACTGACAAAATTCCCCTAGTACTTTCAAACTGCAGTGAAGTGAAATCAAACTGAACAAAACAACAAAGCAAGCCTTAGTTTCTATATTGAGGATCAGAACAATGCTCTAGCTGAGTGGGTACCCTATTTCCAACTCACAGCAACACTTTTAACCCCAGAGAGATGCATTTGTGCTCCACAGACAGGAGGAACCCAGAGCAAGCAGGACTCTTTGATAGCAGCACATTTCAGGATAAAGAGCTATGCCTTAGAGAGCAGGCAGGATTAGATAAGCAGAAAAACTGGCCCTGTATGGGATAGTTTAAAACTCCCAAATTGAATGAATACTTCAAATGATTTAGTAACATTATTTACTTCAATAAAAAGTAGATACTGCAGGCTCACCAAAGGAATATTTCAGTATATTTATGTTCTTGGGAAGTGTCCATAATTTCAGTTCTGATTTTATGATGAAATTTAAGGACTAACCACAGTTCAGAGAGGTGTATTTATTCATCTGCTTCCAGGGAAGGGGGGGCATTGTGTATTTATTTTTCTGTATTAAAGGTGAGTACTTCCATTGAAGGTTAAGAGGTGTCCCCTTGTTTGCTCTTAGAAAACTAGGATAAAATTTAATCCTTCGTAATGCTGACTTGCTTGATCAAGAAATAATCCATCAACAGATAGCAACACCGAATTATTTTTTTACTGAGAGATGACATAGAATAGTTCTAACTATTTTTCATAAAGGAAGAATAAAATGCCAGCTCTTAAAAATGAGAGCATCACTACTGAGTGAGGGAAAAAAAAAAAAAAAAAGAACTTTCTTATCTAAAATATGCCAGGGGGAAGAAATAATCTTCAACAAAATTCTGTACACAGAGATGCAAAATATCATTCTCACATGCACCTAATCACAACTGGTTCAGAACTGCCAGCTCAATGAGTGCCCTGAGGCCAACAACTGCTGCCTCTGAAATCCACTCTACCATAGTAAGAGCTTCCCTCTTGAAACAAAATACATCTTTAAAACCCACCTTACACCTGAAAAAAACTATTAACAAACAGTAAATAGCCAGCAGAGTATTTAAAATAGATGTCCCAAGCATACAGCAAAAAACTGAGAACAAGTTTAAATAATAATCTACACTATTAAGAAGATTCTCTGTGCAGAAATCTTGTGTATAATATATAGGAAAAAGAAAATTTGAGCTATTATTTCTATAACATTGCACAAAAAACACATAATAAATGTATGTACAAGCCCACACATAGACATACACATTATCCTTATCCCTTTCACACCCCAAAGCACTTTAATTTTATCTCCACACCTTACTTATGCCCCTTTCTGAAAAGCAAAGACTTGAAATGGTTTCTTCCTATTCCATTATCCTGTCTCACCTACTTGATCTGGCTCCTTCTGCTGCATGGTGGCTACAATAAACAGTCCATGAAAATATGAAGTTTCATTTAAATACTTGTATTATAACATCTTTCAATGATCACCTAAAATTTTCAGTAAAGGAAGATCTTTGGAAGAGATCAAGCAGCCTGGAATGACTTTTAATAAACTAAGAGAGCACAACCAACATTTTGCAGTCCTCCAAAATAAGAAATCAAAAGCTAAAATCCTTAACTTTCTTTGTTTTTTTTTTAATGCAAGTATAAATATACCTATATATCAAATAAATGGAATTTTATTCTGTGTTTATATGACCATTTAAAATCTTTCCTGCAGTGGATTGTTTCCCTTGGGTTGGAGACAGCAGGAGAACCTTGTACAAAAGCATGCAAACTGTGATAGCCCAACAGCGATGGAGAATTCAAAGCCTCACCACTGAGAATTCTATGGATCTCTCTTCAGCTCTTCATAAAGGAAAGAAAATCAAAGAAAACAAAATATATTTTCATGGTTACTTCTAAAATTAGCATTGATAAATTCCCAGGTGAATGTCATTGTTTTATCTATAGTTATTATGTGAGTAAAAATTTTTGCAAAAATATATCTCCTCTACACTTAATAGATTTACTTGCCTGAGTCATGTGTGCAGGATTTGCTCATAAATATGGCACAACCAGTAATATAAAGGCTTGAAAAGGCAGTAACTGCAATAACAACTTATACTTTTTTCATTGCAGATACATAACTAATGTGCTCATGTAACTAGAAGAAGAAGGGAGTGAAAAAAATATGGGTGAAAAGGCAGGCATGGAACAGGCTGGTATTTAATAAACACATTGGGCTATAACTTAGATCACTTATATTTGTAACACATCTTGAAAAAATTAAGCTTCTTGGTGACATTTTCATCTGGCTCCAAAGTAGCTGAAGTTTTTTAGTCTCACCTGCATTTGGGGGAAATCCAGAGCACCAGTCATGTGGATCTCAATAATGGATATGAACACTGATACCCTCACTCCCACGCTTGTCTTCTTGGAGACAGCAGCTCACCAAGATAACAATTGTTATTGAACAAACTCATTTTTACTGGAGTTATTTCACATCTGATACTAGCTTGCATTTATCTCATTAGTAGTAACTTGTTTCCCTTTCCCCTCAGTAGCTCTTACTTCTGCCCATCTCTCCTGGATGGTCTGTTTTGTTCTTTTGACAACAGTCCCTCGGGGGCCATAGCTGCTGTTTACTGTAATTTTTATTCTTGTCAGCACAATACAGCCTAAATTGTTCCTGGCCTTCCAGTGGTATTTCAATAATGCATCTTAATATGCAGTAATAAAACATCTGTGTGGGCTGGGATTATTCTGGGTGCTTTGCAGAAATCAACACAATGTCAGAGCCTCCCCTGAACTGACCCTGACTCCAAATTCCAGTTTGGCAGCCTGGTCTGCACGAGCACGTCCTGTGGGTACCATGAATCAGGAGGGAGGATTAATTCCATTTGCAGCAGCCTTCGCTCAGGGGCACGTGTCCCTCCCTGCAGAGCCCAAGTGACGGCACGTGGAGCTGGTGGAACACAAATGTTCTGCCACAGAGAGAAAGGTCTGGGGCCAGGAACTCTGCTGACCGGTCTTTGTCGACTTGCTGGCTCTGGGCATCAGGGAAATCCTGATTTTTGCAAGAGAAAAAGGAATGGCACACTGACTTCTGCATGCTTGTTTGAAGGCTCGTGTTAATCTACCCCGTTTTGGCTGGAAATCTTTGGCACAGGTTAAAATTTGATGGTGTGGACGGTGCAAGCAAGGCCAAAACTTTATGTATCAAGAGAAAAAAAAGTAACAGCAACAAAAAAAGGCTGTAATTTACATATTAAAAAAGCAGAATCAAAGAACATCAACGAGTTTATGATAGAAAAAACCAAAACAAACCCCCAAAAAACTTATGAAAGCTAGTGAATGTCTGTCACAAGAATGCAGGGAGATGAGCAGATGGATGGAGGAGAAACGCAGAAAATTATGGAAATTAAGGAAAGCCAAACATTACAGCTATAAATCTCCAGTGGTTACATTCTGTGTGGGGATTAATAAATTCCAAAGCTCTAAAATTTCCTTATTCAGACCTTCACAGAAAACAAACCCATTACTTATGCTAATATAACTGTCTGACACACAAGCCCCACACATACATGCAATTCCAGCTGGAAGCCATTAGTCTGCCTGGACTCCTTCAAGCAAACTACATTTTTTCAGGTAGAGGTTTACAAAGCTGTCGAGCCTTTACTACATGAGTTTTCCCTCTGATGTATCTGAGGCAGAAAAACCATCAGCTTCACACTTCATTTGTGGTGACATATGCTATTCCCTTGGGAATTACTACAGCCACCCAGGATTTACAGCCCACTCCCAAGCTGCAATATTCCTGTCGCCAACCACTTTGAAATCTGAATTTCTTTACTTGAGGAAAACTTGTGGGACAAGTGCTAAAAACTATAGGAATCTTGAGAAATGGGAGCCAAAATGAAAAATTTCCAATGCTTTTTTGCTCAGAAGCTCAAACTTCACTTTCTAGACAGACTCTTCAACATTAACTCAACATTTCCTTCCCTGTGTAGAATTCATGAATTCTGGTTCTCTTATTCCCCTGGAAGTTCATGTTGCTGAAAAGGGAGTCTCAGATCCCTTCCAATGCACACAAAAAGGCTCAGGAAGCTTTACAGCTGTGATCTGGACAGAGTTACAGCCCAAGTCAGAAAATTGGCCATGGAAAGGGAAACTATTCCGTGTGCTGCTCAGCCAGCTGGCAGGTCAGCCAGACCATGCGGCTGCTGGCTTCGTGTTCCACCCATTCCCCCCTCAGAGGCATTCAGCTGAGCTTCTTTATATTCCTGTTCACCCAGTAATTTTCACATTTGGATTTAATATGTTTGAAATCACTGCCTGTTCCATCCACCACATCTGCCTGAAATCAGCTGCTGGGTTCCAGTTACTGGCAGAGCTGGACAGAAAGGTGAAGGCATAGAGAGTGTGGTTGAACCTGTCCTCCCAAATCAAGCCTAGAGGTGTTCATTCAAGGAAAAGTTGTTGGTATCAATATGCAAAGTCTGTATCCTACCAGAGTGTACAGTTTTAGGCATAAGCTAATCTTGCAAATCACTTAATTCCACTTCTTTTTTCATTCTTCGAGCTGTCTGTATGAGTGGTGCAGATACCCTTTTTCTCATTCCTCAGCAGCCACTATCACTTTCTGTATTTCCTTCTGCATTACCAAATAAAGAGTAATGTCAGATCCTTTGGTTTTAAAATTACACTGGAACCACCTTCATGATCCACTCTGATTGCACGCTGTCTTAAATCTGGTTTCTGAGACATTTCTGCTGTATGAATTACAGCAAGTAGATCAGTTCATAATCATTCAGTTTATTCTTCCATAACTCTCTTGAACCAATAGATTTCAGATTCTGTGGTTTATATATGTGAAGTTTATTTCATGATAAATACAGAAGAGGGAATCAATTTTGCATGCTAGGAACTCAGTTGGAGGAGGTAATCCTAGCTGTAACTCTTTCAAGTAGAAGAGAAATATTCCATAAAATTCAAGCAATTTTCTTTCACGTCAATGAAAGTTGAAATAATGTCTGTATATATTTTGTGAAAAACATTTATATTTTAGTCATTCATAAATGTATATAATTGTTATCTGAGATGAGGTATAAAGAACTTACTATGAACCTGTTTTGGGATACAAAAGACACTGGAAGAATGACAAATCTTGTAAGATCTTTAAGCAGAGCTTTAGCTGGAACACTCCTAAGAAAATAAATATGGTAGCTCTGCAGGATGGTATGGAAGGCAAATAACATCAGCTGATAGAGAGTATTGCAAAAAACCAGAAAGAAATTAAAAGTCACTAAAAAAATGAATATCACTAAAACAGTAGGATTCTGATCCCTAATCACAGATGTCATGCTATTTTAAATGTCATGGTCTGCTCTGCTTGGCTTCCCCCTGCCACTCCAGAAAGATGCAGGTCTTTAGTCTGTGACATGAAATGGCACTAGGAATTTACATTCAAATACTTGAATGCCATTCTTAATGCCAGGGAAAAGCCCCACATGATCCTATCTGAAGTCATTTGCAGACAATGAATGACTGTGAGGTAATGACTGCTTATGTGTAAGGTCATTTTGGCCTAATTTCAATCTTTCAATGGCACCAACTTCCAGCTCTTAGAAATAAGAAAGGCCATTTTTTTTTTTAGCAGTTATCACAGCAATTCAGACTTTGGTCTGGTTCCTACTAGAACAATCTCACATAAATTTCTATTTATGTGTGCTTGTAGACCCTCTATTATAATTCCTGGAAAAAAAATATATAATTGATTTTTTGGCAATTCAAGTGTACTGTAGGTCCATTAAACAAATCATACAATTTAATAATGACTCTGATGACTCCTGATATCCCCACTTATAGGCAGCAATGACATTTCTCAATATTATCCCAGCCCTGGTACAGTAGGGTTGTTAAGAAAAATACAAGTTTACTGCCTGAGGATGTTTTCAGGTTCATTTGTCCAAGGGGTTGAAGTGAATAATGATTGTTTCATACCATTTCAAATAGAATACCTTTATCAGAAATAAAGCATTACTTCCAACACAGCACTTCAAAGAACGTGCTCGAGTCACTGCCAGAGTATTCCTAAAGGAACTTCCAACATCCTATTGTCAACTCAAGCAAATTCATGCTTGGTGTAACAATGGCTTCTCCTGCACAATAATGTTAATCTGAAAACACCTCCCAAGGTTCATGCAGGGCTGAGCAGCCATTTGTCTGTTTACAGGTATCAAATAAAAGCATTAAATAGCACACATTTTTCTAATATTAGCAATAAAACTGAAATATCGCAATGGAATGCAGCGAATTACTCATAATAACACCACACAAAAAGCTGTGAAGTATTATAAAAAAAGGCAGCCCGTAAGCATAACTGGAAGTCTGCTTATCAAGAGATATCTATCATATCTTTGATGTGTGAGCTAAAAGAGGGGCACAAAGAAGTGTTTCCCTGGAACTACACAGGGAAAGGCTCATGAGTTACACCAGAAAAACTCTTCCAAGAGGATCTTTTCTGCCCATGTGCCTGTAGAGGAACATGTACAATAACAGCATTTCCTTTTTCTCAGGAGCAGACATTGCCCTAGTGGACACAGGGAGGATGTCTCACCCAAATTCACCATCAGAAGGTGTTTGGGGAGGAAACCACCCAAAGGCAATGCTGCTACTGACAGAACAGACACACAGCAGTAGCAAAGGTGCAATTTAAGACTAATTGAATAGCTCCTCCAATTCCAGTGTATTTCCAGCAAAAATGAGCCCATAATTCCTTCCTAATACATATCTGTAAGCAGATTGAAGACATTTTCCAACATTGATATGACTGGCATCCTGAACTCAGGAGGAGCAAGTAGGAATGAAAGCATGGAATAATATTAAATCAGAGCTGTGCTGAAAGAAGGCTCAGAGAAATAGTAAAAAATCCTGATTTTGACTGCCCTTGCACTGAAAAATTCCAGGATCTTTCCCTTTTATTGACCATCGTATTTCTCAAGCATCATGTCCTGAATAATTTGGATATCAGGTGAAAAAAGAAATCAAGCCTGTGGTTAAATTCTGGAAAATATAAGTAATCTAGAGTAAATTGCTAAGAAATAGAATTTTGCTGAACAATCATAGATATGCAAGAGTTCATGGAAGATAAATAACATGAGCTTTTAGCAAGCATTGTAAGTTCCTGGGAATGAAACCAAGAGTCACAAAAGAAATCAATAGAACTAAAAGGAAAACAGTGTTTCTAGTAGTAGGGCTTTGTGCCTCCAAATAACACTTGCTTTGTAGGTACTTTTAAAATAATACTAACATTTTAAAATAATACTAACACTTCTATTCCTACTCTCAGTAGGAATAGAGAAATAGAGGAATAGAGGAACACTTCTATTTCCTTTTGCTGCTTCTAAGGAAATAATGTTTTTTTCCCTGTGAGATCACATAAATTGTAGCAGTCAAATGACTCTTTTTTACTGCTAAGAAAATGTGCAGGATCAGGGAGTCTATGCCAAGGATAGGGTAGAAAATTATGCTGGAGGTGGGAGGAATGCACTGTACCATCAATTCAGTGCACTCTGACTTCCAAAGTTCAAAAGAGACATGGTAAATGTCATGAGAAAAGTTATGATAAAAAAAGTCTTTTTGCAGAAGAAGACAATTATTTGCTAATAATATAAGACATTGCTTATGTAAAAAGTTAAGAAAAAAAAGGTCTTAAATGGGTAGGGGAAAAAATGCAAAGTCTCAGCCTGCAGGCTGGAAGACTATCTGCAAAGGAGATGAGAAAGGAATTAACATTGCTAAAATTACAGTTCTGACCCAATATCTCTGGATGCTGCTGGTGACTCTACCAAAGATTCTGTGACTGACTTTGAGGAAGCTTCTCCTCTTCTTCAGTGAGAATAAAACAAATTCTGCTCTCTGCAGGCCGGATTCTGCCTCCTCTGTGTGCAGAAGAGGAATAAGAAAACTCCATTTCTCAATTTATCCTGCCAGATCTTCATGGCAGTGTCTGATAAGAACCTGACACAATGAGGATTTGATCTCTGATGCTTTCTGCAATATAAATAATACTAAAACTCGACTCTGGGTCATTTAAATATCACTCAGTGCATGTCAGATAAAAGCCTCTAGAGGTTACCACAAGGTTTGTGACATTCAGAACCAGGTCAATGGAATTCTGTATTCAAGGTTAATAAGAGAAATTGTGCCTACTCATGTTATGCACTGGCAAACAACAACAACAAATACTGCCAATACCTAATTTTAGCATCTCACATACAAGGTTGTTCTTAATAGAAAAATGTACCAGCCCTTAGGAATGACAAGAGCTTCACTGTCTTCATGCATCAAACACTGTATTTTTTTCTCAGTGTATTTTTCACGCAATGTGCAACATAAATCCTTGCTTGTGACTTGAAAATACTCATCTTTGGTCTAGCTCTGCTCCCAGTAAAGCCATCCATAAAGTCCTGTTATCTCTACTGGCAGCAGAGAAAGAGCTTTTGAAAATCTCACCTGTAATCAACAGTAAGAGACTAAATCTACCTTAAGGTTAAGGTTCAAACACAGGCAGTGAGTTGGGCAATACCAAATTCAAACCTCAAGGTTCATGAGCTGTAATTCACCCCCCTGTACATATATATATTGTGCAGAACTCTAATTATACATCCTACATACTTTCAGCTGCCCCAGACACTGCACCAAGTGGTTGGTGCTCACACATAATGAGGTCTCTTCAATATTTCAATTGATCTTCACTGCATTTGCAGCCCACAATTCCAACCTGCTCTAGAGGCAGAGTTATCAATTTTCTCACAGTGGTTTCTATGGAGCTTGTCACTACAATACATGAGTGCTTCAAATATTCATCACTTTCTTTCCACAGCACCTCTACGGGGCGAAGGGAAGATGTTATCCCATCACACAGATGGGGAGCTGAGTCAGAGAATGATTAAGGTCAAACATTTTGCTAATTTAGGGTGTTTAATTTCAGATGCCTAAGATCTGATTTTATTCAGAGCAATTATCATAACTTTATATAGTTGAGTATAGCTCCTATCTAGTTCAATTGTAGCTAGAAATGTCTAGCGCTTCTGAAAGTCAGAAAAAAGAAAGTTTAGAATCCAGACTCTTATTTAACAACTGTATCCAGCTGAGCACTGGAAACAAAAAAAAAAAAATAAAAGGAACAAATGGGGAAGAAAACCTGTGAAAAATTTGGCCAAGAGCATCACTCAGAATGATGTAGAAACTACAGCACAAAGGTGTGAGGGGCCCCAGAACAGCATTTAACCTCCTCAGCTATCAGAACATCTTTCTTGGTCCTTATACTCCACCTGATACCTTCAACAACTGTGCCTGAAGCCCTAGATAGTAACACATGAGTGTTAGACTCCAAAAATCACATTTCATATCAATGATTGATCTTCTGAAAGTCCTTAAGTAAGGTATTTTGGCTTCTTTCAAGCTTTCCAACATTTAGTTCAAAACTTACTGTTTTTTTTCTTTGGATAGGAGAGGTTGGTTTTGAGTGGGTATTTCCACTTAGATGCACATGTCTGCATTTATTGCTTGATAATATATGGACATAATGAAAACAAAAGCAGTAGCTTGAGTAGCTCATTAAAGGGCCATCATACCTCATTGAAAAATATTTTTTAAAAGCAGCATTTACTGGAGTTCAACAAGGGCCAAAATCCTTTTCTTTTACAAAATACAAAAGAATTGTCCAGCCAGTCCTATGCCACTAACACTGCTAGAGCAAAAGGGAAGGGGAAAGACCACTTGGAGTATTTCAGGACAGAAACTATCTATAGCTTCAGATACAGAATTTCCAGAAAGAACAAGAAGAAGAGGATGATGCTGTTTTATTTTAATAACGACTTTTCCTCATCCCCACACATGTATTTTTAACACACTACATCTATTTTCAAGGGAAGGCTCCCTCTCCTCCAGCCTCCACCCACACTTTCTCTAGGTCCTCTTGCTCTCAGTAGTTGTAGCTTAGGGAAAATGCTGTCATTTTGCCATGCTATGAAAAGCAGAAAGAGAGAAATTTCAGGGATTTTCCTGAAAGCTTTATCATACTTCTTTTTCTCAGGCCAGCAACCCATGGCCACAGAACCATCTGTCTAGGGGGACAGCTCAAAGCAGCACTGTTCACCTATCCCTTGTGCCAAGTCCTATTTGCCCACTAAGGAATGACATATACTCTGCTGCTCAAGGGAAGCAAACACATTTGCAGATGATAAAATAACTCTTGTCACTGGCAGTGACAGGAGACACTGAATTTTCAGGGAGAAAGGCTGATTCAGTGAAGAAAGCATTGACAGCATGGGCAGCAAGGGTTAAGCACTGGGTCTGAGACAGAGCTGGATCATCAATTTGTGCTTCTGTCCTCTCCCTGTGGAAAGAGAAGCATGAATTAAAGGTAAGAGTGCAGTCTCTTACAGCTGGGAAGACTGAGCAGGCAGCCAAAAGAGTGTGTTCAGGCTCCATGAGCTATGCCAGCATCCCAGGCACTGAGGTTAAATTCATTAACAGTTGTGAGGCACTCGGCTACAGGGGAGGCAACATCAGCACGTCCCACAGGCACTTCTGCGGCTCATTTCATCCTGGCACTGCAAAGCACTGGCCCACAGCACTCGGATATTTTTTTGACACAAAGCAGCAGATATAATGAAATTCCTCTTCCTTCAGGAACAAATAACAAACCACTTCAAATTTAGAACCATCTGTGGGGGAAAGGCACTACTTCCTACTGTAGGGATGAGACATTTTTTGAGAGTGGTGCACCAGCCTGCTTTTATTTCCCTGGTCAGTTATTACTTAGGCCAGTAGAAATCCAGTGAAAGCTGGAAAATGCTGCATCTCCAAGGGGAGATATAGTGCCTAACACCTTCCTGGAAGCATTTTAGATTTATAGCAGTGATTTCTTGCTCTCTGGTTCAGAGTTCATTGAATGCTGCCAGGCACGAGGGTTCCTTTGGTGATTTTCATGGTGGGCTGTATGTCTGTGTATCTGTGTGCATATATAATCAGTGTGCACATATTCTCCTGATGGACTATTAATATCCATGCTCGCTTACTAAAGTCTGGTTTAGGAGGAGATTCTTTAAATTACTGTCAAATCCCTAGAATTGCCCATAAAGATCCAAAGACCCAAGCACGCCTGATCTCATTTAAAACACTCCAAACGTGAGTAGTGGAATGAATGGATGAATAAATCATTGTTAGCATTCTCAAAATGCTCAGCCAATGTAGGACATGTGTACAAACTGCCTGAAGCTAGTGCTGACCCAAACTCTGTCCCCACAGCACTGATCATCACTGCAATTCCTGGGCTTGGAGCCTGAATTGCAGGAGTAACATGGCCCTGGGCAAGCCACTTCATTCTTGTATTAAACTTCCCTTTCTGCCAAGTGTGGATAATGCAGTTTACCCACATTGCTGAGATGTCAGAAAGAATCTTTCTAAAAGCAATTCAAAGACATAAAGCATGAAGAATGTGTTAGGTATTAATTATATGTGGAAAGAGCCATTTCAGTAACACACACCTTTCTGCGGGGAAGATATATTTAAACAACATAACCAAATAATTACAATTGATTTTCATTAATAATATAAACTGTTATTGTACAGGAACTCCTGTCCTGAGGTCTTTCAGAATCTGTTAAATTCCAACTAAAAAAAGAAAACAAACCATATTCTATAACTAAAATGACACTTCAGCTCCATTATTAATTCTTGGATGCAAAGGAAAAGACAAAATTCAACGGGGCTATCTAATGCTCTAAAATCTGAGAATCTGCTGCTTTTTCCTTCTTAATACTCTCCAAAAAACCACCCTCAATTTCCTGAATTAAATGCTATCATTTGACTACACAGGAGTTCAAACGTGTCTATCTCAAATGAGCTATTTTTTAGATGTTTTCAAAGGGAAACAGAGGGAAAAATAAATGACCAGTAAGGACAGAAAGCTTCTTAGAAAACATCCTTTTTAATAAGCAAGAAAACTGAGCCTTCAAAGCCCATGCATAAGCACCTGCATAATTGGCTGGGTTTTCAAGAGCACTGAGCTCTCAGTGGTCCCCAGTGAGGCCAACAATAGCTTTTGGATGCTCAACAATTTATCATGACTCAACAATTTCTCCCCTGGGCATCATTTAGTAACAGTGTGGTGTACAGAAAGTGGAGACAGTTGAGAGTGACATTTTTGGTTGGACTTGGACAACTAACTCTGTTTGGCTCCCCGAAAACAATAATTGCACTCATTTCATTCCTGAATCTTACAGCAATAATATTTTTTTTTAAAAAAAGCAAATCAGACTTAATTTAAATGAACACTGCACACTAGGACTCAAATGCAAATGCTGCATCACGCTGGTAAAGGTTACATAAAGTAATGATTAATTAGTCTTTTTCCCTGCTCAGGGTTTAGTTGTCTGTCAACAAAAGGCAGTAGATGATTGCTTGGCTAAAATAGGCATTATTTCCAACTCTCTAATATCCCTGAAAAGCAAGCAGCAGTTCAATTTGCCAGCAATAATTTATTGTGTAGAATTAAAATTCTGCAAGCAATCTCTTCTCATCTGTTACTTTCAACATCTCCCACAACTATTTGATTTTCTTCCTGGGTTTTCATGTTAACTGGTCATCTCTTGCCAAATCCCAGCTAGCTAAATAAGTCTCTGAAGCTTTTTGAGTAGTTCTAGCTGTGTACTATGCATGCAGAGTGCATTTCACAACAAACAGAATCACATCATTCAGCAGCGTGACCAAGACAAAACCCAGGAGGATATTTGTCCCAAATGCTCTAAAAAGAAATGAGGAGCTACCCCAGGTTATTAAAAGCTAAATAACGTGGCCAGAGTTTGAAGCATTGCCCAAATAACAAAAAGAGTGGCTAGCAAGCACTGAAATCTGCTGCTAAAAATGGATGGGAGCCTTCTGTGCCACCCTCAGCCATCTGCCCGTGCCGCGGTGTCAGGGCGGGAGCGCGGCTGCTGCAGAGGGCAGTGGGAAACAACAGCCCCTCCAGACCCCTCTGCAAACCCTTGGATTTTATTTTATTTTATTTTATTTTATTTTATATTTAATTTTTTATTTTATTTATTTATCTATTTATTTGTCTATTTATTTATTTGTCTATTTATTTATTTGTCTATTTATTTATATTAAAGAAAGCTCCTAGTCTTCTCTTGTTCACTGAAATTTCACAAAATGGCCAGAAGTGATTTTTATCAGTCTAACAGTCTGGCTTACTACAAATTTTTGGAGTATCCTCTCCTCCCTCACAGAATATGAAAGCAAAAGGATAATGTAATGATAATTCATATTTGCAAAGACAATCAGCACAAATGGACAAGTGAATGCCACATCTTTTTTTCAGACAGATCTCCACTTTTGCATACTGCCAACACAACAAGTCTTGAAGAATCCCTTAACTGAAGTTGATCTATTTTTGATTTAGTTGTATTATCCATGTTGATGAATACAATACAAAATGAAGTTTAATAGATTTTTGGCATGGGAGCCATGCACTAATCATAATTGAAGGTTTCTATGATTGAAAGAAACTCTACAGAAACTGTCAAGGCAATGAAAAGTAATGAAGTATAAACATCTGAGTGTCACCTCATTTCAGTCTCCTTGGAGAAACTGTCATCTCTTGTTTTAACAGCAGTTCCAGCAATAAAAATAAATAAAAGTTATGTATTACACCTGACAAGCAGCAAACCACACACAAAAGTACAAACAGTATTTGGTGAGAAGCTTGCAACAAGTGAATTCCTGATTTTTTCTCTTTGAACAACATAAACCATTACTCAAGAAATGGGCCAAGGAAAAACAAAACAAAGGCTCAGTGGATATTGCAGGCTGTGTTTCTTGAGACCCACAGGCATTTGTGAGCAAAAATGTAAGAGCCTGGTTAGAACTGAAGGAAAAATAATCTGGAAGATGGTTTGAAACAGTGACTCCTCAGAGAAAGACCACACTCATGTAGATTCATTATAATCTCTCATTAACTTCTTCTCCAAACCTCTGCTACATCTCTTCTTCTGCTCTGTGGGATTATGCACAATTTGTGCATTACAGTAGACCTTATAAGAACTTATAACTTCTTATAAGAAGTTGCTACAACTTTTTTTTAGAGAGGCCAAAGATAGATTACAAAAAAGGCTATTTGGGAAACAAAAGTAAAGAGAAATAAGCTCTACTTGGAGAGAGAGGACTAGAAGTAGCATGAGCACAGACCATCCCAATAGGATTCATTTAGGATTATATTTTTAGCCTCAAGTACATACTTTATTTCTCATGTGTATTTTACATGGCCTGTTGAGCTCAATTACTTCATATATTTGTGTACATAAAAAGTAGTTCCAGAATGCTTTATTACAGAAATAGTAACCAGCCAAGCCCTCTTCACTTTCCTAGAGCAAGATGGGAAAGAGATTTATGGTGTTAATTGTCTGGGGGGGGTGTAATTAACTCCAGTTGTATCAAAGTGGGAAAAAAGTTTCAGTTTTCAGATATTTTAAACCTTCGAGAATAAACCCAGAAGTTTACTGCACATTTGGGCAGCAGAAACATCTTTAGAATAATGAGAATTTTTTTGATTTGGTAATTTCCATTAAATCTCATTAAATCTGATTTGAATATTTTTTGGTTTTACATTTTAATGCAGACACACAAATTCTTAGGTAAACCTAGGTTTATGGTTCAAACATACTCAATATTGAACCACAGAATCATAGAATGGTTTGGGTTGGAAGGGATTTAGGACTAGACCATCTCATTCCAACCCCCTGCCATGGGTAGGGACACTTCCACTATCCCAGGTTGCTCCAAGCCACACCCAGCCTGGCCTTGGACACTTCCAGGGATGGGACAGCCACAGCTTCTGTGGGCAACCTCTTTCAATGCCTCACCATGCTCACAGTGAAGACTTTGTTTCTAATATCCAACCTAACCCTACTCTTTCAGTTTAAAGCCATTATCCCTTGTCCCATCACTACACACACCTGAAGAAAGCCCCTTTCCAGCTCTCTCATAGCCCCATTTAGGCACTGGAAGGTTCTCTAAGGTCTCTCCACGTCTCTCCTTCTCTTCTCCATGGTTAACAGCCCCAGTTTTCTCAGCCTGTCTCCACAGGAGAGGTGCTCCAGCCTCCAACCATCCCTGTGGCCTCCCCTGTCCTTCTGTCAGGGACCCCAGAGCTGTACACGGTGCTCCAGGTGGGCTTCACCAGAGCAGAGTGAAAGGGCCCATCACCTCCCTCAGCCTGCTGGCCACCTTTCTTGTGATGCAGCCCAGGATGAGGTTGGGTTTCTGGGCTGCCAGCTCTCCTTGCTGGGTCATCAACAAACACCCCCAGACTCTTTTCCTCAGGGCTGCTCTCCAAGTCACCTGTCCCTGCCCTCCTTTCAATCCCGAGCCACAAGCTCGTAGCCAGCTCCCCAGCCACCCCCAGGCAGAGCTCGTGGAGATGTGAAAGCTTTCCCCAATATATTTTGAGTTGGATGATTTAATGGGAATATCCTTGCACAAATGAACTGCATTTTACAGAGAAAACAGCTATGCATCATGGTTTCAAACAGCTGTAATTTACAGCAGGGAGCTCACTGAAGACTTAAAACCTGGGCTTAGCCTGTGACAGTGGCTGTGAGCTATTGATCACCAGAGTCTCTCTGGAATTCACAGCAGGATGCTGAAGAACAAAAAAAAAGAAAAAAAAGAAAAAATTGCTCCCTTTTGGCATGAAAGACAAGATGACAATTTATTTACTATAACACTGATTTACTACCCAGATGCTAAGAGCATTATAACTGACTGGAGGAGGTCTAAAATTTATAGGAGATTTCAGGAATTTTAGGAACCTACAGGAATTTATAGGAAGCTCACTATCTAGAATGGAGGTTTGGCAGAGAACCTACGTGGTCCCCGAGTTCATTTGAATTTCCTCCCTCCTCAGGGTCAGGAGAAGACCAGTGTGGACAGTATTTCCTCACAAGCAAGAGAATGGGAGCCAACAGGTGATAAAATAAATCTTCTGAAACAAATAACGAGGAAACCAGACCCACAACCTTATTCCAGGGTGTATACAAGGCCTAATTTATATGGTGGTCTTAATCCTGAAATCCATTCTCAAACAGAGCTCCATCAGATTTGCACAGCTCTGAGAACCTAAGAGAAATCTGATTTCTGGAAGAAGCACTTCTCTACAACATGATAGAACAGTACAGAGAACTGTTTATAATATCATGTATTTCTAGAATAAAAACCACATGAAAACAAAATGAGCCAGCTGAAATAAGTCTGTTAGTTACAAGTTTGTTGCTCTTGTAGATTAAAAGCCTCCATTTCCTTCATAAGGGTATTCAAGACAGTGAAAGGCAGTATATAGAGGCCAGCTCATGCCTTGATGAAGTCAGCAGATTTATTCTCAAATCTCAAATTTCAGATACATACACTTTCCAGAATTCCTTAAAGTTCTGTTTTCCACAGGGGTGCTCTGTCATCATACAGCCCAGTATCAACACTGAATTCCTCAACATGTCTGAGTGAAAGATGCCTCATACACAACAACTCAGTCCTGTAATCTCCCAGGAGGGCTTTGGAAGGCCCCGTTTGTAAACAAGGTGCAAAACCCCAAAAAAAGATATCATCTATTTACTTATCATCTCTCCCAAAGGTGGGAAAGAACCATTTCTCAGGCAGAGGAGTATTAGCTGAGGTAAGCTGGTCCTGCCAAGACATACTGATTTGGAAAACTGAGCACTGACCAGCCCTCAGCAACAAAGTCAAAACATTCCCCAAGCAATATAATCTCCCTAATGCACAAACTTTATGTGTTAAGTACTTTCCAGGGCTGCTTCAATCCATTTCTCTGTAGATTCTTCTGTCCCATATTTTTATAACTGCTCCTTATCTGGCTTGTTTAGCTTCTTGGAATAATACTTCTAATTATACCATGACTTGCAATGGCAAAGTCAACCACCAATACAATCCACATAAAACCATCTGTTGTACCTTATGAGGAGAACACCATGGAAAATAAATCAATTTAATGCAACTGCACCCTCCAATTATTAAGCTTACAAAGATTAATCTCAAATCCTTGTGAGATTCAATGGATCAGCATTCTCAGCAACGTTTGTAAATTAACTTTTAAATCACAGATATTGGGACATGAAAATTAGAAAAAGGAAGGTTGTTAGTATATTAGAATCAACTAAACTGTGATGTGCCAGGGATTCTTAAGAAGAAGCAAAGTTGAAAAACAAATTTCCTGCTTTGAGGACTAGACAAAGCTTACTACACTCACTGCTATGACATCTGCAGAATCTCAAATTTAGGTAGTAAAAAAAGAAGTTTCATAATGCTTACCCACCTTGATCAATTACTTTTTTCCTCTCTAACACCACTGTGTCTCAGAATAATAACAACCATGAAGTTTCTCCTCACTACACCCCTCAAGCTATATCATCTGCTTTTCCATGTACCATCCCATGCCTCTTTCATTTAATATGGGCTAAGTTGAAATATGTTTTTTCTGCCCATCCTTGAATTTCTTTCTATCAACAGGCACAAAATGCTGCAAATGCATTGGAAAATAACCTGTTTGCTCCTGGCCATGAAAACAAAAGCATGCAAGTGTGAGGCTCTCAGCACACCTCAGTGCAGTTACAACTTAATGTACCATTTGTTAATTCCTACAACCACATTAAGATTAAGTATCAGACCCCTTTAAACCCGACACAAAAACAGTTGAGAGGCTGGTCACAGTGTGTGATTAAGCTAAATTAATGACCCAAAATGCATGCCACATAATATGCTATTATATGTTTATTACAGTATCTCTGACAGTCTAAACTAACAATAAATTAAAGTCTAAGTTGTGATTTCACTTTTGACAATATCTTACTACAACTAAGTCTTAAATATCTGCATGTAACTATTTGGCTACAGACATAACCGAAGGTAATGGAGTCAAAAACTGCAGACTAATTGCTTCAGATGAAGCCTTATTATCTCTCCAATTTCAAGCTCTGCAGCAGTTAAGTAGCAATAGAAGCTACTTTAGCCAAAGCATTGTGAAATTTTATGTAAAATTTTCTTTTATTTTATATATCTTATGATGTTATAAACAATAAAAGGAACAGCCATTTGTTTTCAGATCAAAAAAGGATGTAAGCTAAAGGGTTAAAAAAAACCCCAAAACAATTCAGCCTCCAGATCTTCTTGATTTGCTATTTCATCCAAACTTATCCTTTTCCACTTTCTAATGGCTTTTTGCATGTTCTTTTAAATTGTAAGCTCAGCTTAACTCTTTGTGTTTGCCTCAGTCTTTCTCACTCTCCTTCACCATGGGCACACTCAGGGCTTGGTTCCCTGCTCAGCTCAGACTTGTGCATTTATTACTTGTGCAGTGAGGGCAGGAGCCTTTGGCACCCTGGGATGGGTGCTGGATGCCCAGCAAAGGGCTGAGAGGGACACACAAGCCTGAGGGAGAGCAGAGAGATGATGTCTGCATGCTCCTGCTCCCTTGGTGCCTCACCAGGATCCCACCACTGACTCTTCTCCATGCCAGCTCTAACAAAACTGCTCCATCCTCTGCCATGATCATCTGCATTTCAGCTTTTCTAAGGTGGTTGTTTGAGAAGGGAAATGCCTTCCAACAGGGCTCCCCACTCAGCAGCAAAGCAGGGAGGTTGTCCCTTCCTTTCAGCAGCCTCTCCTGCCAAGGCCACTACCCCAGAGCACGGCCACGGTGCTGGACCTGCAGGGCCATTTGACAAGACAAGATCCCAAAGCAGAGCTCCTGTTCTGCCTCTGTGAGCAGATGTTGTTCAGCAGTCTGGGACAAAACCCTCTCTGAGAAATGATGGTCTATCTGCACTTTTCACCTGCGGTTTCTTTCACAAAACAGTATCTCATAATAGTAATAGCCCTAGATTGCCTGCCACTGACCATTTATCATGCAGACAGCACACAGGTTGTCTCTCAACAAAAACCTTCAGTCCAGCAGCAGGAAGGGCAGAGGCAATCAGGGCACTCGGGGATGGGGAGTACAAAGGAAAATGAGAGAAGCAGAACCCTTTCCCTGAGCAAGAGGGAGACCTAAACAATTTTCTTCCTCTTGTTGTTTTGGGAATTTTTTTCCTTGGCAAAGACAGCTGCTGCCTTTCCCTCACCACACTCCCCCATACAGAAAAGCAGGCCATGTCTCTGGTTACTGTGCTATTTAGGTACTTATTTTGAAGGCAGGGTGTTTCTGAAGGGGATCAGGGTATCTGAGAGCTGGCAAAAATAAACCCCTCTGGGCTGCTTTGCTGAAGGCAGGCAGGTGAACAGGTGCCTGAAGCTCCTTCCTCCACAAGCATCTTTCACCACCAAATCCAAGCCTACTTCTCCCGTTGTTCCCAGAACTAGTCCAGAGAGTTAATAGTCACTCTCTAGTTGGAAGGGACCTCTGAAGGTCAGAAGTTTCCTAAATTTTACATAGTAAAGGATTTTATATAGTGAAGGATTTTCACTAATGGAGGTGGGAAGTATTTATGTCCTCTCCACTGCCATCACACTTAAGAGCTTCCAGCAACTTCCACTACTTTTTTCAGGGCTTTCTCTCTACAAGTACCAGATCCTGGGCTTCAGCCTTGGCTCACCCCCTCATCCTGACTTTCAGGAAGATGCTCTCCATCAGCCTGCCCAGCACCAAACTTCAGCTTCCATTTCTGAAAGGTCCTGCTTTAACCTGTGACCATGCATGTCCCTGGCTCATCATCCCCTCACCTGCATTTCCATCTAACCTCTCTGGCTCCTAATTGTACTGCAGTACTTCTACTGAAAAAAACTATAAATTACTCCTTCTCGGAAGAGGTCTCTGTATTATGCAATGGAGAGCTGGAAGATACACCTCCATCTTAAAGTATAAAATTGCTTCAAGTTCCCAAAATCTTAGAATCAGATACAATCCTTGGATTCTGGGCATTATCTCTCTCTCATTTGCAAGTTTGCTTATAACTGCCTCAAGTCCTGACAGCATCTACCTCTATCTTGATATTTTTCTGCTGAAATTCTTATTCATATCTAAACCTTCAGAATGAGTTTTAACTTTCAGGTTTTCTCCTGTGACCCTTTCCCTACGTTCTCCAAACATCAAGGAGTGCATCTCTCTGATACCTCAGGTACCTGTACAGCCTGAGTTACTACAGTATCTCAGAACTCCATAATTCACATACCTGTCCCTAGGACACTTCCAGATATTTATTTCTCTAATGTTTAGGCATTTTGCAACATGGACTTTAGGCAACATGGACTATCTCAGCAGAGAGAAACTGCTGACTACCACTAAGGACCCAACACTCAAAGCCACAGTGGATGTCTGCATACAAGAAGGGTTAAGTTCCACACTCCACCACCTAATTGTCAATCAAAGCCAACCAATAATCCCACTCAAAATTTGTCATTAAATCAGAAATTCATATTAACTTGTCTTTCCATTCTTGACCACCTTCACTGATTTCAAATACAGGTCCCTCTCCAAATTTATGTTTGACAAAGGTTTCAAACTTGCTGAATGCACTCCTCTCACAGTTAGTTCTTCACATCTGCACTTTGAAGAAGTGTGCACAGCTTTCCTGGTCCATTGCTGCTGGCACTCTGTTTCATTTACTTAAATTCCACTTCGGAATCAGAGTGGGCAGAACAGAAAGGTGAAAGAAAAGATGAAAGGAAAAAAACCCCAAAAACCAGACAAAAGGTAAAAAAATGTGAAGGTAAAACATACAGAATATATTATGTTAAAAAATAGACATTACTGTACTCTACATAATTTTAAAAGTGCTGCCTTCTCTCACATCATCCAAAGTGACCATGATTCACCACAACTTAATGTCTGATAAAGATCACAAAGCAGCAGCATTAAAGGCATAAGAACTGAAAGCAGGTACAAGCACTGCTCATGAAATGCCTGTAGCAATGCACAGCACTGCTAATGGACCACAACTGGAATGACACATTGAAATCTGTAAGAGCCTCATGGCATTCAAACACACCCTCATGACCCCAGATAGCTGGTGAACTTCAGAGACAGATTATTCTGCCCTTATCCAACAGCACAGAAAGATTTAATGGGAAAGAATGCAACACAAGTCACCTCTGCCAGGAATGGAGGGAGAACTGTACCAAGGACAGAGCACATCCCACTTGGTCCAGGTATAAAGAGCAGGTAAAGTTTACACAATCCCAAGCAGCATCCTGTAGAAATGTATGAGCTTCAGAGGCAGAAGCATTTCCACTTCAGCACTGGATACTGAAAAGGCTTTTCTGCAGTCTCTTCTTTTTGAGACTCCAGTTTTACACCAAACATGCTCCTTTCCACCTCTGTCTCCCCCTCCCTTTCTCTTAGCTGACTGCATTCCTTGTGGCAAATTAATAGCTAGAAAAGACTGCCAGTTTGATGCAATTCCATGTTCCTGAATACAGTGTTCTCGGGAGCGCTATTACAGAAATTTAATCTCTTGAGGAATAGATCAGATACCATTAACAGAATGAACAAATGTTCCCTACCATTCCTGGAGAAAGTCTGTGTTGGGTCTACAATAAGACATGTAATTTAAAGAGTTGTTATCAAGGAAAAAAAAAATTGAAGAATTTTATTTTTTAAAAAATTATGCCCTCAAACGGCAAATACTAACCATTCCATTGAAATTGAAGAAACCTGTTTTCTATTCAAATCAGTGCTTTCTCCTTTTTCCCTTCTCTTTGGCAGACACCTTCCCAAAGTGGACACTGCCCCTGATTTCTGCACAGCTGTAATAACCTGAGCCAGAATATTGCAATGAGAGTGAGGGATTCTCACAGGCAGGGCTTCACCTTTGGGATATGACAGATTCAGCTCCAGCCAGGAACGCAGGAGCTCTGCTATCACAAGTCACTGAGATAACACACTAAATTAGCTCATCTCCCAGGAGACTCACTCACACCTGTTCAATGGCTCCAGGCCAGGCTCCTTTCAGCCCAGTGCTGGATCTGGGCACCTCAGAGGTATTTCATGGTGCTGTTCCATTCCTCTGCATGGATTCTGTGCCACTGGGATGCTGCAGTGGGGAGTCTGACTGTGCCAGATAATGGCTCTGTGAATCAGAGCTTTCTTGTGAATTCACAGCTCAATCTGCTTACAAACATTCAGCTACAATGTGGAACTTCAAACCTTGCTAAAAAAGAGACAGGATTCAGCAGTGGCTCTTTGTGATCTAGCATACAACAGAAATATATTGACAAATAAAAGGGCAAAGTCCCTCCCCTGTTTCAAGAGATAAAATTCACAACTTATAATTCATGCCTGAACCTGCTGTACAGCACTGCCTGTTTACAATGTGAAGAGATCCTGCACTCTTTGGGCATAATTTGTATTGCTATGTGGTGTAGGGAGGCTTTGTTGCCACAGAGAATCAGGATCATTGCATTCTTTCATGCAAAGCATGTAGAACCAACCAAGACATTTGGTACCCAGGGGCAGTGATTTTCTGGACAGCAGCCAAGTGAGCAGAGAAGATCTGGAATGATTTTAAGTCACACCTCAGAGAAAAAAAAAATATATGTATATAAAAAAAATATATGTGTGTGTATATATATACACACATATATAAGAATATCTTGGGATACAGGAATGTAGCTCAAATGAAGTTACATTTGTTTGACTTCTAGTCCTTTTTTTCATTTCAGAACTGCACTACTGACCAAATCTCTCAGTTGTATGCATCTACCATGCTCTCACTCACATTTTATAGTAGACTCAGAGTATAGAAACTGGCTTCCTTTCAGATGATGCTTAGAGAGAAGATGCTGAACAGCTACTAAAGAACATGCATGCCAGTCTGGAATTCATCTGAAATAATCCCCCAAGCAAAAATATGTGTTTGGGACCTCAGTAATGTCTCTCTGACTCTCACAGGGTGGGTCCACACTATTTCCTAATGTGAGCACATCCATATTTTTTTTTATTTTATTCTACTCTGGGAACAAAGTAACAGCACAGGACTCAGCTCACAGTGATAAAGAATATCTATGACCTTGCAGGAAGAGAGCAGGGCACACAGGGATTGACATCCTCTGCTACAGAAATCCCAGAATTACCTGAATTAAAACAATTCAGGGGGCATGTCTGCATAATGTGTCTGAAGTGCACAATTATTTTCTTATTTGGATAAAGTTACACAAGTAAAGGCACATTTCAGCATAGTGTATTAGATACTCCAACTGTACTCACTCTTCAGGATACTACAGGCTATTTCTGTGAGGTAGAGTGGCAAGGGAACATTAGCAGCATGAAATATTAATCTTTCCATCATTTTATTCCTGAGTCTGGCCTAGGTTTTCCAAGTAAAATGTGTTCTCTTTCCACTTGAAAACACCACACCTCTTATTTGGAATTCCAGCTGTTCTGTAAAATTCAGAATTGATTACCTTAATGACAGCTAATAGGCAAAACTGTTCTGTTGATCTGATTCCACTCCTCCACGGAGCCCACTTCAGTAAGGCAGCCCTCAAGCTATTTTGTCTCCTCACTTATTTTTTGGTATTTTACATGGAGTTCCATGCAGTCATTAGCAACCTTGTCTAGGACATGAGCACATTTCATCTTTTCCCCCAATAAGTCCATGACAGTTCTTCTCTACACAGCAAGAGAAATGAGAACAATCCTTATCCTCAGTCTTCACATACCCAATTAACCAATCAACCCTTTAAACATGTTTTATAAAAATTGTTCTTTGAGGATCTGTGATCCTGTTATACTTGATATGCTGACTCACTTTTTAAAATATTTAAAAGTCTCATTTTAGCATTATGCCTGTTATCACATTTTCATTAAAAAATCAGCCTCCTTATCTTTATATATGACTGCAGAGCTATTTGCATTCCCAAAGGCCATTAAAAGTAGCAAGAATTGGGCTAAACGAAGATAACAAATTTACAGGCTTATGTTAAAACACAGAGTTCTTCAGCCTGTGTAAATAGCTAAAGCATTGGCAGAGTACTTGACCTGCTGTTGCTATTTTCCTCCCCTTTTTAATGGAAAAGTGTTTTAATGGCATATCCACACATCCAGCTAACAAACCCCGAGGGGGAGAACAAGATTCTCTAGTCCTCTTGAGCCAGATCCCGAGTCTATCAGTGCCTGCATGCTCTGCCACGGATTTCTGAGCACTGGGTGTAGCAGAAAGCCAAGAGTGATAATGTGCACTGCACGGTGCCCAACTCCAGCCTCCCAACAAGAACCCACAGCTGTGTCAGGAGCAGCCAAGTGCACAGAGGCAACCACGTCCAACTCACATCTTGATCAAGCAATCACAACTTGACAGTAACAGACAGCATTACTTATCACCTACAGAATGTTTTCTGTACATGATGTCCAAAAGACTTAGAGTTCAGACCCATGAGACAGATAAGCAAGGAGATAAATGATTGGAATTCTGAGCAGTTTAACTGGCATGGAGGTGAGCAGCATTGCTTATCAGAAATAAATTGTATAGAAACATTTTTAATTACCTAGGGAAGAAAGGGATTGTCTGCCTTCAGCAGCTAAAGCAGTGCTTTGCTTATCTCCACATCCCAATCATTTTCTAATTATTATCTTTTTTGTAAATTGTAAGACAGAACATGACTTCATTTGCATATAGACATATGAGCCTAAAGTAGATTTTTAGATTTACAGCCTGCAAAGCTTCTGCAGATGTTTTCAAACTTCCCCCACCCTGTTCCTGCAATGTCTTTTCATGGCCAGCTTCTGTTTGGGTTAGTATGGTAGGACACAGCACAGATTTAAGCCAACTGTGACACTTGTTTGCCTCTGGATCCAGGGAATGTCACAGCAAGGAACATAGAAAAGGGATGGTCAAAATCTCTTACGACAGCAGCAGCTGCTACTGAAAAAGATTCAGTCCTCTACAGCCAGACCAGCACTTTGCCTTCAATTTTTCTCCAAGCTACATTTTTCAGTTTCTTGATCACTTTTAAGCAAGGAAAAAAAAAAATCTCAGTAATTCTTGATATGCATAAGCCTGGAAATAGATTTCAGCTAGAAATAGAATTTGAATAGAGCCTTTTTTCAGTTATGAACAGTTTTAGATAAAATAAGGGTTTAGATCTGCTTTTGGTGCTGGAAGATAAAAGTGCACTCAAATCAATAGACAGAGATTGGATTCAACCCCCCGCTGTCGAGCCATTTTACTAATAATGTATTGTGAAAACAATAAAGGAAATGATGGGAGTGAGCAAAGTTGCTCACAGACTCAGACATTAATATTCATCAATATGATTGATATTTATATATTCTTGATATTTCTATTTCATGCTCATGCTAGGGCAGAGCTGAGAGAGCACGTATTTCCAGAATATTTAAGTGTACCATATGGGTATAATTGCAATTCAGCCAGTTATAGAATATCCTCAATCAAGATCCTGCATATACTAAAGACCTATTCTGAGCATTTTGTACTTCATGCAGGAAGACCAAAGTAGCAAAGACATGGCATGCCAACAGGAAAATGGCATTAGGCAGGTAACACTACTTGAAACAAAACCACATCTGCTTTATAAAAAGGCAATATATACTTCTTGGCTTACAAAACCCAACACTTTTACACAGCTGTAAGAAGGAGGAAGGGACAGCCCTATAGCCCTCTTTGTTCAGAAAAGGCACTTATAAACCCCTGCCTCCCAGAAACACAGGTAGACTTTTAACCTGCAGCAAACAGTGACAAAAATATATATTCCAAAAGCATTGAAGAGACAAGAAAAGTCCAACACTTTCAGGGTTAGATGAAGCCATAGTTTCTTAACCCCAAAAATCAAAGTTGTTTTCTTCTTGTTTTCTCTGAACCATTGAGCCTGCCTGCTTTGGTCATTGGTATAATGTCACCCTGAAAATGCAGATTATATGTTCCTATTTATGGTGCTTAGTGTCTTCCATGCTCTTCCCTTCCCTAAAACACTGTACCAAGAAAAAAAAAAGAAAAACAGTATGTGAGGCTCTCAGCCTATCACACCGGGAAGAACTATTTTAAGAATTAATTTGTGCCCTGAGAGAGCTGTTTAAATTATCCTCCTGTGCTGTCCTAACCAAAGAGTAAAGTGGAAAACTTCCAGTGTTTTAAGGAAATGAGGAAAAATTGGAGAACTGGAGCATCTGGGCTCCACCACGGTGCCCCAGGCATGGCCCAAGCATGGGGAGAGGAAGGTGGGGATGAGGAGAACGGAGATGTTGATGTGCCAGTGCCCCCAGAGCCCAGGAACCTTCACCAGCCTCAGCTGGAGCTCTGAGATCGCAGCCAGACTTTCCCTTATGCCACCACTTTTTAACTCTGCCCATCCTTTACAGCTGAGGATACAGCCCTTTTTTTTTCTGCCACCCGCTGCTTTTTAGACAGGGAAAGTTTTGACTTCATTCCATCCTGGTAAGTGCAGGCAGAGAGGAATATCCTCCAAAATACAGGTTTGACAGAGAAAATGAAGTCTTTAACTTTCCACCTCTAAAGAAACACATAAAGCACCTACCAAGAGAAATACATTAACTGAGTTCAGATATGCTGTGAGCACAGCAATTTCCCCCAAAGCCAGTAGGAGTTTCACCTACTTGCAGCAGCGTTTTTGCCCCCCATGCCATCCCTGCTTGCTGATGCACAGCCTGGGCACACGCTGTACCCTGAAGTGCCCCTCCAAGACAACGTCAGGCAAGAAAAATTCACTGAAAGTGCGTGACAAAGTCAGAAGCTGAACCCCACTTTTATAATTTTATATGTATCTACAGAGGGTTTTTAAACACCCTTGCCCCCTTCCTCCAGTGAGAAGGGGCCTCCATCCCAACATACTCTCCCCTCCCAGCAACATGTAAGGAACAAGTCACAGAACAAACCTCTACAGCCTTCAGCAAGAGGCACAGGCTGTTAAAAATAGCAGAATTTCAGCTTCCCCCCAAGTCTACACACACACTGAGAAAGCAGACCTTGAACAGCACTTTCCTCCTGCCACTGGCTGGTGACTCGGTTGACAATTTTAAGAACACACACCAAAAAAGATTTTTTTTAAAAAAAAAGTCATAATAATCATACAACAAACACAAAGCTACACATTGCAAATCTGTATGTTTGAAATCGAGGAAAATAAGCATTACCTGGTCTTGCTGTTGGGCTTGTTTCCCTGATGCATTTTGCTCCTTGGCTGTAGTCATGCTCACCTATTTGTGCCCACTGCAGAGGCAAACAGGATTTTACTCTGTGTGTGTGTGTGTGTAAGCTCGTCTGTGTGTTCAGACATACACGCACACACACACACACACAAAGACTAAAGGGATACGGATGAGTAACTAGTCCATCACTTAATCACCAGCTGAGAAATTTCCCACCCCCACAAAAAGAAATAAATAAAAACGCAATGTAAAAAAGCACTAGTCTGGCTGTCTTCCCCCTTGAGCCTCTAAAATAAAAGCAGAAGCAGGAGCAGAGAGAAGGATGCTGTGGGGGCTTCTTCAATTAGCAACAGCCTCTGCAATCGTCACAGAAACAATGATAACTGCTTGGCAACCAGCAACTGGCAGCTCGGAGCCGGAGGCAGCGATGTGGTCCTCGCTCCCTCCCCACCTCCACGGCGGCCGCCCGCGCCTTGCGCATGCACCGGGCTCGCTGCGATCCGCACGGCCGGCACTCATCCGTCCATCCGTCCATCCGTCCATCCATCCGTCCATCCGTCCATCCGTCCGTCCGTCCGTCCGTCCATCCCCCCATCCCCCTCCCGGGGCAGGGCGAGCGGGCCCTCTGCCCCATCCCGATCCGCTGTGGGGCCTCTGCCCCATCCTGATCCTCTCTGGAGCCGCTGCCCTATCCTGCATCCCCCTATGGAGCCTCTGCCCCACCCCAATCCCCCTATGGAGCCTCTGCCCCATCCCAATCCCCCTATGGAGCCTCTGCCCCATCCCAATCCCCCTATGGAGCCTCTGCCCCATCCCAATCCCCCTATGGAGCCTCTGCCCCATCCCGCTCCCCCCTGGAGCCGCTGCCGAGCACACGGGGAGTTTTGGCAGGCTCTCCTGCCCTCTCCCAACTTGCGGAGGCTCCGGCTCTGAAGCAGAGCAGTGTCAGGGGCTCCGGAGGATGCAGCGCTCTGCCAGGGAAGCAGGGTCCCGGCGATGGGGCTGCCCCCTCCCTCCGAAGGGTGAAACGTGTCCCCAGGCTCCCGCAGCCCCCTCGGTGTCCCCGGTGTCCCCGGTGTCCCGGTGCTCCGTGCCGTGGTGGCTGCCGTGCGGGTCACGTTGCAGGGTGACACAGGAGCACGCGTTCCCCGCTCCGCGCTGCTGGAGCTCGCTCCCTGCAGCTTCCCTGCCATGGCTGGGATCTCTCCGGCACACCGGAGCTGTCACAGCCTTCCCAGCTGCCTTCCCAGCCCAGCTCGCTGCCGGCACAGGGTCGCTCGGGTGGGCACGGAGCAGCACCGCGCTCCACCGAGGGACCCTCACGGCTGGAAGAGATTTAGGGCAGCGCGGACCCTGTTCGGGATTCGCTTGGGACTGAGGCGAGCGCTCACTCACCCCAGCACCGGGTGACACGAAAATGCCACATTGCTGCTTCTCCCATCCTCACCTCCCGCCCACACGGAGCCCAGAGCTGTCCTCAGCGCTGCCGTGCTGTGTAAAGCTCAGTGTTCTCTCACTCACGTGGCACTGGGATCTCTGCTGAGTCTGCTGAGGAAAGGGAGCATCAGAGTGTTCATCTGACAGGGAAGTGATTATGCCTCATTTGATCCTCGATTTTACAGCACAGATTTGTTATACAAGGTCACATTCACCGACACCACTACAGTCAATGTCTCCTTACACCTGGGATAATTTTGATCTTTGGTTCAGGAACAGATCAAGGGTAGGCCAAGTTTTCCTGAAGAGATCTCCAAGCCACCACTGAGACTCCCTAAGTGTTTCTGCATTTTCACCATTACATTCACAGGAGTTCATAGGAGCCATGACATAAAAGATCAGCAACAAGGAATTGTGCTGGTAGGAAACGGGACAACCTTGCCTTTTCCCAGGTGCCACAATACAGGCAGCAGCTCATTTAAAAGAAAATAAAATAAAAAAGGTGAATAGCTCCTCGCTAACAAGAAGCAATAATTTGCATTCAAATCTAACAGTCTGTGTTGATTTCTTGGTGGATTATACTCTGACACAGTCCTAGCTTACACTGCAATTCCATCTCTTTAGTCCCCATAGTTTAAGTCACAATATTTTCTAAGTGTTTATAGCGAGGTTATTGTTCATACATTTTTCCCCAGCCATCAGAACAGAATTGTTTTCAAGATTTTATATAAGTGGATCAGTTTGAATTTTCCTATTGGCTTCGTCTACTTTTCTACCTGTTGTGAGTGGTAATGAAGGCTTGTTTTCCTCCACTTTTCTGCTGGTTTTCTTTCCAAGAGGAATTCAAATGAAACAAAACCCTATTTGGAATTGGTGTGTTGGTTTGGGGTTTTTTTTGGTTGTGGGATTTTTGTTGTTTAGTTGTTTGTTTTTTTGTTGGTTCCTTTTTTTTTTACTCCCCCACCCTATATGCTGGAAATTTCTGCAAGACAGACCCCTTTTTAAAACATGGGCTATTCACTGTCTCCCTGACCCCTCAGTACCTACACTAGCAATCCCTAAACTCAATGGCACTGCATGCCCTCCCCTTGCAGATTCAATTCTTGCACAGTTAAAAACTTAAGACACAATTTTCACTGTTTTTCTGGAAATGTCCACTCTTCCTTACAATGTAGATTTTTTTTCCCACTAAGCCTGTTGTTGGACACATCAGAAGTTAATTGGGCTGATTAGTCCAGCAGTTAGCTATGCAAATGCACGTGGCTGGGCCTCATTACATGGATGCATTAGGAGGCTGCTGTTCTGACTGCATCTCCCAGTGCTTGGCACAGCTACCAGGGTTTCTGAAATGCCTTCACCCCTCTGCCTGGTGGTACCTCCTTGTCACCCCTGAGCAGGGCAGGGTGTCCCATCCCCTCAGATGGCCACCAGCTGCTCACTGCCTGAGGATGTGGCAGCAGGGGCAGTGACATCCTCAAGCTCTCTGTCACCCTCCTGCCTTCATCAAAGGGGTTTTGAGGTTGCCCAGCACCTCCTGGGGAGACAGGAGGAGGAAGCAGTGGCCAGTGCCATGCAGAAATGCTCATTAGTTGCAGGCAGAGAATAATCTCCTCACACATTAGCAGGGCTGAGGATGTCCCTCCTGCCCTCTGAGCTGTGTTAGGGTACCAACGCTGTTGCTTGGCTGAGTCATCACTGATGAAAGATTAATACAACCCTATCAAAGGACAAGAATCTGTATCTGTCAAACCCAGAAGGCAAAAGGATGGGCCCCAGTAAGTCCCATTTGGGGCATGGCAGGAGGTACTGGCAGACAAGGATCCTGGGTGTATGACCTTCCCATCCCTCCCTCTCCACAGCATCCCAGCTAATCACAAGGATACAGGGAGCAGGTTGCTCCTCCTTGCCAGGGTCAAATATGCAAGGCTCTTCAACCTCTGCTACCCATGACTGGGTATGTTTGTCTCCCTGCCCATGCCATGTGACTCACTCCCTGCCCACACAAACTGCATCCTTATCAAGAACATCCTCCATCAATCCATGCAGGTCCCCCTGTGCCAGCACTGGGCCAGCCCAGGAGCCCACTCTGAGCACAGACAGCTCTCCTTGTTAACCAAAATGCACATTCAAAATCACCTCCTCAGGCCCCACGGCAGGACAGACAGCCTCCTCCCTCCCATCAGGAAGGAACCAGTGACAGGTGAAGGGAGCTGTTCCAGCTTCTCAGCTCCTCTTCAACCAGAGTGCTTGTTTCAACAAAATCATGCAGCACTGCAGTAATACAGATAATTTTTAATTACCTTGTAACAAATTAGTCACACATGTCCTAGAGCATTTTCTGTTAGAAGGAAAGTGCTTCATTCTCCTGGGACTGGCAGGAACAAGATTGTGGTCTGGGATCATTCTTAAAATTCTCCTTGGAGTTCACAAAGTCACCACAAAGCTTCTTCCTGCTCAAAGATCGTTGAAAACCTTGAACACTGCAAAGAGGAATTAATGTTCCAGTGGCTCTGGAGGATAAGGTGGAACAAAAGCTCAAACTGTCATCCCCAGAAAGACTTGTGAACTCCTAGGAGCTAAAGCACAGCAGCCCTTTTTTATGATGAAGCATTACAGCAACTCAGGATAGCAAAGGAGCAGTTTGTTACTTCTCCCAAACATTTTTAAGCAGATCAGGGTACAAGGCCATTCTTGATTCTGCCCTTTCATGGGGGTAGAGGTGTCTGGATACAGATCAGCTCCTTCCTGGGAAGCAGCAATGGGATCTCAGGAGTCAGTGCAGAGCATTCCTGTTCCCTGTGTGTTACAAAGGCCAGACCCCACAGCAGGCTGTGCTCACAGTGAGCCCTCCAGCTGCACACATCTGTTCCAGGGAGCACAGACTAAGAGCAGTGACAAGCCTGCAGCAGCAGCAGCAGTTATTGCATACAGAACCCTTCTGCTCCACTGAAACCTGGGGTTTTAGCTGTACCACGCTGGTTCATTTATTCCCCTTTCATTGCCACGTCAAGGGAGTTGAAGCCAGTGGGCAAAGTGGGCAGAAATTAATTCTGCTTGATTGACCATACATTTGAACAGTCTGCTAATGTACTCCCTTCTCCAGATAATGACCAGATCCCATGGAGAGCTACATATCTGAAATTTTGGGGGGGTCTAAGCCATTAGTACCATTAGTATTTGGGGTTCAGTAATGTCCTTCCTCCAGGAGAACACACCACACAATGTGGTTTTGCACATCCAGCCACTCTGAGCTTCACACTTGCTGGCAGTTCCCTGACAAACTTGCTGGTTTGGCTGATTTGCTCTTGGTTCAGGAAGGATACAAGGCCCAGGAAAGCACATGGCAAGAGAAAAATCTACTCAGAGGTATTTACAAAGGAAAAGGCATAAGGGCTACAGGTTTTTAGGACAGTTATATAGGTAATTGATGTTTTAAAGACAACTTAGGAAGAGAGACTCTGCCAGCACAGACAACTGTGAGAAAGGTGAGATAAGCCTTTAAAAATGTTGCAGCCATGGATTTTAGCATTCAGTCATTGAAAGGTTGGTCAAAACTGGCACACAGGGTGTAAGGGGAACAGTGCTCAGTGTGCATTGATGCTGCTTGCCAAGGTGTGGAGGCAGCAGGGTGGAACACAAGGCTGGCAGCTCCTGCAGCAATGGTGGGAGAAGATCTCCCTGAACAATGTTCTTCTAAGACCAACAGCATACTGATAAAATACCTTTGCAATAATAAAATACCTTTGGTGCCCTATTGCACCATCATTCAAATTTTCATAGAGAAATTCAAAGAAGAACATGAGGGAAGGGTCTGTAAAAACCAGGATGTCCATGGTCCCAAGATGTATCAGGGCATGCTGGTGACCAGCTCCCCCTCCTCAGCCCCAGTGCCAACATCTCATCCACACAACAATCAATGGCACAGCCCCTCTCCTTCTGCACCTGCATGGCTCAGATGCAATGTGTCAGAAGGGGCTGTGTCCTCTGCAGATCCCTCTGGAGGTCAAGACCTCCTCACACAGAAGATGCCAGAGAAGAACAGAAAGCTGTGAACCCATGGTTAGAAACTCTTTTTACAGGAGTTTATGCTTTAGATGCTTCAGGAACAGGCAGACATTCTGGCTGTTCATTCCAGAGATTTCTGTTCTGTGCTCATCTGAATGAGCTTTGGAGAGGGAGAATTTAATTTTGTTTTGTTCTGAAAGCACAGTTTGTGCCGTGCCCCTGTCCAAGGAGGTGACAACACTAATATCACATTATTACACAGCAACGTCCCCAGTTGGAATTTGGAATTGGGAACACTTAGTAGGAGATCAGCTGACATCAGCCCTACTCCTACAAAGGCTGCAGAGCATCTCTATTGCCTACACACCATCCCCAGCACTGCTTCTCATAATAGTTCCTATTAGAAGACCAAAAAAACACTTTAGTCTTGTTCCAAGTTAATCCCCAGCTTTGGCAAGATTTCTCAGTTTGTCAACGGGCATCCCAAAACTAATTTTATTATAAAAGAAAACCTTTGGCCTTTAAGGATATGCACTAATTAGCTTTATTTTGCATCAGCCCTGCTACTGTTTCCCCTCTCTGGTTCTCTTCATCATGTTGGTTCTACCAAGGGTTAGTCATGGACAGTCTCTATGTCCAGAGGAATTTTCAGAGGCTCCACTGAGGACCTCTCTGTCTTGGGGAACCACTCAGCTGATTTTCCAGATTTCAAAGGTTCTGTGAAAGGACTAGAGGCAATAACAGATTATGAATATAGTTACAGTTAAAAATACATCACATTGCCATTACGCATGACCAAAATCATTAAGAAAGCAATCTGGTGTGCTATTTTCATTTAACAGATTAAATCCAGTTTATTCAGTCAATGCCATTAATTAGTCATTTGCATGAATATATGTTCCTACGGGGGATACACTTCAAAATGTTCCCACAAGCATGAGAACTCCTGCTATCTGAGACAGCAGGTGTGTGGCAGCAGGGGACACAGAGACAATGGGCATTGCAAGAACGACTTGTGTGTCTGCATAATAGTCCTGTGGTGTTGTTGCTATTTGTCTATTACCAAAGCCTCACTAAGTTGCTTTTTTTTTTTTTTAATCTTGAGCAGGAGAAGGTGGTTTGAAATGATTATGATAGGTTGATTTGAAGCACAGTATTCTGCTGCTTCCCATTTCTCGCTTCCGCCTCGAGTTCCAGGACCCCACAGTTCATGGTAAACAAATAAGACAACACGGGCATGCAAGCTGTGAAGAAGTCTGCTCTTTCATGCACAGCTAGAGCTGCTTTGCATAGCACTTCCCTGCCTGAATTGGAGTGTGACTCTGGGGAACACAGCAGGTACTTGTGCCCTGCTCACTTCTGGATTCCACACCCACTTTGGTTTGCCTACCCTGAAGATCAAGTGTGTGTATTGGCAGTCAGACTTTTCTATTGGAGTAGTTACCGTTCAAAAACATCACTTTTCATCCACTCTGAGGTTATTTTTTGAGTCAGTGTATACATTTTAATACATCATCCCAGTCTCAAAGGCAGGGGATGAGCAGTGCCACAACTGCTTGATGCTGTGTTATCCCTGCAAGGAATACAGACCCTGTTGCTGGCATTTCTCTGCCCCTCTGCCTGCTCCTGCTGGTGTGACCTTGGCAGCTGCAATGCAACAGATGCCTCTTCCTCACTTGTTTATCCATGTGAGAGAGACTTCTGAGTCCCCAACTTCAGTGCCAGCTGTGAATGGTCTCCAAATTGCTTTTCCAAAGTTTGCCTCCTCTCAGTCTGGCTTAGTGCTCCTGCTCCCTGTGCTCTTAGGGATCAATATTCACTGACATTTTCCCCCCACACCTCACGGTTATTTCTAGGTAGCAGCTGAATTCCCTCCTTATTGACTCAGTATGTGTTCTTTTTGTTTTAGGAGCGAAAGAATTAATTTCCTTCCTTCTTCCCTTCCTTCCCTTCCCTCCCTTCCTCCCCATCCCTCTTTTTCCTTTCCTTCCTCTCTTTCAACATAAATCTACTGAATAGCCACAACATATATTTTGAAACTGAAATATCCATGACAGAAAATGTAAAAGACATCACAGGGATGAGAAAATAACCCCCCCTGAAATCACTGTCAGAGAATCCCCATCTTCACAACAGCTGCAAACATATTAGGCTGTTTAGCAACCTACTCTTTGGGAAAGAGAGAGCCTCATCTTCATTTTTAGCTCCAAAGTGATTTATGGGATGAATAAATGATCTGCATATAAGATGATGACTGGTTTAAATGTAAATGTTGTGAAAGGCTTCTTATGTAAGCACATACATTGCCTGAGAGATCCTCGTACATAAAAGCTGCAGCTGGAGCAAGTGGCTTTTTAAGCATTTGTTTTATGAAGTACACTTTTCATCGCAATGGTTGTTATTTTTCATTTACTTTTATGTCAGCTTTAACCAAAAAAAAAAAAAAAAGCAAAAAAAAAGCAAAAAACTACTTGAACTACTCACAACATGAGCCATACACTTTTAATAGTGAGGCTATGCAAAATAATGACACTGTGTAAAACATACATTCACCAACGGTATAATTGAAAGTTATACCATGACAACCTCTGAGGTGTCACAGGTGATGGAGACATAAAGACCAAACAACCTCAGTTTCTGAACATAAAACCTGACATGTGGATCCTGCAGGCTGGGCAGGCTGAGCCCAGCTTTGGGCATTTGGAGAGGATCTCCTCGGGACTGCCATCAGCTGCAGCACAGGGTGTGACCACTGAACACCATGTTAGCCTCATAACTTCTCTCAAATATTCCCAAACAACACCAAGAGGTGCAAAGATGTCACCTCTACCACCTGCAGTGGTGTTTTCTCTGGTGTTCACTGCCTCCCCTACAGGGAGCTGCATTGGTTGTGGTGATCACTGCCCTCAGTTTCTGGTGGGGACTACGATGGCTGTGAGGATTTGTATGCTGGTGTGTTTTCATCAAGTGTTTCCAGACCTCTTGGGATTAAATCTGTTGTGGTAAGCATATGTTGCTACATTCCTGCTAGCTCTGTGGTAGATAAGATTTTCCACCAACCTAAAATAACCTCCTCAGGAGTTTGAACAATGAAAACACTGCCAACACTTGTCTTCTCTAAAGGAGGCACAAAGGGACCCAAAGCCCTTCCTGTCTGCTTCATGTCTTTATTTTTGGAGAAGGCAAACCCACAATGTTTTCAGATTCCTGTTCTCAAGTCTGAAGGTGGAAGGAGGAGGCAGAAAACAACACTTGGGCAAAACTGCACTGAGCAGATAAAACAAGTAATGCACAGATTCATGCCACCTCTCTCAATTTCCCCTCTGTGCCTCAGTACCCACCCAACATTCACCTTCCTGGACTGCAGGTCTTGCACAGTACATGTACTTATCCCAGAGGACAGACAAAAGGTGTTACTGGCATGTTGAATGCCCTCTAGTGGAAATGCAATTTATGGAAAATGGGCCAACTGGAAAGGTCTACTCAGAACCCCTGACACAGAGATAAAAGTGTGTGTTTACTGAAACAGATAAAGGAGACAAACAGAATTGCTTGTTACTACTGTAGCCTCAAGAGTTGTTTCTGTTGTGATGGAGCAAACAGAAACCAGAACAATGCCCTGCTCTATTTTTTTTTTACAAAAAACTGACCAGAGGTTTTGATGTGCCATTTGTACCACCTTAGAGAGCTTTTCAGGAGCATGCTGGTACTATGTCATTGTTTTAACTGCCTCAGAGAGGGACACTTCAGCTCTGAGGATACTGCACCAACCAGGTTCCCAACTGGCAGCCAGATGACACAGTAAAGAAAGTAGAAACCTTACAGCATGATGTACAAACACATAAAATACATAACTGCCTGAATACAAACCTAAATAGGGTAAATTATTCAAGTAAAAGGGTGGTGAAGTCCTGTTATTGTGTATTTATTTGATCTACCTGTAACACAAGAAAATTAATGCAGAAGAGATGCATAACATCTATATAACCTATAAATCTTACAGGAGAACAGCAGGGCTCTGAGCACAGCAAAAGACCTCTAAAAGGAGAGAAGACATCCTTTATTTAGCATTGATAATGTTCATTAATGAGAGAGACTTAGGAGGAATCAGCAGTTCCACCTTGGGCACCGGGGTGGAGCTGGAACAAGGGCAGATTGACAGCCCCGGATGCCCTGCAGGCAGAGGAAGTGTGAAACCCTCACATCTCTACCTGAAAGGACAAAGGGTGCCCCAGCCTTGCCCACACCACTGGAAACAGGGATGAATCTTCAAAAGGCTGTGACTGCCAGTGCACAAGATCAGCAGCAGCAGAGGTGGGGTGTCCAAAATGTACAGGGAGCATGAAAAGGTCTCTTGCCAAGGCTGCTCCCTGTGCCTTCCCATGTGAGATGTTTGTTCCTTTGAGGTCCTTTGAGCCAGGCTGAGGCACAGGGAATGGCTCTGGATGTCTGAGTCCTGCTGAAGAGTCCCAGGAGTGCTGAGCAACACTCACTGGGGGACTGAGGACCTCTGCCTAACACACTGTGACTCAGTATTTGAGACTGCCCCAACACAGTCTACAGAGCTTCATTCTTTTTTATGGATATGAATAAAATATGGTACAGCCTCCCCAAAACATTGCACAGGTACTCTGATGTACTTAATCATGTGTTCCCACACTCAACCCAAAACAACAGATTTATCTTTTCTATAATACTCACTAGTGAGCTTGTCTCCAACACAGTTTTCCCTACATTATTGGTTGATTTGGTATCTCAGACCTTTCAATTTTACCATATTCTGAAGATAGCAAAATAGAAAATGACACAAACATTTCAAAGTAGCCTAAAGCTCTGAACCTCTGAACACCTGCACAAAAAAAAAAAATTAAAAAATAATAAAAATTAAAAAAAATAAAAAAGGTGATTTGATTTAGTTTAGAAAATAGCACAAAGAAGGGAATTTGAGATATTTTGAAACAGAAAATTCCATAACATGGTTACACAAAGCTATGCAGGAATGTGGACTTTTCTCCCCGAATATAAAACCCTTAGGAAATCACACAAGTATGGAATGTGAGCTAGAGTGTGAGGGAGTAAAGCAGTGAGCCATTTTCTTGCTACAGATAATTAATGCATGTCTCATTTACATACCTCACAAATTTCATGTAACTGCACATATGAAACATGCCCATCATGTGGACACACATAAAAATCACAGGTGGTGCATGTGACTGCCTGTACATGCTTTAATACAGGACCAAAGTCCACAAAGAGACAAAAACTGAGCCCACTGCTCCTTCAGCTTGCTTTTTCCTAGCCTGCTTACAAGAGGAGATGCAGAAGCTCTTAGGACCCACCCACTGGGGTGGGCAGCAGGAGATCCATCCCATGTGCTCAGATCAGGCTTGGCTGTAAGCAGTGTGTTCTGAAAAGCCCTGGGTCAGTGCCCAACTCTACCTGTGAAATATCTGCAACACAATACAAAATGTGTTATGTTTGGAAAGCTCACAAGTTTCACATTCATACATGAACTTACGCTAGAAAAAAAATTGTATCACCCATCACTGCATTCTCTGTTGAGCAAATCAGAATTTTTGAAACATGAAGGGGTAGATTTCATCAGTCCTGAGAACACTATCAGCCATTTATTGCAAATATTACCCAAAGACAGCTTTTTGGCCATATTTTCCAGGGATAATAAGGCAGCTTAGAGCTTATATTTATTCATGGAATCAGCAGTCTTTTCATTTCTATTGTTCATCTTTGCAGATCAAGACTTCTACTGGTGTGGGAAGTGACTTCAGGACGGGATGTTTAGAGGCTTAATCTGCAAGAGCCTGAAGTAATGAAAATAGAGGTTGTCCAGCAGGGGAAAGAAAAGAATTTAAAAAAAAATCCATCTGCCTTATGGAGCAATCCAGAGCACCAAGTGAACTAATTCTCAACTAATTCTCACCTTGAGCTGCAGTTTGGTGACACCAGAGCAAGCAGTAGATACTCTGAAAGGATTGATATGAACAGAAAATGTAAGAGATAGATGGGCAATGTATCTGAGCTCAGCATGAAAGGGAAACTGTTGTACAAAGCTTTGACATCATTCTTCAGAAGTACCTGGACTGATCATTTTGCCCCTTCCAGCAGTCAAAGAAAAGTCAAAGTACAAGGGAAAATTCTAACCAACAGATCAGGCTTTTAATTATGTCCAGAAATGAAGTGAAGAGACAAGCTTTCCAAGATAGATAAATCTATTTTCAACATTTTCCCCCCTTCATATATGCCAGAGACAGGCTGCATGTGATTAAAAGCTACAAAAATAGCAGCTACAGTCTTGCAAGGATGCTTTCAATTGGTGTTTTCTTTCAACTGGTTTCACTTCAGATGTTATTGGCAGCAGAATGCCATAGACCTGATTAAACAGTTCATCTTAACCACTAAGTACCAGCCTGAGGTTGTTGGTTCATCTGTGTGGTAGTGGTAGAAGGCAAACAAATATTCACTTACAGTCCATCCAGCACTACATTTTAATACTTTCTTATCAAGTGGTCCATTAGGATGGCAGGAATTGTAATAAAATAAAACCTTTTGTATCTCACTGTTAAATAAACTCTGCAGTCTCACATTCCTTGATACAGATACATTCTCCAGCAGCACAGAGGATTCAGACAGCTCCCTTAGAGAAACCTGCTCTAAAGATTTCATTTTCTCCCCAGTAACAATATGGTTTGTTAACAGAAGTTTACACAAGCACAGATGGTAGAATAAGCCCTTATGATACAGGTAGATCTTTGCTGAAGGAGTGGAGCTTCCACTGAATTGTGGAACATGATACCAGAACATCACTTTGATTTTTCTTCCACAAGGAAAAAGGGTAGTTAATTTGTTTGGGATTAATCCTTTTTTGGGATGCAGAAGCTTAAGTATATTCATCAGATTTTGCACTGTAAATGAGGTTTAAATTTCTATAATCAGAGATAATTGATTGCATTAAAGTCTGATAGAGCTTCCACCCTGGCAAAATCCTGTGCATCTCCTTCTCCCAGGCACTGGAGCTCCTTGATGTTACTCTGGCTCTGTGAAGTGGCTCTAAGTGGCTGCAAGTGCAAGGCACAAATTTTGAAGCCTCCTTACATAGTCAGAGAAGTGCAATTTCAGTAAAAATGAACACCCATTTTTTGTGTGCTGAAGGCAAAACCAAAAGAAGCATCTATTCACAGAACAGTCCTGTGGGATAGTTGCATACAGTCAATACAGCCACCATATAAGATCACTGTACTGAAACTAAATGAAAAAGAACCTTTTTCTTTTTACACAGTATTTGCATTACAACAGCACCAAGGAGCTGCACAGCTGGGGGTTCCCTGTGCTTTGGTCCTGACGAGTTTTCAACAGAACAACAGACCCTGCAGAAAATTCCTTACAGTCCCAACAAGAATATTCTGCCTGCCACCTGCACAGCACACTGCTGTGTGCCTGGAAACACCACTTTTACTATCAGTGACTTTCTCTCTCCACACAGGACAGATATTTCTTCTCCCACTGCTCACTTTGGAGTGACTACCCTGTTAGAAGACTCTTTCCATGTGTGCAGCATTGCTTCTCTGTATCCCTCCTGCACACAGGAAGATTGAATGGGTCACATTCAGTAGCTTTTGGTGATGTTACACCTTAATTTGGGTTGAGCAAGGACTGAAAATGTGCAGTTCCCTGCACAGGTGAAGCTCATTGGCAGGTGAGGTTTGATGGAACCTCCACCAAACTCAGTGTTCTGTTTCTACTTTCAGTGCTGGGCTTGGACACCAAGTCCACAACCTTACTGGAGGCTGAGCCCTGGGATTTACCCTGCAGCTCTGAATTGCCAAAATGTGCACCTTTGTGCTAAGCATCAAGAGGTAATTCAAAGTACAGGGCTTACTTCCTTTCATACAATGCACATCTAAAGAGTCATTCATGAATAAGACTCCTGATCCTACCCAGTGGGATGTGCTGGTGTATTTATAGTCCAGAATCCATTACAGTTAATACTGCACTATTTACACTCATCTGCCATAAATCTAATAGTGTTGTTATGGCTGCCCTGCTTAATGTACTCCAGGAATGTTCTTCAAGCCAGTATCAATTATATTTGCAAATAAACTAAAGCTTTGGGTTAAACAAAGTGAAAACATTCTTCCTCTGAGAAATTTAATACTTTGTATCTGCATCTATTCCAAGTGAATCTTGTGTTTAATTCAATTAAGCACCACAGATGACAATAACGATCCAGAAAACATTAAATGAAAACATCGATTCTGCAATAATAACGTTGGATGAGCCATGAACTGCTACCAATAACATAATCATGACACATCAAACTCAATTACAACTTCAAAATAGTCCTTTTATTTCATAGTAATTATTTAATGTTATTTTCATCTCGATTCTTTTATCACTGGCATTTGCACCAAGCTGTCTCTAATTTAAAACCTGGTATTTTGTGACCTCAGTCTAAATACCTGGCACATAAACCATCAGGTAGCACAAATATTAAAGAATGTCTTCTTATCCTATTCCTCCTTTGACATTACTGTTTTCAAGATTAGATTGTGCAGGCACATCAAGGCAGAACCTTTGCACCAAACCCAGACATTCAATTTTGTCTTTTGCAGCCCAGGAGGACCCTGATGATGGTCTGGACTGGCCAGGATTGAACCTTAGTGGACTTAGGAGAGTTTGCAAAGGGAAGGTCTTGGACACCTTTCCCTTCTGCATTAAATCAACAAACCCCAATGAAAACCCAGATCCAGAAGTTTGTAAATGAGATACAGGAATAACAAACTTCCAATCTAAACCCTTGTGCCATCATGGACTTCAACACAACACAAATGCTTTGCAATAGTGTCTCATAATGAGTGAGACTTTATCAAACATCCATCCCAGCCTCAGTATGATGGTTTAAAAGCCAGTACCAATTTTCATTATATCCACAGCACAGCCCTTAAAACGTCACTTTTCCCTTACAGATCAGATTTCCCTTACAGCCTTTGCAGCAACCTTCTTTATAATTATGTTTATTATCAGCATCAATTTCCATTTCTCCAGGCACCTCAGAGGAACAGCAGATGCCTTTCAACATTTACAAGGCAAACTGGAAATAATTGCTTTCCCCACTATGGAAACTCCATCAGTGCTGGGGTGATGTGAGGCACAGCAAACCCTAATGATATGTTAGTCAGACACACAGGAATAGCACCAGCCTGCTTTTTCCAGGATTCCCTTCAGCTATCAATCCCTTACTCAGGACTTAAAAACATTTGCAATAAGGGAAAGCATTTATGATAAAGGATACTGCAGACAAGCATGTTTGGAGAGGTTGCTAGAAGGTGCAGCTAAATCTTCAGGGAAGACTGATGTGTGATTTCCTTAAAATCCTCACACAGTGAGGCATGTGAGAAGCCCAAATTCCATTAAAAAAGAAGAAAAAAATCAATTTCTGGCCTTCCTGAAAAAAGGGGAAAGCTTGACTTCATTAACACAAAGTGCAAAACCCAGTAGAGACATAAAGAGGCCTGAAAATACATTTCCTTTTAAAATGCCAGTATTCTTTTTATTTTATTTTAAATACTGGTATATTTTTCTTTTTTGTATGGATTATTACTTCTTGCACATTCAGGTCTGACAGTACAGCAGAGCTCATTCACCTAAACATTTAGCAAACTTGACAATATTTAGCTCTAATAACTTCAAAGCCTGAGAAGGCACAGGAACATCATCATTTCACGCATCAGATCTGTTTAAGAACAGACACAAAGTACTGCTCACAAGCCGTAACAGAAACAATATTGTCCCAGCAGTAAAACCAGGGAATGGAAAAATCATGGAAATATTACCCATTTTTGAGTTCCATGAAAAAAAAAAAAAAAATAGCAAGAGAAGAGGATTTTGGTCATGCTGATTTAGCAAGTGAAACTCTAAAGGGAAAAATAGAAGTTTAGTGAAGGGTAATGAAATTAAACATTTTATATTTTCTTCTCAGCTTGAAGAAGACCCCCTGGTCAAAAGTGAATTTTAACTAGTTCCCAATATGTAAAATGTAAAGGCTTTTTGTGTTTCTGTAGTTGTGCTGTTGCTGTCTGTGATAATGTGACACTTAATGGGCTGAGTGCATCAGTCTGGCAAATGCTGTAATAAAACTGGAGCCTGAAAGTGCAGACACCTTATATTTGAGGCCACTTCTGAATGAAGGATATATTTGCAGCAGCAAGCAAGATCAAAACCACACATTTCATTGGATCAAGCTAATGATCAGTTTAATAAAGCTTGTATTATGACAGCCAGAATCAGCCAGATTAAAGTGCAAAAATACTTTCACAAACCTGCTTGAAGGCACAAAATTTCTGTTAAGTTATTAGTATTCTTTCCAGAAGCTCTTTTTATATATTTCTAATCTTTATGCTGATAATTTTGAATGCTTTTTGTTCATGTAAACACAGGAGTGCACAGAAGACCTGACTAGAAATACAAGTGGGTGAATTCAATGTGTAGAAAATATAATTAATTCCAGAAAATGTAAAAACCAGGAAGGATGCTGTGCTTACAGTTTAGTTTTTATCTTCATCCCCAATACTTAAATTTTAATTAAAGTTTTTGAGTTTTATTATCCCTTCTAAAAGGTGCTGCTGCTAATCAGAATAACAGCAGTACTCTTAATTTTGATATGTTTCCATATTCTTCCCAAAACTGTGAGAATTCATCTCTCATCTCCTTTTGTGGCAACAATTCCATGTATGAAAATAAAGTCTGTGTATTCAATTTGAACTCAAATATTAGAAATGTCAGACTTATCCCTTGTTCAGAAGCTTTTATTTTCTCTTTCCTGGATCATGCCTTGCAGCAGGACTTCAAGAGAAACAGGGAAATATTTGGGGGAGTAGGTAAGGACAGCTATTTAACAGGAGTCTGGGTGGGAAATCTCATTGCTCTGGTTCCTGGTTTCTTCCTCTCTGTAACTTCTTGTGTGTCTGTTCATCAGTGACCACGATCATTTGCATGTGAGGAACGGGAAGAGATGTTCTGATAATCTGTTTAGTTCCATTCCCCTCCTTCATCCACTTCTACTGTCAGAGAGAAGGGCTCCAAAACTGAGGATTCCTGGCAGGACACCTCTGATGTCCTCCTTGTGGTCTCCTTTCCAGAACTAAATTACAGCACTGTTTAAGAATCCTCCTATGAGTAAGATTTACTCGAGTCTCTAAACATACTCATCAGGTACCTCTGAGCCCAGCCCTGCATGCAACATTCCCAGTGAAACCACAGTGCTTACTTATATAATTATATTTATATAATTACATTATAATTACCCTCTGTATTATCCTCTGTCCCATTTTCAATGCATTTCAACATCTTGTTTGAATTCTGTTAATTCCTTTTTTTTTCCCTGAGTCCTGCTAAGCTCCTGGCTTCACTGATGTATTGTGGTGATGTAGCTCCAGAGGTGCACTGTCATCCAAGCAATTACTGTTGTCCATTATCAACTAATTTCCATTGTCTGTAGGAAAGCTCAAGGTCACACTCTTGCACTACAGCTTTGGGCTGATCACCCAAAAGAATATGCCACTAATAATTACTATTTAAATGCTACAACAGATGAATAGCAAACACATTAACAGTGGTTCAGCTATGAAGATTATGCTGGAGGAGGAGATTACCACAAGGCTGGATCCCTGAAGGTGCTGAGTACACACAATTCCTGTTTGCATTCCTGCTGGCTCAGTGCAGGAGGGCTGTCTGGCAGGGTAGAATGCAGCACAGGTATGAATGGGAGGTGTGCTCTCTTTACACCAGGGGGCAGATGCCACTTTGAATAAAAATCTCACCTGCAGGACACCTGCTACTGCTTTTTCAGGCTGCAAAAGGAGATAGGACACCCCTAGAAATAAATGCACCCTTAGAATGAAAAGTGAGGAGGAAGGAAAAGGGTTGTCCCTTTGCCTATCTACTGCCTCACAGGGACACACAGGGTCTATTTCATACTGACCTATCCCACTTTGAAAGGTGAAGAGACAAGGAAAGCATCACACAGAGGAAAGGGGTGGACAGCTGCCCACTGTAGTTGCTTTGGGAGCTCCCATCTCCAGCCAGGAACAGAAATTCTGTGTGGGGAAGGAGCCAGCACAGAGGGAAATGTTAAAACAATCACACTGCATTCTTCATCTTCTAACAAATATTTGCTGACATCCCATTCAGCTGTGCTGGAAACAATCTAGTTTGCCATCATTAATACTTTATGAGGCCAATCATCACCCCTGACAGAGCTGAGCTCCTTTGAATCAGAATTGTGCCTGAGGGGCAGCCCCTGCCAACAGTGGACATGAAATTTTGTTCAGTCTAAAGAACTGCACAGCCTTGAAAGGCTTGTGGTGGTTCTGCCCCTCACTGCACCTGTTCTTTGGCACAAGGAAGCACAAGATTTTCCCCTTTTTCCTCTACATTTGAAGTCTAAAGCTCAAAACAAAAAAAAATGTTGCACAAGGATGTCTAACTTGATGCAAATAGATGGTGCACAATGTATGTTTGCTCTTTGGGTCTCTGTTATCCCTCTGCAGTGTTGCTAACACTATTTGTTCTCCCTGAGCTAATTTTTAGTCATTTTCAGGAGATAACGTGCGTTTATTAAGCGGATCGATATTTTACATGCCATGATTTTAGAAAAGTCAGATAAATTATGGACTTTGCTTGACATTTGCCTTCTGGCACAACAAAGTGTTTCAGAAAGTCAAGTGAATTTATAAGCAAAGGGCTCCCTTTTCCTAAGTCCAAGCAAAATATCCTCTATCAGTCATATTCTTAGCAAAGTGTTGCTTTGGCACTGGATTTTTCATGAGCATTGCTTATGTTTAGCAACTACATTAACCATGCTGCCCAATCCTATCTGACCAAGCCACCCTTGGAGATGGATCAAAGGAATCTGCCAAAGCTTTCAATCCCACTTGCTACTTCCATCTCAGTTCTCAGATGTAACTCCTCTGGATCTCATGCCTTGACAATTTTTAACAGCTCTGCCTAACTATCTGCTCTGGCATAATCATAAAACCTTTTAGCATTTCATATTGCCCCCAGGAAAATGTATTCTAGTCTCTGGTATGACCTTCAGCTTTTTCTCTAAATAGTAATGGCACAGAACTCATGGAGGCTTTTTGCAATGACAATCTCATCTGTCATTCCCTACTCATGTCTCTTAGTGCCCTCATCGACCTCAGCATTCCTTCATTATTTCTGTGATATTTAAGGATGTTTCTGCTGTTTACCCATAAGCCAGTTACTGTTTAGCAGGCCCAGTTTAATTTTTCAATGCCTTTTTCTATTTTCTATGCAGTTTTTTTTTAAGGAAAGTCATAATTAAACATTCTCTCAACTTCTTTATACACCTGCACACAAACATGCATTTGGGAATAGCTTTTAGATGCATTCTAGTTTAGACAGGTAACTTTATTTAAACCCCCAGCACATTGGGATACCACAAAAGGACAAGAAGAAATAATTTGTAAAATAAACCTTCTTACATCCCAATCTTTGAGGGTTTGATACATCTGATGCTTGAATTCATCTCTGTTTGCAGAGGGGACTCAGGGGCTGAAACACTGGAGGGAACCTGCTCTCAGCAGAGACCCTTAGGGCCAGAATCTCATTCCTGTTAAGTGTCCTCCCATGTTACTCTTGTCAGAACAGTGGAAGAGGACTTAAAATAAAGTAAGGGTGAGGATGAAACCCCTTTTCCTCTATGCTGTCTTTCCCAGAAATTCAGCTTTTCCCTGGTGTTTTTCCCCCACATACTACATACTTTTCTAAGCACCAGCTGAACTATTCACCACACATGATCAGCTCAGACACCTTATGGCTGGTGACAATTTTCCCATTCGCAAATGCATTTTCTCACACAGCTTCCCTTTTGCCATGTTGGTACCTCTGTTTTCTCTGCTGAAGCCTACACCCATAGGCTGTTCTGTTCTTTAGGGTAATCAGCCACTCCAGGATATTTCAATTGGGTCTCATTAACCACTCCCCCTTCATCTTCACCACAGGTTTTGTGTTTATTCAAACATCTCCTTGGTAGTAAAGCACACAGACCAGTAGCAGCCAAACAGAGAGGAAAGATCCCTGTGTCCCACATGTGTCTGAGCAGCTCCCTTGAACAGTCCAGACAGACACTCAGCTTTTTGGGAGTAATATCACACAGAATCATAGAATCATACAATGGCTTGCACTGGAAGGGACCATAAAGATCACCTGGTTCCACCCCCCTGCCATGGGCAGGGACACCTTCCACTATCCCACGTTGCTCAAAGCCCCACCCAGCCAGGGCCAGCCCCACTGGCCTTCAACACTTTCCAAGATGTGGATTTCTTCTTCATATCTAGTCTAAATCTACCCTCCTTCAGCATAAAGCCATCCCCCCTTGTCCTGTGCCCCTTTAAAAGGTCCCTCTACAGCTCTCTTGCAGGCCCCCTTTAAGTACATGGCATAGAAATCTGCTTTTCTCATAAAATGCTCTCAAGTAGGCCAAGTTTAAGCATATTCCCTTCCTCCCCTGCACCCAAGCACATTAATTTGTGTTATGCAGAGATGAAGTTAACTTCATTATCTGTGAGTGTTTATAATCTCCATGTCCCTTTGTAGTCTTTTTCTTTCCTGCCTATTACTCACAGTTCCTCCCTACACAGAACCACACACAAATTCATTAACAGACTGTTTACTCCCTCTTCAGGATCATTAAATGGAGATGCTAAATGAGACCTGACCTAACACAGCTGCACTAAGCATTTCCTTGTAATCAGAGACTCTGCCATTTATCAAAAACTTTGTAGTAATTTTCAGTCCAGACAAAGTTGTTTATATTGAGGCAATTTCTGAAAATTTTCAAATTCAGACTTGACCCATTATTTTACCCTGACAGAAGTTAGTAGAAAAATACACTTAACTCAAAGAAGAGTTCTTCAAGACTGATGTCTGAGGAAGCTCTCTCCAAATCATTATGAAAGGCTGGATACATCCATGGAGTCATGAAACAAAACTGGAAATGTGTGGTTCTCTTCAGTTGGACAGACTGTGTGCAGGGCACCAGCCACAGTCAGCCCTGGGCTGCTGAAGGACAGACATCAATTGGAAAGAGTCCAGAAGAGACTCACAATTTTCCAAAAATCCATCATATCTGCGGAAAAACTTGGAAGAATTCAGATGGTTTAATTTAGAGAGGCAGATGCTGAGGAGCTGTAACATCTCTCAGGAATGGTGTGGGTGTAATTAAACTCGCCTTTGGACAAAAGGGTGAACCAGATGACCTTTAGAGATCCTTTCCATTCCTGTTTTCTCTGATGTGCTGATTGTGTAGGTCATCTGCCCAAATTTCCCTCACAGACATCAGCCATTGCAGCCAGAAGCCCTGCAGCCCTGAGCCTTGCATTCCACACCCCAAATGCATCCACAGCTGCTCCAGGACTGCCTCTCCCCTCACACCCCATGGCTGAGGCACTGGATGCTCTGTGTCCTGCCAAACCTTCACTTCAAGGGTAGGAAACTCAGCACCAAGGTCATGGGGAAAGGCTCCCATGGTGCATGAGAGAAGATCTCAGCTCTGGATGCTCCCCTGGGACACCCACACCATGGAAGGAAAACCCACCAGGCACAATCTCACTTTGGGAAGATGGGTCTGGGTGGCCCAGCAGAGACAGGGAGGCTGTGGCAGTGCTGCTGTCTGTTCCCTCATTCAGTCTGCCCTTCCCCGAAGCAGGATATCCCTCAAGGCCTGCTGCAGTTATCTTATTGGCATTTTTCACACTTCTAACCACCCTCTTGGCCTTTCTAATGAAGAGATACTCAGTACAATTTATTACAAGAGATCACTTGCACCAAAGCACTTGTCTCTAGTCTTTATTTCTGATAATACTTAGAGAAAAATATTTTCCCTCTATTTTCCTCTTCCTTAACAAATAGGGACGTGAATCATTTCCCATTTATCACTTCTTAAGTATCACACTTGATTTCCACAAACCCTTCCTAGTGACTCCCAAAATGCTGGTGAATGAACATGGAGCTTCCTGCATCCATCCCCATCTCCAAAACAGCTGCTTTTTATGGTCTCCGCTCATAAATTTGCACAATCTATTAAAAATATAAATACTTTAACCATAATAAGGCTGACATGTTTTCTTTCATGCCCACAGACTGCAGATTAAATCCGCTGCTTAATTAGTTTGCACTCAGAGTGTCCATCTCTCCTTCCCTCTGACCAATGCTGCTGCTCTGGTTTGTGCTCCCTGCTGCACTCACCACATCCTCCTCTGCTTCCCTGGGGTTATTAATTGTTCCTTCTTCCCGGGCATAGCCTGCATACAGCTGGACAAAACTTCTCACATTTAGAAACAATTGTCAGCTCAGGCATTTGGAAGGAGGGATATTTGGTGTTAATCAGTCACTTTGGGTAACTTTATGCATCTCTCATTTGATCATCAAAAGGGAAAAGCTACCTGTGTTTTCTTCAAAAAAGCTCTGTTTGACAGCTGGTTGTGTAACACAGCCCAGAGGGCTGATGAAGCTCTTGGTGAAACACACAGAATCTTTTCTTTGATCACAGAGGTTCATGTAAACATTTTCCCTGCATTCCCTTTGCTCATTTACCTACAACACACCCTCCCACCCCACACCCTGCAGCTCCTTGCAGCTCTCCTGCTGCCCTGGCTCTGTGCAGAGCCTCATCCCCCTCCGTGTCCCCAGGCCAGGTAAATCACCCCACAATTCAAAGAAAAAGCTGGGATTATTGCCAGTTTTCCATTCCCCCCAGCAGTTTGGCTCCTGTTGACCCAGACAGCCCAGAGCCTCCCCCACTTTGTGCAGCTGGGAAGGCAGACAGGCTCCTAAGGCACCAGGGGAGTTGAATTCACTGTAAAAATACATCCCTTACAACACCCTGCTGGCTGCTAATGACAGTACAGCTCCCTCCACCACCAAAAGACAGAGGAGAGGAGTATATATGAAAAGCTGATTGTGTCAAGCCTCAAACAGAGCAATGTTTCTTGTTGTCTCCTTTCCCACCTGCAGCCAGGCATTACTGGCTCTGAGCTAGCAGAGGATCAGTAAAGGAGGTTACATTAGCAATTACTACCTGTGAGAAGTGACCCACATATAGGAAAACACTAGCATTGACTAATTACAGACATAAGGCAATGGATGCAGGAGTATCCTGTGCCAATTTTGCAAGGAGAAGGTGAGGCCAATTCTCCCTTTTGCTTGGAAAAAAAAAAAGAAAATAAAAAAATAGGGGAAAAATATATTTTTTATTTATTTTTTATTTTCTACCCAATAATATGCAAAATAATGCCTCTTTCTATTCTAAAACATTGTTCCCTGCTGGAGAAGCAGGATCCTGGACCTGCCACACCACGGTGCTGCCATCATGTAAAGATCCATGTGCAGCACGATGAGTTCCCACAAATCATGGGCTGGGCACTGCCCAAACAGATTTCCCATGGCCACAAAAGGTGATGATCAAACCCTGCCAGAGCCTCACACCGTGCTCACGAGCTACCCAGGACTCACACTTTGTACCACACGAAACACCAGGAAAGAAATCACATTTGGTATTCAAAGCTAAGGCTAAGACCACTGCAGACATTTTGGCAGCTTTATTTTATTTTATATGTATATATATCTATACCTAGATATATATACACACATATATGCATACATACATTATATATATATACACACACACATATATATGTGTGTGTGTGTGTATACACATTTAAAAATATACATATATATATACATACACACACCTAATATGTGAAATTTTCTGTAGTTCTGTAGACTTGTGTACAGCAGCTCAATGTGCCATCTGTGTAAATTTCTGCTGCATCCCTGGCTACAGCCTGGCTGTCCTCTATACCAGGTATTGCTTTAATTAAATGCTAATACTCAGAAATGGCTGAGCAAGTGTCTGAACAACCAGGCAGCAAAAGCAAGCCATGAGGTAGAGAATGGATTATTCAGATCCCAACACACAGCAGACTATTTACTAGATTTTATTTTTCTGCAGTAAAAATACTGCACTTCATAAAATTACTTGAGTTACAGGAAATGAAACAGATGAAAGAACCAGACCCAACCTTGAATATAGCTGGGTAATATCTTAGATGAAATCAATTTGTACAGGCTTTGAAAAATGAAGAATGGGATTATAATGGATTATTTTAGTACAAGCTTTTGATGTTTTGTGTAAATGTTTTCAGTATTTTTGTTCCTCAAGAGAGATGTTTAATGACAACTGCTGAAAATCTATAAAATGCAGTACTTAGGAACACCATGGAGCTGCCTTGAAGTTGTGAGTGAAATTGCATGCAGAGGATAAATATATGTTCAGCAGGAGAACTACTAACAGAAAAAACAATATTAGAGTATTTCTATTTAACACTTTAACACTTCAAGTCCCAGGTGGAATCTTACTTTACCATGCACAAAATTCATGTAATACCCAACCCAAAGCAAAGCAACTTGTGGAGCAGAAAAAAAATGCTGGCATATTATCAAAATGTTGATTGTCTAACAGAGTATTACAGAGAGAAGTACTCAGCCCTGTGAATCCTGGAAAGCATCATTACCACTCAGAACATTTAATTACCCCTTACATCTGTCCAGCATCTTTTTTTTTAACCATCCATGAGCATCACAGTTTTACCTAGTGCACTGAAAAATACATTAACATCCAGAAATGTAAACAGGGGAGGAAACACCCACAAGATTTTCCATTAAAAGGAAAATTGTCTCCTCCTTGCCAGGAGAAGTCTGTTTCTGAATCAGGCAGCTCAATACACTGAGACTTTTCCAGGCTCACTATAACTTCAAACCTGACATCACCATTCTGGTCTCTCCATAGTCTGTTTGGAGATAAAAACTGGCTACAAAACTTCATGTTCTCTTTCCCAAGGCAAACTAAATGAAAATTTTAACCAAAATTCAAGTGATCTGAAGGGGAAAGAGCCTTTTAAAATAAACCAAGATTGTTGTTCAACACATGAAATTGCAGCACTTTTTTTTTAACCTCAGCCTGAGTGCTCTTAATTTAAAATCTCATCAGCATAGCCTTTTCTCTTTTAAAGAGAGGTAACTAGAGCCCAGTGATGACTTATGGTCACTAAAAGATATTATCTTTGCTTGGTTGTGTCTATACTTGCCACTATATAAATCTCATAGACCAGTTGGGTTATTCACTCTCCTGAGCTGTGACAGGTAATAATGCAAATACTGCTTCAGGTCCTAATGGCAGTCTGCTGTGGATTCTAAGTGCTTGTCTTACTAGATGGCAAGAGTGGTTTCTTGAGTTTGGATTCTATGAAGAAACTAACACATGAACAGAGCAAAGAAAAATGTTATTTATAATCCTAAATACCATACCATTCCCCAAAGTGACAAGATCAATATTGCAGCTTGGCACTTGCTACTCTGACAGATGGTGCTATTAAAATACTGAGCATATCTTTTCTGCAGGAAAAAAAAATAATAATAATAAACCAGGAGATTATATGTCATCCTCATCCAGTTTGCATTTTAGGTTACTAAAAACTGGTAAAAAACCCCAAAATAAGTAGAAAACACTTACATGTTCTTCTTTCAAATATAACAAAACAGTAAAAAGGACTATTATATCCTTTTTGAAAGAGAGAAATGAGGGATGCTTGCAGCAGTGTAAAGACTATCAGAAAAGGGTCTTCATTATGTTCCTGACTGTATTTTGCATTAGTTTCACCAGGGAATTTTCATTTTTAACACAAGTACAAGAGCAGATAAGGTTGGGAAGATTACTGATGTCTCTGTGAACAGCTCCCTCAGGTCTGCTGGGAGCCTTTGGCAAAACACACCTGAGAAGAGCTCGGGTAAGTGTCAGTTGTTCCCCAATTCCCCAGATATTTTGAATGAAGATTAGTTTAGGTACTTACACAGGGTCAGCACTTGCAGAGCTCGTTGTGCTGCTGAAGAACCTCCCAGCTGAAATCCTCTAAGGCTGAAAGCCATCTGCAACAACTTTTGCAATCAAGATTACTCATTGATAGAAATTCTCAATTTTTATTTCTACCTATTAAGATTTCCAACTTGTTTTAATTACCTCCTCTCATCCTCATCTTTAGTGCTTAATTCTCTGTTGTGAATTTCTCCGAGTTGCAACAACTGGCTTTGCTCTAGTATTTATTTATCTGCTGATTTAGATGCTCATGCTTAGGCAAAGAGGAGGCATTGGATGTTGAATCAGGATTTTTTTTATTAACTACAGCTCTGCAGAAGACTTTCTGTGTAGACCTAGACCTGACCTTTCCTTTCCTGTACTCTTTTAAACTGGTAACTTTGCTCAAGTAAGTTCTGTTCATTATCTTCTTTTCATTACATTCTCTTTATTCCCAAGGAACTCTAGTCAGTAGGTGATTCAGAAATACCTTTTTCTTTTTTAGTAATGAGAAGTGGCTGGATAAAGAATTTCCTGGGTGATGGGGAAAAAAAAACCTCTTCCTATTGGAAACTGTTTATCTTTTGCCATGTGCCTGTGTGTGTTGAGTAGGAGAGCACTTGACCAACTGGACAATTTCATTTACTACCTACAGGGTACATGGAAACCTCTTTAAACTTCTCTCCACAGTGAGTCCACTCAGTCAAATGCTGGATTCTTCATAAAACTGTTTCTGTGGGTTTCCATGCTCCTTCCGTTTTGGGTGGTGACACAAAAGTTTAGGGTTGGCTGCTGATGGTTGTTTTCCTGGTTCCCCCACAGGATGAACCACATAGAGATGTTTTTCAAGGCTTGAAAACTGGAAAAAAGCTGCTTTTCATGAGGGTCAGGAATTGTAATCTCTGGGCTAATAAAGAAGAAGGGTCTAGTCCTAATGAATACAGATTTTTTTATGAGAATGTAATGTAAAGGATGCTTCTAATGAAGCAGAAACTAATAATTTATAAAATCTCCCAAGAATGAAATGTTAAGTTCAGTATAAAGGATGTAGTCACAAAAGAGTGTAACAGAATAGTTCAGCATTGGAGCTGCTAAATGTATCATATCCCAATTAGAATCTCTGTTCAAAAATTGGGATAGAAAATGAAAGAATGGTGAACCTTCCCAGGGATACAAAGAGGTGCTGCTCAAAAAGCACTAATTCCATTTAATGTAAAGCACAGCAAGTCTGAATGTTTTAATTTGTCTTTTAAGTGATGCTTAATCCAAGCTGCAAACATGTTCTGGAGCTGAAGAGCACAGAGCTGTATTCCAGGTGCAACAATGGAAGGATGAACTGACAACTTGTGTTTTACAGAGGTGCAAATCTGAATCAAATCAATTAAAACAAAACAAAACCACAAAACGACCAACCAACCAAAAGCCACTCACAATTTCATTGTCTCCATGTGTTAAGGCCCTGATAAAGTGGAAGAATTGTGGTTAACTATTACCTTAAATGCAGCAGGGAATTTTTTTCAGCTAATTAAGAAGGCTTGATTTACCCACCAGGCAAAAAAAAAATAAATATGCACACCTTTGTTAATGAAAATAAATAATATCTGAGCAACTGGTAGAAGAGATTCGGTAAGTGAGGAAAGGAAGCCAAAAGGTGCTTTGGAAGAATCATGTCAGATGATGAATCCTACAAAGAGCAGAACTATATATTTATGGGGATCAGATAACTGTGTTTTAGTTGTTGGCAGCCAGGGCTAAGAAAGAAAAGTCCAACAAAGCAAATACAAAAAGCCTGTGAGAAAAATTAACCCCAGTGCTACTAAATACAATGTAGTCCATCCTAAAGGCTAAATTTTGAGAAAAAAAATAGTAAATTTTAAATCAGAAACTAGTCCATGTCTATAAATTTCCATTTCTGCTGAACTGAAAAGAAAAAAAATAGAAAGAGACAAGGCTTTTGATGCCAAGAATAGAATGTAGAATGAGAATAAATAAAATCAGGGAAGGAAGAATGAGAGAATTACATAATTCCAGCATCACACAATCACTGCCTCTGTAATTAGTGCTTACTGAGTCAACAAGTTTAAGCAGCCACATTTTGAACAGATTTATCTTGAAGTTAAATTCTACTAAAAGCAGCAGAAATATTTGTCCTGATATAACCCTCTCTTGTCTCTTGGTAAACAGAGGACAACCAAAAAGCCCCAGGGCAGAAAGGTGGGGATTTGAGAGCCCTTCCCTCACTGCCCAGGAGAGGGAAAGCCCTGCAGCACCAGCAGCAATTCCCTTGCTCTGTGAGTGCTTCCAGAGCCCAGGGGATGGCTCATTCCTTCACATGCACAACATCTGCTTCTGTTTGCAGACTTGACAATCCTCCAGGAACTACAGCAAGGTGATCCTTACCCACTGCCCTGATGATCTGAGATACTTTTTGATATTGTCTTAAATTTTCCTTTTAGGGAGCTTCTAAATAACCTAGAAAGTCACAGTAAATTATAAGCAGTCCCTTTTTTTTCCCTCAGGGCCCTGTTGGGGTGGGGGGGAAAATAGTTACTGAATCATCAAACAAGGCATAGTTTGTAAGAACCCAGGACAGTCCAAAAAACTACCAGAGAGCTTTCCTCAAATATTATTAAGCAGCAGGATGCATAAGGTCAGGCCAGAAAAACCTTCAGGCAAAGAGAGGCAAGTAATAAACTCACTTCCCCATGTGCACTTCTACTTTCTGGGTCTGCTGCAAGCTTCCTACTGAAAACAGGCTGGTACAGAGGTGAAGATGAATTAACCACAACTAAAGGTGAGAAATAAACCCAGTTCCCCAGCAGCAGGATGCCCACAGGAAAGTTTGTTAGCAGCAATCCTGCAGTGTAAGAGTGGCAATCAAAGAGAATGAGAAGGTAAATGATTCAGTCCAAGTGCAGAGAAACCAAATGAATCTCTTTTCATTTCTCTGCCACTTCAGAAGGTGAACGGGAAATATCCATCCCAAGGTGACACTTAACAGGTAATGAAGCCAAGGTACTCACAAAGGCAGATTTATCAAGAAAAGAGGTGAAAGAAGAGTTTGATAAATTAAAATGCAATATATCACTCAGGCTGGTTGGTATCACTCCAAGAGTGTAGAAGAAATGAAGGTGAGCGACAACGTAAATGTATATTTTAGTATTAAACCATTTGAATCACAGCTCCAAAGGGGAGGAGGTGCCTAGAACAATGTCTGTTTATTAAAAAGGGTGCCAGAGAGAGAGACAGGGATGGGAGCTTTGTGTTACCTTGTCTTGCCTCAGTAGCAGGGAAGGGCAGAGGGGACACTGAATGAGAAAAGCAAGCATGGGTAAAAGCACTTCAGCGCTCACCATAAAGACCCACAAACCACTGGAGCATTTGCCAGAGCAATTGAGCCAAATAAGATGAGAAGGGGAAGCTGAGGTCAAGCCACTAAGTGTGTTACTCCTTCTCCAGAGAGACGTAACAAAAAAAGCTGAAGAATAACAGTGGATTCCCAAAAAGTCATTCCAGAGTCCTCAGAGTGGTATTTGAGTAATAACCCAGGGATGGAGGGGAATGGACTTCTGCCACACTTTAGGAAAGACAGCATAACATTACATGTGCAGTTATTTTGGCACCCTGCAGGGTGATGGCAAAGAGTCCTAAAACTGGAGAGTGGCTCCAGCATCATCTGGCCAAAGGAATAAATTCATATCTGAGCTTTCCACAAGATCTGCAGCTTCCTAGTCGAGAGCTATCCACCAACATATCCCACAGAAAGGCTGAGGAAACCTAGGTTGGAAGTTACACTCTTGATGTGCTGGTTTTTTCTCCTATGGCTATAAAGAGAGCCTTGAGTGACCAGGTCAGATACGTACCCAGATAGGAATTTTTCTGTGATTGGTACTTCAAAGAGACATATCCTGTACAGCCTTACTCCAGGCCTTTGAGGCACCATTCTTGTTTTTCCCCACTGAAAATGTCTATCAAACCTGCAGGGAACATGCCAAAGCTGCAGACAAGATCCACAGCCAAACAGGGTCCTCTCAGTAGAACTGAGGGATGGCAGCTGAGGACAGGGGCCACTTGTTTCAAAAGTACCACATACCCAAAATGTGGATTGAATCTTCTCAAGCTCCTCCATGCAGAATCATGTGCTAATTGCAGATGTTTACCCTCCTCACCTCCTTAGAGAAAAGCAGTGAGTGGGTTTTGCAGGGAAGGAGGATGAAAACACCAGACTGCTGGAGTGTTTTCCTAGAGAGTTATTATCTGTTCAGCCAAGGATGAAGCTCCTGGGAGGACACCAAAACCTTCTAACCTACTTTTTTCTCCAGTCAAACGTTAAAATGCAGCAGCTGTTTCCCCATGGAAGGCAGTGCTGTGAACATGGCTGGATTTTCATTCCACATTGAATCTTGCTGAGGCCACAATCTCACAAGGAATGGGAAGAGTATGAATTCACTCAGCTCAGTGTAACTCAGGAGCTACCAGGTTTCCAGGCAAGCTGAGTAACAAGTTCTGTGCATACTATTTATTGGAAGAGGAAAATGTAAACTTTAAAAACCCGTTAAAAAGATTTTGCCTATTTATTCCTGCTTTCATCAGAAAGATCACTCTTTGCTGACCTATTTCTTTAAGGTGAGCACAAATCTGATCAAAAGAATAGACTGCAATGACCTCACTGTATCTGATGATGCTATTTTATTTACATGGGTTTGGGACAGGCAGAGGGAACCACACTGCCCCAGTGACAGCTTTAGCCACCAGATCACCCTGAAGCTCACAAGACACATTCTACATTGTAAAAGCCCAGAGCAGATGGTGCAATCACAGAATTCATTTCAGATCTTGCTGGAGTTTGAAGTGTATAAATTTATCAGCCTCTTCCTCCTCAATTCTCATTCTCCCTCTTTAGGATTCTGACTAAGAAGATAATAAGATTTTTATTTTTTAGAGGCAACTGCCTTATATAGTTTCCTAAATTTCTGAGCAATAAATTTTTGCACTTCCTTGATTTCTGGTTTCCAGATCTATCAGTTCAGGTAAATAGTTTTAAGAGGTCAGGCCAAAAATCACAGATTAATTTAAAAGGCAATGCAAGACCTATGTAACTTTAGGGGTGAAGCTCACTGCTTGCTGTGCTGCCATTGGCAAATTTGGTCACTTATTTCAGGAGCCCAGCCCCAGAACCAGAGAGCAAACCCTCAGGATGTGCAGCCTACACAAGAACCTCTCATCTCTTTTGGTCCTCCAGCTCCAGTTCCCAAAACACCCAGTGCTGGGCAGATCCCAGAAGCTCCAGGAACCTCACAGATTTCCACAGATCCCACTGCAGCACCTTGTGAGCCTGGAGGCCCCAGAACAAGCTGCTGGCTTGGTGGGGAGAAAGAGCTACCCCAGGACCCTGCAATGTCAGAGAGGATCACCTGGGGCAGATCTGCCCATTCTCTTTGCAGGTGTGCTACTTACAGTATTTAATTGCATATAATTTAATTATATCACCCCAGCAGGCTGGGCTGGGGAGGTTTAGGTGATAATTTTTCCTATTCAAGGCAAATAAGAGCACTTCCTTTGCTAATGCAGGGAGCTATTGGGCTGTTTGCTCTGCTCCTAGGGAATTCTCTGCCTGTCTCCCACACAAATATTATCAGTCCCATTTGCTATCCTCAGGTCTCAAGAATTTATGTGTAGGCACCAAAAATCGGGGGCGGGGGGGTACATTTTAGAGACTTCCTGACAATTTTAAGCTGCCATGAAGCCTGACTCACAGAAATCTATTTACAAAATCTCCCCTTAATCTAATGCATTAGCACAAAAATATATGCAGAAACCCAAGAATATGCAAAAAACTAGAATTGTTTGATGATTGGAGTCAAACTCAGTTTTGCCTGTGCCACACAGACTTTAGTCATACCAAGCATTTATAAGGTGAGTATATTTGTAGACAAACCTCTACAGTTATGATATGGTTATATTTTGTGTTCTATAATTATATTTTTTTACACTGTGTGCACAGTCTCTCAGCATACCTTTTCCAACACTGGAAAGATGTCAGTACTTTAACATTTGACATTCCTCTATCACCTCTCTTGCAAATATCCCAAGGCAATCTAAACCAACAAGTATGTCTCAGCACCACCATAAACTCCATGTAATTATTTCCATTTCAGCCACTGGGTAAGATAACAAGAGACTTGTCTAAAATGAAGTAGCAGCAGAACCTGGAACGGAAATTTGCAGCTCTAGCTCTGATGTCTGATCTTACCCATTAAAAATTCTGGCTCCTACATGGATTCAATAACCTTTGCAGAAAGAAAGAAAAATGAGAAAAGAGCCTACTTTATTTGGAATCATATTTTCTCATGAGTTCTCTACTGGTCATCCAGAGAAAGGAGGCCCCAGTGCATAGGGTGGGGAGCTTAGGAGACCCAGACTCATTCTTGGTCTTGCACATCTATTCCAAGCAGGCCACACTATCTGCAGCAGTTTTTTTCCTGAGGAATAAAGGTACTGCCTTATTGAGCCAGTTGGAATTAACCCATTGCTTTAGCTGGTGCATTGCTGCAGAGTACTAAGTAGTGTAGAAAATCTGCATGCTAGGATGAAGTTAAAGTTAGCCTTTGCTTCAGTTGGAGCTATCTCGATTTATAAGCAGCTACTTCTTGAAGCTTTCCCTCTGCAGAGCTTTTCCTCAGAGCTCTGCAGCTCTGCACTTATGCTTAAGTTAAATGATTGTATCCCACCAGCTCTTTTGAGCAGGATAATTGGCAATTACTTATTTTTGACATATGCAGGAAATCTAGTAAAGCATAATTCAAATTCTGTTAGCAGTGATGAACTCTTTCTGCAGAACAGTGCATTACAGTGCTCATCTCCACTGCCAATATCCCTGGCAGTTTTAATTCAAATCTCAGAAGTATTATGTGCAGCACATTGTTTCTTATCTGCAAGGTCCACGCTAGAGAAATTCTTTTGTTGTGTAACCTTGAATCCTTTCCCTAAACTTTCTGAAACTCCTGCAACCCTTGACGGGTTGAAAAGAAAGCAGAACTGATTTTATCTTGTTCCTCTTTATTTCCATGGCTGAATCTTTCTGCATAAAGTGTATTAATTATCTCTTGCTCTTGTTAAAAACAAATATATCTAGGCATGTAAATTGCCAAACAGCAGCTCATCTTACTAAGACATTTTTAATGAGAGTACGAACAAAACTGCCCACAGACATGCCTGGTGGAACTCTAGCTAGGAACCAGAGTAATAGGCTCATTACAAAAAGATTACACATTAGATACGCTTCTCCCTCGGTGTGAATGTGGATTATCTGAGTGCATTTAGAAAAAAAAATATCTTTACCACCAGTAAATTACACCTTAGGCCATAGGATACAACACATCAGCTAAAATACAACGATGCAGCACATCATTGCATTTTAGCTGCACCCAGAACATGATGAAGTATCTGAACTATCACATCATGCAGTGACTGATTAAAAACTCATTAGTGGGTGTTTTACTTTTGTAAAACTGAAGTTTTAAAGCTTTAGCTGAAGTTAAAGACTGTGCAACAGAGGGAACCCTGGACAAAATTTTACAGTTCGGGCCTGTTTCCAGGCCCAGTCAGAGCATTCTTAGTTTTGTTTCTTTCTGAAGAAATTAAAAATAATTTGAAAAGAAAATATTGGAAGTTACATTGGAAAGGTTTAAATTTTTCTACTGAAGTCCCTGCCTTAAAAATCTCCATCCATAGTCAAATAAAATCTACAGGGAGAAGCTGACACATCAACTCAAAAAAAAAACAACAATTCCACCAAACTCCAACTGAGGACAAATAAGTAAGATTAAGTAGGGAAGATTTTGTCCTCAATGCCATGTAGAGAGAATTTCACTCTTCAGTAATATCAAAACAACTTTTGGAAGCAGTAAAGCACAATATAAGATATAGTTTATTTTAAAATAGAGCAGCACATTTCTAGCATTAGTGTTTATTGAGAATTTCTGTAAAATTTAATTATGTGGTGTGTGAAGTTATTGATCTGGTAGTTTAAACACTTTTTAAAATATTCACTTTGTTATAAACTACTGAATTTTGTAATGATGTCATTCTTAGAGCTCACCATTATCAGTGCAATAAAAGAGAAGCCATTTCTAATTAGATTTTCTTAATGTGATACTGTTCATTATGGATTGATTTTCTCTTTCCCTTTGCTATTTCTAAATGAGTTAGGTGAAGTTTCGTTTTTTTGCAAGTGGAGGTTAATTTTCACTGGCAGAGAAGCAGAGAAATTGTACAAAAGGTTTATGAAAACCTCCTTAGGCGACTTTGTCAGATCACCTCAGTGCTACGTTTCAGTATCATTAGCATTCAAGCCTCAAGCTGCAGCTCTAATAGATGCTGAAAGATTTGCAATATCTAAACTTGTGAAGAGGCTCAAACTTTTTTTTTCTGTAATGAACACAGATTGCACTACAGCAAAGCACTGCCTCTCAGCAGCGGGGCTGCTGCAATGGGGTGATTCACAAAAATAAATGGGCAGCTGCTGCTGAAGTGATTTGTAGCAGGGATTTCAGTGCAGGTGAGCACAGACAAATGAAGCACCTTTCACTGAGGGACCTTTGTGAGGTTATGTTGGGGAAACAGGCAGTGTGAGCACCCTGTCTCCACAAACTCCCTACTCTTGGTTATTCTCAACTCAGGCTGGGAACAGAGAAACACCACGAGGGGTGAGGACTCTGTTTGGTCATAATTTTCAAATTTCAAACTAATTCTTCACGTTGCACATGCCCAGCAAGTGCTGCTCAGCTCCCACTGGCTTTGGGTATGAAAATTTCTAGATGCCATGTATGGTTTGAGATGAAGGCAGCCACCAAGCACGTGAGCTCTTATGGCCAAAGCATGGGGATAATGTCAGTTCAAACACCAAACCCATGTGAACAGCACAATTCCATCAGCAACTGGACTGAGCCATCTTCCCTTATGCCATTTACACAAATGCCTCATCAATTCAAAGATTAAAACTGAGGCAAATACGAAGAGCTTTCTTTCCCTTGAGCACAATGCACAGACATCAAGAAGAGTTAAGCAAAGACTCAAGGTCTTTTCTGCCTGTGATCTGAGACAAAATTCAGTTTACCAAACACAGCAGCTTGGGCACACGCCATCCCTTACACAACTGATGAATGCTTTCCTTCGCCTTGTAACTCTCATGTATCTCAAAATCAATGACACTATGACTTCCTTTACTTAGCTTGCTGAGATCGAATTAGTTCCATAAAACCACCTATATCCTATTTTTTTAGAAGAGTGTAGTGAAAGTCTTTGCAGAGAGTTTTGTTACCAATTTTCCTCTCAGCAAGGAAACATCTTTCCTGCTGTCAGCAGGCACGTGTCACACATGGTGGGAACTAGGAAGCAAAGAAGAGCTGCTGCATCCTGGAGAGGCATCATCTATCTACCAGTGTAAAACAAAGGGAAAGTCTCGAAGTTCAGATTGCTGCTGGATTTTTCCCTGCATTATTTAAACCATTTGATCATTTAAAAATTCTCCTTTTGGATACCATGAGCTCAGAGCCATGCAGAGAAGCATGTTTTAAGGCAGACTTCAATGAAACCATAGGGATTATTGAACACATGATAAATCAGAAACAATCCCATGTCTAAAAAGCAGAAGGAAAAAAAACAAAAAGGCAAAAGAAGGGGGAAATCACATTGGCATCACAGATTGATCCACTCCATTTAGCCAAGTCAATGTGCTGGAGCCCTCTGCCCTGCTCCCTGTTCAAAGAGCAGGGGAAGAGAAGTATTGATGAAATTGTGGCAGAAGCTGGAGTGCAAACACATCCTGGTGGCATCCTGGCATGGATGGAAATGTAGAAGGGTTAAACATCAAGGCAGCAACTCTGGGCTAGAGGAGTTGCTAGGAGATGGTGTCCTGCCTTGACATCATTGATCAGCCTGTGACAAACTGTTCCAACAGCACAATAATCTCATGAGTCACAGGTCTGTGTGCCTCCACCTCGTGTGGGGAAAACAGTTCTCACCCAAGGGGGAAGCATTCTCCAGGCCTCTTATGCATTTTCTTGCATTAATTCTTGTTTTTAAAATAAGTAAGTTACTGCAGTTTTGCACAGGTCTCAGTAAATTCTACAAAACCCAGAAAAGTTACAGAGGTCATCTTTACTTGCACAGTAAGGATGTTACACAATGAGAGCAGTTACTCATGGCAGTCTGGAGGACACTGCTCTGAGCACGAATGAGGGTTGGATCAAACCCACTGGCAGAATTTCTTGTCTGAAGATCATGAAGTCAAAAAGAACAAAGGGATTCCAGGCAATAGAAGCCAGAAGCCATGAAAAGTGAGTAACATATGGATTATTAATAGCAGTGCCTGCGCTGTGTAAAGCAAGCCACCCTTTGAGAGAGCTGACAGGGTGAACAAGGTTGTGGCTGGGCAGAAGATGATAGGATGTGCTACACAACTGGGTTAGTCCTGTTAATTTTGTAATTCTCACTGCCATCTTTAAAATAAATTCAAATTGAATGGCTGCAGGTTGTACTGCTCCTACTGATGCTGTCAGGAAAAATGACTCCTGTGAAGAAACACAGATGGAGGAGCTTAAAGAAACAAAATCACAATGTTTGTGGCCACTTATGCTGAGAGGAAACACGGCCTTGTCTTTAAGGAATACATGACAAATCTGGGTGTTTTCTCACAGTCCTGCTTTGCCACATTTGACAAATCACTTCTCCCGTGGCCATGTCATTCGTCCCTAAGGCAAGGATATTGATGTTTCTGCTCACATTTTTTCATCTTTTTGGATTACAAATTCTGCAAGGACAGAAATTTATCTTTATCATTAATATAGTATGCCAGTGCTTTAAAAGCATTAATGGATTATACCTTCACTGCACCTCTGATGCTAAACACTAATAATAGTAATCTCCTTTTGGGAGATGGAGTGTTGAAACACAGCCCAAGCTGATGTACACAAGGTCACACAAGAAGACTGCAGCTGAGCCAAGGCTTTGGCCCCAGGTTTTTGCCCTACACTTTTATCAACAAAACCAGATAAAATAGGTGTGGAAGAGCCTGGGAAAGGTTATTTTTTCTGACTGTCCTTCCAAAAAAATTAAATAAACTCCCACTAGGCCATTCCTGAAAGATATTCCTCCACAATGTCTTGTTATTCCTTAAATAGTGGGGATCCCACATTACTGAAAATTGTTTCTATTCCCCCTTTGCTTAACATTGCCATTATTTCCTGATGTCTGATGAGAATCACCCGTTACTGAAGCCTGTAATTTCTTGCCATAATCATTACAAACACATGATTTGTAACACTTATTTCCAACACTTTTAATTGAGACCTCCTTACAGTTTCATTTTTTCTCACGAAATGCACAATGATTTAAGGTAACTTTTATAGCAACTCATTAATTTTCTGCTGCTGTAACCTGTGTCCCTGTCCTGTGATCCTTTCAGCTGTGCACCTCCAAGAGGTGCTGAGTCTGGCTATCCTCCAGGCTGGATAAAGCCCCTTACCCAGGGTAATGATGGTGGCCACTCGGTTGGCCAGCTTGGTGGCTACTCCTGCTCTTACTCCAGTTTATTGATGTCTTTCTTTTTCAAGGGATCCCCAGACTGGACAGAGCACTTCAGATGAAGTCTCAGAAGTGGTGAACAAAGGGGAAAGATTAGGTATAAAGAGCAGAGAAATTGTTCAGAAAGTGAAGGTAATGTTGCCTATTTTATCTATTTGTGGCCCTCAGCAGCTGGGAATTTATTTTGTGGTAGACATGACCAGACTTGCTCTTGAATCCAAAAGATAAAACCATATGTGATTCTGCCAAGAAGAGAAGATCAAGCTCAAGAGCTATTCCTCCCATGAACCATTATAATTCCAATTATAAAGACATATTTTGGTTTTCACTTCAAAATATATAAATGCACTCCCTGCCCTCTGCACACCAATAAAAGAACTCAGAGTGCCACATATTTTTTTCTAAATCATGTCTTTAAATAGTATTAGGCCACTACGATATCAGTCTGGTTTTGCTGATGAATGCTTAATGGTTTTGGCTCATGATTACGCCTCCAATGCCAGAATAAGTCAATAGGATTAGGCCCATTATGTCTCTCACATCTCTGTTCTGCACAGTTCAACTTCAATAAAATATATTTAAAGGGTATTTACCTGTCTCTGAGGGGTGGTGTAAGGATAAATTCAGCAGTATTCCCACAGCAGACCGAAAATATATCTGAAATTTTCAAAGCCACCTAGCGGATTTTGATGTACCATTCCCATTACTGTCAGTGGGAAGAGTATATCTCAGAAATCTCAGCTGTAAAGCACTGCAGTACATGAAGAATAATGGCAAACACAAAATTTAAGTAGGGAGCATAAGAAGATATACCTAAATCAGTGTTCCACATAGACATTTTATTTCTAATTTTTATGTCCTTATATGGGCTAAAGGAAATGAAATCAATAAAATGTGAGTCATCTTTTCTAATTACCCTGTTAAAATAAAGACTAATCAAATTATTTTTGGAGATCAAATGTAATGATTGCCTCATTAATATTCTCTCTTTTCCTCAGGATGACCACACTAACTTAATGTTTTTATTAAATTAGGGGATTCTAGAACCAATCACACAAATTGGCCTAATCTCCTTAGCAATGATTCTATACACTGGATTTGGGAGATTCTGCAATTTGCAACTTGACAGGAAAGAACTCCTCAAGACATTAGATTTGCTCTTTTTTGAGAAGTCTGGCTGCTGTTTTTAAATAACTTGGGGAGTTTAAACACTTGCTTTCTGTAAAATAATTTCTCAGCAAGGAGAGCAGAAAAGAAAGGAGCAGCAAATGAAGGGGAGGAAAACCCAACAAACCAAACACCAGAAAACAAACAAATAAAAAATCCTTGTTGGTTTCAATGTGGATGTGTGTATAGCACCCAAGAGGAGACAGTGGGTAGGCTCTGTTGATGGATTCCAGGGGTTGAGTCCCCTTACTTCTTGGAATGACAGCAATTTCCAGGAAATTACTTGCAAACCCAGGAATCTGTGCAACCTATGAGCCTGCAGCTCTTGCCACATAACTCCTTCTCCAAGAAAAAACCTGTGGGCTAACATCAGATTGCAAATGATGGGAAAGGAAAATTCTCATTTAGGAGTATTTCATTCTAAATCTTCTCTAGTGTCAAAAGACCACTTGAGTCACAAAGTAATGGAGAAACAGGTTTCTAAGGTAGACTTTAAGCAGTAATCCTTAATATATTCTACTGCACTTGGAAGTATTTTGTAGACCCACAAGAATAAAAATTAAGTAATTTGGAAACAAGACTCCCATTACCTTACAGATTAATTGAATAATTATATGTTTTAATAGGTGCTTATATCCTAATTCACAAAGTTTACAAAGATTTGGATTCCCTCCAAAGTTGCTCATCCCTCCACACACTAAATTCTAGAGAGTTTAATAATTACACTCTGATGACTTTTAACCAGTAACTCTCCTGGAACCTGAGAAAAGCACTGAAAAAGCACATTTTTATGGTAACACAAAAACGAAACTATCTTTAAAAAAACAAAAATATTAAGAAAGAAAAAAGCAAACAACATTTTATAACATTTTCAGAAATAAAAATGTATCTTGCAATTTTTTCTGGTAAATACAGCTCCTCTGAATGAATCTGTTTAAATCAACTGAACTATCAGAAGCAATAAAATTCCGTAACAAAAGAGATAATGCAGTGGTAAAGGAGAACATTTTCAGCCCATTACTGAGAAACCATTAGCAAATGAAAAAAAATTAATGGAAGATTATTTTCAAGTAATAATCATTAATCTTAACTCACTAAATGTTAACACACTCCCTGTTTTTCAACTGCTTGAAAGCTTAATTCAGATGTGAGTGTAACCAGGGTTCCAGAAGAATGGTGTAATGCTATCATTGAGCCTTTTGGTTTTCATCAGGAGGTATGTGAATCCATACAAGAGAAATGGGAAAACTTTAATAAAAGATTAACAAATGAACCTGAATGGCTCCAAAAGAATAAGGATTCTGGTGGGCTGAAGGAACATGGGAAAATGTGCACTGCAAATCATCTTTGGCTCTCAGTTGTATTTCAGACTGCTACTTTTTTAAAAAACTAAGGAAAAGCAGATCTGAGTTAATTGAGTTAATCTGAATACAGATGCTAAAAATGTTCATTAATAGTAATTACTTTTTATTTATGAACTTAAGACAAGACTCATGTGAGGGTGAAGAACTCACAAGACTGCTCATGGGGCACTGACAGTAAATTAATGGTGGTGTGAAACTGGTTTTGTGAATTATGTTTTGGGTTTTTTTTTCCCTTTAGTCCCTTTTCTGAAACATTGATCATTGCCAAAAGCAAAATACAAACCCAATAGATGAACACCTTTGACAAGAACCATCAAACCAGGCACTAAGTGGGACTCAGGCTGGACTTGGAACTTGGATTTGGCTCAAGACTTAACACAAAATTGCAAATTATTACTATTTTCCCCTGTGATTGAATTTCTAGGTATGAAATGGGTCACCCATCTACTCCAGTCCTCTTCAACAATAATGTAAAGGTAGCCTGGAGTGCTGGCACCAAAAACAGTGAGGAAATGTTACATATGGTAGGCAAAGAGTGTGACCTAAGTATCCAAATGGCTGTGAAAACGTCCAGGACACCAGGCTAGAGTAATAATTATAATTTCCACATAAAAGGTAATCTCACTGATTTAGAAGATGGCTCCTGCTCCTGCCTCTGTTGTTAATTCAGGCACTTTGTGTCTGGTACTTGCCTGCTAGGGTTACTCTTTTATTGCTATCTTGGCTGAAATACCTATTTCCAGTGAAAAATCTCCTCCGTGTACCTGAGGGACAAGGATCTGCTACAGCAGGCACATTCTGATAATAGGAACTTTCAGTAAGATGAATGATGCTATAGTCCCAAAATGTTCAAATCCACAAAATTCCACTTGACATACCCAGGGCAGAGCTAGCACTGATGAGTCTATAGGAAACTACAGTAGGTTTTAAGTTGTTCAGCAGCTCCTTTGAATGCTGACCTTTGAGGGGAAAAATCCACCCAGTCAGGCTGTGCAAACCAGGAGATTGAGAACCATCCTATATCAAGATGTCAAGTAGAGAGGAGATATAAATCTTATTAAAAATTTTGAGAGACTGACAAAGTCTGTTAAGACTCTGCTCATGGAAAATGGCCATGTTTAATGCCAACAGGATGTCCATTGCTTCCAAGGATATAGGTAAACAATCCAAAGGGACCAGCCCTGCCTCACAGCCCTAGTGCTGGCATCTCTGAGGAGTTCCAACGGTGCAAATGGTCCCAGAGCATGAGTGCATGCCATTAACTCAATTAGTAATTGATGAAAGGCACTTAAAACTCCAGACTGTGTTAAAGCTGCTCATTAATTATTATCATAGCAATGCCTGGGTGGGCAAAGGTGTGAGGGAGCTGCTAACTCAAAGGATCTGGCCTGACATAGCTGGAGCCAGCTATTCTCCCACCTCCGCATCATACTGAACCCTCTGTGCTTGCAGAGTCCTCCCTAAATCACCCTGGCTCATTTATACTCTGAACAACAAGTCCTTTGGATGAAAAAATATGGAGGTCACTCTATACCCT